>NC_143400.1:56090677-56401427 GCF_052110815.1 Crocodylus siamensis | reverse complement strand
AAGCGTCTTCAGATGTGTAACTTTTACTTCGCAACGCAGCTAGAATAAATATTGTAAGCATGTGTTTTAAAGGATTGCAAAGTCAAGTGCTCAGATGTTAGGAGATACTAGAATAAATGTTGTTTGTGCAATCGTAATAGAAATGACCCTGGGGCCTATATTATGATATAATCTCTAATTACACAGTGTTGCTATTTTATCTGTGGAGGGCTTTCTAATTGTTAGTCTTTTGCCTTCTTTGGTCTTTCTGCATTTTTCTCTCACTTCTTTGCAACTCATTTTGGGTAATTTTCCTTCTCTGTTGTTGCCTTCTAAATACTGTCTTAAATTTGATTGAGCTGGGGTACAATTAAGTGTACAGGACTGTTTCCCAGATTTGAGTGCTGTTTTGTGTTCCATCGTTTAAAAAAAAACAGAAGGGAAAGGATAAACTATTAGCAAGAATAGGGACTGGACTTACTCAATAGGTAACATAAAACAGAGCATCAAGCTGTTGATTCTTTAAAGTAATATAAGGTGAATTTACATTTACCTCAACTCTTAATTTGAGATTGTTCTACACTATGGCGATGTAGTTTAATTCTGTAGTGAAGAAAAGTCAAGATACTTTTAAGTTGTTAGTGTGTGTGTGTGTGTGTGCATGCGCGCGCGCACGTGTGTGAGCATATTGGAGAGGCTAAGCATGTTGGTTTTCATGCTTGTTAATGAAATGGGGTTCAATTGATTTGGAAGGCCATTATCCTTCAATGTGAAAAGTGTGAAATGGTGCATTTCAAATTTCAGCATTGAATTTTAAGGTTTAGGAGGAGAGCTCTTGAGTCTCAGTTAAGGAATCTACAAACTGCTTAAATGTGTCCTGTCAGAGATGGTTACCAAATAATTTTTTTGTGGGGGGGCGGGGAAGGAGAAGATGGCTAATAACATGAGTTTTCTGCAGTAATTTAAAATGTTATTTTTTCAAGTCATTAGAATTAATTAACTCTGAGAACTACTTCACATCTTCCTTGGTTTCAATGTTCAGTTATTCTAATAGGGCCCTATTCACTCACATCCCATGTTGTAATTGGCAGTGTTGCATAGCTCTCAGTTGAATTAAAACCAATGAGCCACCAACAAAGCATTACATTATGAAGCCTTTTTTTTTTTTTTAAATAAAAAAGAAGTTATGACAGGTCATGGTCTGGCACAAATTATCAGTAATTCTTAGGAAATCTGACATGTTGCTGTCCAGTATCTTCACTTGATTTGTAAACTAATCCAGGTTGATGAAGATCACTAGCTTTATTTGTAAAGAATAGCTGGTATATTAGATAAAGCATGAAAAGCTGTTGACTCTATTCCCATTGTATAAAAATGTTCACCTAGGTTACATGGGAATGATCACTGATGCTGGAGTTTGGCTGCCAGACTGCCATTAGTGAGATATAGAAGGCGAAATGATGCTACTTTATCTTTGTATACCTCTCATAACATTTATTTGCTAGAGCTTTGAAATGTACTGAACATTGTACATAACCTTATGGATGGTCCAGTGCCATGTGTCCTGGATTTCCAATTGTAGGTTTTCAGTTGTGGGCATGACTGTTTGGCAAATTTGAGGTTGTGCTCTAAGCACATTACATAGGCTAGGGACAGACGTTACACATAAAGTGGTTTAAATTATCAGAAACTGGTTTAAACCTGTAACAGAACAGAAGTTCAGTGCAGACGTTGCTCTGCTGCCGTCTCTGCCAGAGCTTCATCTAGGTAGCAGAGGGGAGCAGAGAGCCCCGTCCAGGGCTGCAAAGCATCTGGGGCACTGAGGGACTCTGGTTTAAGTTGAAGAAGGAAGGGGTCTAAGACTGACATTGCATAAAGCTGTTTGACCCAAATCCATTAAGTCTAACACTACATTCAACCAGGTTTATCTCAAACAGGTTGCAGCCATTTTCAAACCGGTTTAAACTCTGACTGGACAAAGCAGTTATTTTAAGCACACTGATGGGGGAACAACGAGAAGGGTTATGATGATAGAAATGAATACCTATGCTTTCTGAGCCTGAAAGTTCTGATGCTAGTATCCTAGCCCATATTTGGATGCCTGCAATAAAGGGTGGCTTCACTTCGAGAGGTACTCAGCACCCATAGTTCCTGCTTCAGACTCTAGGAGTTGTAGGTTGTTAGTGATCCTAAACATTGGACTCCTTTTTTTATTTTTTTAGGAACCTCATCTGAAAAAATTGCCTGTTAGGTGAAATGATGGCACCAAAAGGATTGTCATGTCAAAATATTCATGCCTTTAGTTCAGTATTTTTCCTTTCAGCCTGTCTGAATTAAGTACAGCATTTCATAAATTAATGTTGTCTTCTGATCCTTATCTTTATCGAGATGGTAGACCTGAGACGCAAGTTACAGACGGTAGAGTCTCTGCGTGCTTTCATTGGCATCTAAGAGCCAGCTGCTGGAGACTGGGGTAACTTCTGTGGTGGAGAAGGCTGTTGTCATGGATCCAGAGAAGGTGGAACAAGGTGAAAATATGAAAAACCTTTACTCAGCATCGTAGTTGCTCAAGATTAGAGCCGGTAACAGTGTTTGACAAAACCTGCCTTTTATTTTCTTGGAGGATGTCAGGTTTTTGAAACTCTGTTTTTTTCAGAGAATGCGAATCTTGGATTGGCCTATTCTGTCATCTAGGAACTTGCTAATTGCTTCCTTATTTACCAGAAGACTGCCATCCTTGTATCAAGGGACTGCCACTGATGTCATTTTCTGGAGAAAACTTATTGAGTTCCTTTATTGGGAAAGGTTTTCAGTGTGTAATTTTGAAGAGCATATGCCAGCCATGAGGCAGTTTGGTTTTGTGTGTGTGTGTGTGTGTGTGTGTGTGTGTGTGTGTTCCTGGCTCTTCACAAATAAAGTTGAAAGGAATATTTTCAGCCCAGTGCAGAACAAGAAAAATCAGTGTGTCAAAAGCTTGTGGGATGGAGAGAAACTTTGGGGCCCAGCTCTTCACAACTGCTTCTGGTGGCATTGTCAGCCTACCTACTTCCCACTGTGCAGTAATGGGCCAAGGACTCTTTAGAACAGTGTTTCCCAAATTTTTATTTTCCTTGGTATGACCCCATTTATGACCCCATATCCTCAGCATGGCCCCTCACTCCCAACCCACAGCCCTCCACCCCCACCAGGCTCCCCAGGGTGAAGGCCCTCAGCCCCCTGCCTGCACCAGCTGTGCCTGAGCCCCAGCTGCCACCCATGGGAGGTGTTGGCTATTGTGGCTGAAGTAGAGTGCAGAGCCCAGTTTCTTCTCCACCCGCCCCTTGTCCCCTCCCCTGTTGGCAGCACTGCCTGTGGTGAGAGAAGATGCAGGCTGCCTGCTGCCCTCCCGCTAGGGGCTCTGCAACCCTGTGGATGGGACCTGGTGCAGGAAAGAGGGCTGCACTGCACTGTGCTGTGCTGTACCGCATCGCACTGCACCACCATGGCTACCGAGCTGAAATGCCTCCTGTTCACCCAGACCTTGGAGGCCATGGTGGTATGGCGCTCCCTCCCACAATGGGTCCCACCCACTGGGCTGCAGAGGCGGTTCCTTCACAGAACTGGTCAAGCCCAGCTGTGGCCCTGTATCCCAGTGTTGGCACAAATCTCAGGGGGCACACTTATTGCAACCCCATCCACTGATATTGCGATCCCATAGTTTGGGAACTGCTGCTTTAGAACTGTAGCCTAGTGTCCGAACCATGGTTCAGCAAATGCCACTGAACAAAGCACAGGGCTGTGGGAAGCTTTTTCTTAATGCAGATTACTGCAAATGTCTCATGAGAATAAAGTAATAACAAAGTTCCCTCCTCCCCATTCTTGAGGGCTCTTACTGATATTTCTCCCTCTGAGGATCAGATGGTGAATAAGAAAGATGAGATTCCACTAGTAGTATTAAAAAAAAAACCCAACTCCTGACTGTTTATCTTCAGAAGAGTCTGATTCGGGATTCCTTTAGGAAGTGCTCTAAGACAGGCACAAAAAGAAACCTTTCCCTCAAGTCTGATTTGTGTATTACAGAAGGGCAAGTATTTCAGTGCTAGGTTCTACTACCTATTTTGTGAGTAAAGTCTGATGAAAGGTACAGAAAATTTCGGGCTATAGTGATGCACTAATTCCTCAAACAAACTGCCACATAAAGGAAATGTTTTCCTTGGGGAGGGAAAACCAGCTTCCCAGTCAGTGAGACACTAATAGTAAAATGTGTTTGTATCTGATCACTCTCATGCTCTCAGGGCTATCCTTACTAGCTCCACAGCTACCTTGAACTATTGCTCTATATATACCCTCTTAATGGATCCTAAAAATGTATAAAAGTAGGATAGGGGGTTCTCATCAAGCTTTAAATGACTGTTGTAGGGCTGTGCGAAACACTGCCATTTTGTTTCAATGTCCATTTCACCATTTCAAAGAGACAGTATTCTGTTTTGTCATTTTGTTTAATTTCGAAGCACTGTCCTGTTTCATTTAGTTGAAACTATTTCACTGTTTTGACTCATTTCAGTGTTTCATCCGTAGGCTATAATGGGGAATCATGAAAATGCCTAAAACATTGTCATTTGTTGCCTGATTTGGATGCAAATTGCAGGGCTGGTAGCTCCTCCTGAGGGCATGAAGCCTGCCAAGTTTCAAGGAGATAGGTGCAGAGGATTCTCAGAAACTACACCTCAAAGCCTTGAAAGCAAAATTTGCTGGCAGCAACAGTCTCCTGTCATTCAGCATGAAGATCTGGGGGGTCATGCCCTTGGAGGGCTGCAGGGCTGTGCTGGACTCCTCCTGGGGATGTGGGCCCCCGGATCTGTGCCCCAGATAAGAGGAGGCTGCCCTGTCACCTGGGACTGGCACTGGGCACGGGTTGTACCCAGTACTGGAGAAAATTGGTGCTACCATGTGTCCCAGGCAGGAGTCCGAAGGAGTCGCACCCCTGGGAGGAGTCTGGCACAGCCCATCAGCTCTCTCGGGCTCTGGCTGTGGCAGCAGCAATCTTGTCTGGTGCTGGCCGCAGCCTATGCCCAGCACTGGTCCCAGGTGGGAAAGGCAGCCTGATCCTCCCCTCATCTGGCGTGCAGACCCCACTGCTGGGCTATGCTCTGTGGGGCTGGCAGAGCCGATTGGAGTGCAGCCTGGTGGTGGGAGGCGGAGAGAGCCAGGCCTGTGCTCCCCACTGGGCTGAACTACATGGGGCTGTGGAGCCACTCGGAGGGTACCCCTGGCCCTTCCGTGCCTCCCACCACTAGGCTGCTTCAAAACTCGAAACATTTTGAAATATTTCGAGTGCCCTCATTTTGTTTCAAAGCTGTTTTGATGCTTTTTGTTTTGTTTCAGTTTCACTGTTTTGAGCTTGAAATGTTTCAGAACGAAACACATGGTAAAATTTTGCAAAGCCCTACTACATTGTTGTCTCTAATGACTCGACTATTGTTTTCCAGTTTGGGGTTGCAGGTCATGCATTCCATCATATTCTGGACACCCACTCTCGTCATGGTTTTTCAAATTGTTTTGTGTTTCATTTTTGTCTGCCTTGTCCTTCCTATCTCCACTTCTACCAACACAGAGAGAACAGTTAGCCCTCTCTCTCCAAAGCTTAGGTATGGAAAAACTATCAGTTATGAGCCTCTTGGCCCACCATTTTATTTTTAACCTTGCTTTCCTCTCTTTTTTGAAGTTTAAAAGTACCTTAATATGCACCACTCAAAATTTTAATCTGATAATACCACCAAAGATAAATGTCTTTCTACAGTGGTTGGAGACTTCTCACTTTTAAGTGATAGAGACTTGCTTTCACAGGTAGTGAAGTCCAGTGCTAGACATGGACTTGGCTGGTTCCTTTAGACATAAGGACTGCTGAAGGGACATGTACCCAACTCATAAATAAGCAAAAAGCATACAAACTATCATCTGATACGCTATGGCTGTGCTGTGCAGAGATACTCAAACTAGTTTGCATGTTCTGGCTCCTAAATATTTACTCCATTATACTACTTCTACTTTCACTTTTATTCAGAACTGGTGAAGCCTCATCTGAAGTACTCTGTACAGTTTTGGTCACCACACTTCAAAAAAGATGTAAACACATGGGAAAGAGCCCACCAGAGGGCAACAAAGTATGGAAACATGGATTTGCAAGAAAAAAACTGTAAGATATAGCATTATTTAGTCTGGAGAAAAGAAGACTTATCAAATGGTTATGAAGAAAATGGTGATAGCCTATCCTCTGTGGCTACAGAGGACAGGCCAAGAAGTGAATCACTTAACTTTGCAAAAATGGGAATTTTATGTTGAATATTAGGAAGAATTTTTTTGAAGTTGGTTTGAGCTGTGGAATGAAGTTTAGGGTGTTTAAAAGAATAAGTTAATTCAACCCTTGGACGATATGGTTTAGATAGGCATGATCCTGTCTTGACCATGGGATTGGGCTAGATGACCTCCTAGGTTCCCTTCAGCCCTATTTTTCTATGCTTCTGTATTTATCATGCAAATATAGTGGTTTTGTGTATGTAAATTTCTTCTCCTACTCTGTTTTGAGGCATGGCAGTATATTTTTGAAAACTGCTTTCAGGCTCTTTCCCTCACACGCTCTCATGCATGCTCTTGCTTTTGCTCCCTTTTTGGAAGCAATTAATATATTGATTTTGTGAGGTTTAAACGTATGTTCAGATATGTGAATAATCCTATTTGAGTTCATGGGATTAAACATTTCTTTAAGTGTATGCATGTGGGGGAGGTTTGTTTTTTATTTTTTGCAGGTTCAGGCCCCCAAGGAAGATAAAATAGTGTGTAATACATTAAACTCCAAGGTATTTCTGTGAAATTCAAACTCATTTTCTTGCCATCTTCTGCTTTGACATACGGATACTTGGATAAGCTTAATTTTGTCAAAAGTGAAATATTTTATTCCCAAAGATTTGTACCAGGCAAAATGTCAGTAAGAATGAAAAGGATGGTTTTAATGGGAGGCTCTTGTTTTTATTCTGTGTCAGCTGAGAGATTTGTCTCTAACCTCATTTTGACTTGGAGTGTTTGCATGTATAAAAGAAAAGTATAAGGAGCCTGTTTTCTGCTGCCAGCATATTTTGTAAAGTAACAGTAAACCTTTAATGCTGGTCGCTACATATTTTATTGGTTTTGTTTATTATAAATTCTTGGAGCAACATCATGAAGAACAAAATAAATTGCACTTTATTTTTGTGTAGGTTCAGTAAACTTGATGGCTGAAGTGTTTTGCAGAGACTAACTGAGTTTCTTTTAGAATCTGGTGATATGTGCTTTTATGTGCTGCTTATATCTGCTTCACTCTTTTTATAAATGAGAGCTTGAAAGCAGTTTTCAAAAATATACTCATGTGCATCTGAAAACAGTAGGAGAGGAGATAATATGTATGTGCATATATGTGTGTATGTATATATCTTTTAATAGCACTTGCTGATAAATATATTTTCTAAATGTAATGGCTTTAATGTTTTTAATTTTGTATATACTTTATGCATGTTAGCACGTGTGTTACCAATGTTATGTTATTTCAAATACTTGTTTATATTAGGTTCCTGGCAAACTTTTTAGGACATTTTAAGGCTGCATAAGCACATCTTTTACTCCTGAGTTCCTGGATGCTTAAAGGTACACTGAACCAGTTCTGCCAAGCTAGGCTGCATCAGCTTGCCTTTCTACTTGCCAGCAACACACATAACTGTGTGTATTTGGTATGGCAGGATGTGTATATTTTGGGGATCCAGGATGACATTTTTCAGATCGAATTGAGCGATTAACATCTGATAGGAGCCTTGGTATGCAAAATGTTAAGCCTGAAAGTCATTTTTGAAAAGCCCTGTATCAAACAACCCTAAAAAATCTTAAAACTTGCCTCCTTCACATGATTTGGTCTTTTGGATGGACATCTTGCTTACAGTAGTGGGGGGCTGTGTTTCTGTAAGTAAAAGAATAAGCTTTTTAAATGCACAAACTTAATAATGAACGTTTTCAGGTTATAAAACTCGTCATAATAGAGTGAACCTAGTAAAAATATACATTATTTGGTCTCCAGGAATGGACCATCGGTGTTTTTAAATGCCGTTTAAAACCTGTGCGTGCACACTGCACATGCACCATAAACATTCCTACTTGCCTTAATTTTAATTTACCGAGTTACTCTTCAGCGCACTTCATGAGCATTGTCACAGCACTGCGCTCAACTTACAAGTGCCCCTCAGTATAACAGTTGATATCTTCTAAGGCTGTCATCTTTACAGAACATGTGTTAAGTATATCAGGGAACCCTGATCTGGTCGATAAAATAGATTTGAGCATGCATCTTCATTCACCCTGGAAAAAAAATCAACAAATATATTACTAGACCAAATTTCACAGTATTTTGCTACAAATTTAACTGTGTGCATATGTACTTTATGCTCTGCTGTTTCAACTGAAGCAACAGCTTTCTTCTGCTTAGCTGTAGCTTTGATATATAGGCTACTACTTGCCATATGTGTAAATAACTTGCTGATCTTAGTGTTATGACCTGTTGACCTCTGCTTGTAAAAACAAATGAAGGCCAAAAGTTGAAGAGATCAGAGGGGAGACTTTTAAACATCTTGCAAAATGAAGTCCATTAAGAGTATTTTACTGTTTGGTTACAGACCAAGTTTCTTGTACTTACAAATATTTTTGTTAATAACACTTTTCTAAAGCAAATAGTTTTATCTGATTCATGTGTTTTTTAGGTGGTTTCTCTGTAATGCTGTTCTTAAAAGGAAACCAACTTAAAAAAATCACTTTTCTCTGGACATTTGTTTGGCTGCTACCTAAGTTTATAACTGAGATTACTATATTATTTACTGTAAGTGAAAGATCTGAGAGGCATCCTCTCAGTTTCATCTTTGCATTTAATAGTGTTATGGTCCTTGCAGTCAGTAAGACTTAAGCTTGTGCTTAAATCGTTTTCCTCACTTTCATGCACTGTCAGCATGCCTGTTTCCCCGTATATTTAGTCTCTGTGTTGTATCTGGATTTTAGTTGAATGGTATGAAGGGAAATAAAATGGATGAAAGTTTTGTTTTTTCTTTCTTTTTTATAAGTAAGCACAAATGCCAGAAAAGTTGGCAGTAAACCTCATCAGGTAAGGTATAACAGCTAGAACTACTTCATTTTGTTTTTAACACATTACAGTTTTAGGCTCAGTGTTTTTCAGTCATTACTTATTTGGTCCTTTCTTCTGATTTCATTCAATCAATTTTTACCCACACACACACACACCCACCCACACCCCCCCCATAGAAGCCTGATTCTTAATAGCATATTTTACTAAATGAGAAAAGACTGTAAAAGGAGACTGCCTGCTCAGACATGCATGTTCATGTGAACAGTAACTGCAGGTTGATATGATCACTCTAGTGTATTAAGGCTCTGATGTACACAGAGTACTTTGTTTTTTCATTTTGGTTCTGTCATGCAGTGTTCTAGTATACACTATACTCTACCAGAATTGATTTGGGTATTTTCAAAGTGCAATAGGTAATGGTCAGGTATAGAATGTGTCAGAATGGCTGTGATGATGTGTGCCTTAGGGTTGTTGGTTGTAGCCATGTTGGTCTAAGGACATAGGTAGATAAGGTTCTTTTGGTAAATGTGATATCTTGTATTAGACCAACTAAATAGTTGGAAAATGTTTCTTTGCAAGCTTTTGGACACAAACACCTTTCTTCAGGCATAGGGAGAGTCTGCTGGGGGAACTGCATATTGACCATATCGTGACTATAGAGAAGTTGCAATGCAAATCTGCAAGAGGTCAGAGTACTGCAAAATGATCTCATGATCCTGGGCTTCCCCTGTCCTGGCAAGTAGAAAGTTGGATTCTTGACAATCAGCTGATTGTCTGCTGGCTCTGGGGACCCAAGCTGTGGTACAGTCTTGATCTAGCTGATGATCAGCTGATAATCAGCAGGCAGAGACTATATGGGGACAGGTTGGAGCCCTAGTGCAGGCTTGCATCCAGCTGACAATCAGTTGATGAGCTGATGGGGATGTACCAGGGCCAGTTGGAGACACTGGTGTACAGGGCCTACCACATCTTCAGTTTAAGGTGTAATAGAAACCAGCCACAAAATTATTATTCAACTTATGGAATAACTTTTTTGCTTATGTCCTGTTCTATTACCCCATTAATGGCTTGAACATATGACTGGCTTATTATTTAAGATGGGATTAACTGGTTAATAGGTCTGAAGTGTAACGTCTGCCAGGGAGCAGAAATAGCTTCTAGGGTGCCACCCTACCCTGCCTTCTGCCTCACTTGAGACTAATATGGCTAACTATCTTGTTATACCTGTTAGGGGGGTTGTGTTTTTTTGGGCTCACTTTCTTCTTGACTCCAATTATGAAATAATTGTGTGTACTGGGGTGCAGCTTGGAAGCTTTCCTATAAATACCTCCTTTAAAATGGGTATTCTCTAGTCTGCTAAACTTCTTTTGCTGGAGGAGAGGGTCACTTCCATCAATTTTTTTTCTTTCAGTAGCTCTACTGCAAAGCTTTGTTGTGCAATTTCATGCAATATATTTTTCAAGACCTGCATAACTTACAGCTAAATGCACATAGCAAAAATGTATTGGTGAACATACTGTTCCACACACTGACATGGTATCTACATTCTTATATTTTCAGCTGCTAATTGTGGGAATACCCATGTTGGCAAGTGTAGCGTTTGAAGAGCTGGAAAATGAGATGCAAAACTAAAAATTATTATCTGATTACATAGTTTAGACCCCAGGGTTAATATTGTCATAGAGCAAGAAGTGAATTAACAGTATTCTGTTTTTACTCCTAATAACATGTCCTTTTATATCATTATTTGGTATGTTTTTGTGTAAGGCTGACCAAACAGATAGGATAAGCTGTTGACACTAAAATTATTACATTTTCCTTTGTCACCTTTATCTCCCCTTACTGTGCCATGGTCTCTGCTGTGTTAATTTCCTTCTAAAAAAGATCAGTACTTTAAATTGCAGCTTCCAGCTTCCCTGCATATTTCATTGTTGATATTTAAAATAAAATATCAGGTTAAGCAATAGCAAGTGATCCACTCTTAAGATAGCAATATTGTACAATTAACTATTTCTTTGTGTTCAAGAATTGTGTTCAGTATTGAGCAGCACACTAAATATAATTATATAAATGGCTTGTGTGCATCTGCCAAAATGAGGGGGGTTTTTTCTAGACCAAGATTGTATGCTAAAGTCAGTTGGTAAATCCATTTCCAAATGTCGATCCGACTATAATATCATGATCCTCAATGTGGTGAGGTAATGCAAAGTACTTGTCTGAATTTCACAGATTTATCATGAAAAGTATCTTTGCATGCACAGCTGTGTGATGGAGAATGCTGGAAAATGTGTTAGGTGCTGATAGATTAATACCTCCAACAAGGAAGGAGAAGGTTCTGGATAATGCATTTGTCTAGCAACTCTCCAGCAAGCAATATAAATCATGAATTCCCCGTGAGAGAAGGGGAAAATGCTATGTTCTGACCTGAAAAAGGATGCAGTGAAACATTTTAATGGGATTCATTTTTTCTTTTCATTAATAAGTAAGCAATACTTCCTGTATTCTTGCAGGTTTAGTAACCTTTCTACTTGCTATATGGGAGGTTATTCAGCATTAAGAAAGGTGTTTCAGGACAAATCTAAATAACCATACATCTAAATATATACATTTTAAGAATTCTGGGGAAGCAAATTAACTGCTTAATAATAAGACCTGCAATCATGCAAACTCCCTTAAAAATGCAAGCCTGTCTTGTTAGAAATGCAAAACTCTAAAACTCTTGGTTTGGAGATGATACCTTTTATTAAACCAACTAAGAAATAGCACCAAAAAAAATCTTTCTTTTTTGTGATTTCTTAGTTGGCTTAATAAAGAGCATCATCTCTGAACCAAGAGTTCTAGGGTTTTTTGCATTTCTTTTTGTCTGAAACCAATACGGCTACCAAATTCATCCCTGAAGTCAGTCTTATTGGCATTTTGACATAGCCCCCCAAGATGTAACACTGTTGTCCCTACCCTGGGGAGAAACAGAGAGAGAGGGAAAGAATATCTCATTTCCATGTGGTGGCTTGATTTTCCCCCTTTTGATTCTCATCCCTGCTTTTTTTTTTAAATGCTTTAAAAATCAAAACAAAAAGGGTCCAGTCAAAGTGTATTCCTAAACTTCAGCTACAGAAACCTGCACATGCACCTTTTTAGCTAATGGGTAAATCAAGGAGGAAAAAAAACTTGGTTGTTTGTCAGTTGCTGGCACAGCTGGTATCTTCTTATCAATTTGCCAGTCAACACACAATCATGAAATTGCAGGGGTACCCTGTGAAATTTCTCAGGTTGGTTGATATGTCCTTTATTGATAACTTTTATGTACAGATGTATACATTTTTCTTTTCAGAATACTATACACGTTATAGACAAATGCAGTAGTGTCCAG
This sequence comes from Crocodylus siamensis, assembly GCF_052110815.1. Taxonomy (NCBI): domain Eukaryota; kingdom Metazoa; phylum Chordata; order Crocodylia; family Crocodylidae; genus Crocodylus; species Crocodylus siamensis. The sequence goes on along the minus strand of NC_143400.1, from coordinate 56,388,945 downwards.
TGTCTCCTGTTTGTTTTTGTTTAAGTAATGCACAGAACTTTCATAGAACAAAATATTTTGGATGAGACTATTAGGTTTGCAAGTTTTCTATAGTACATTATTTCTATCTGTTTTTATTATTGACCTAAATATGCCCTGTATCTTATAGTTTGGCTATTCTGTTGTTAATTCCTTTCACAGAGAGTCAGAGTCCTATAGTTGCATTCAGTGTTTTTTGGCAGTCAAATCTGATATCCTCTTCATTTGTCTCCATATAGCACTTGTCTTAAAATTACTTTAATGTACTTTATTATTCCACTGAAACTCAGTCAGCTGATTTGGTTAAACACACAATTGTCTAACTGTTACAAGATTCACTCTGTAATGGTGTTTCTACTATACTCTTCTGTTAGGTAATTGCAGTAGGGAATTCTTAATGCCCTCTGGGCCACTTCTTCCTCTTTCAGTCTCCTGTTATTTCCTGTCTCTCAGGAAATAAAATTTACTAAGGGTAAGAGACTTTGGATTATGCTGAAGATGATACATAACTTCAGGGTCCCAAGAATATGAGGTCATTAAGTGTACTGTCTCTGTTGTAGTTGTGCGTGTGTAACTTACTCATGTGTCTAGGTATTTATCAAGTCAGTCGGTATGATTTCTGGGTATTTGCAAGGGCTTTTGGGAAATGTTACATAATTTTGTTTCCAGCAGCATGCTGTTGATACTCAGACTGGCATTAAATTTTAGCCCTTTGAACTGTTTAACTACTAGGTTAACTTTTGAGCAACAGTCCTCAACTTTTTTGGCCCCACAGGCCAGATAAGTGGCATGGGGTCAGTTCTTGGGGGTCTGGTAGCACTCCCTCCCACCCTCCACACACCAGGCTTTGGATGGGGGTGGTGCTGGGTCCCCAAAACCAGTCTTGTATGCTGGAGTTGGGTACCCCATGCAGCACACAGGGCCCAGGTTTCTCCATGGGTACAGAAATTTGGCAGCTGGGGAGTGCCACTGCTGCTTCCCCCTGCCAAATTACCAGACCCAAGGGTTGCCCCATGGGCTGGTTGATCTGATACTGTAGGCCACATCTGGTCCATGGGCCAGGAGTTGAGCACTTCTGCTTTTGAGAAGTGTGTCATTGCTGAGATTTTGTATTGAATGTAAAGTGATATCTCCTCCCCCTTGAACTAAAGGAACTGGCCATAGTAATGGTATTGAAGATCCTTTTAACAGATTAACCATGTAAAGGGCACCAGTCTACTACTGTGCAAAGTTCAGGGCAGCAGCAACCATTTTTTCATTAGTATCTTCCATCCATTAATACAGAATAGTTTTCATCATTGACGTGGGGACCTTTGCATTATTTTAGCATGGATTTAGTGGATTGAACTACTGATGTAATAATATTACTACTATTGAAGTCTCGGGACTGCTGTTGTTTTTCAATTTATCTGAGACTCCAGATGAGAAAAATTAATACATTTTCACATTCCTAGCTGACATCATATACAGTAGGATCCCACTACAACAGTAAACACTGCCTTTTGGTTTTAAACTTTTCATTGGATTTGATTGTAGAGCTAATGTGCAGATCTGAATTACTTTTAGATTTTGTTTTTAGGTAGAATTTACTTTCCAGGTTCAAATTCAGCATTACCTGCCTCTCAGAAGTGGATAAATAGTTTAACTAAATTCCTGTTATATCAACCTCATTTTTCACCTCTCTGCCTCTTTGTGGCATAACTGCTTTTGTAGATCTGGTTTACAGTGCCTTAAGAATTTCCCCTTTAAAAATGAGGGCTCAATTTTTTTGAGTTGTGATTTATCCTCAGCGATTCTCACTGTAGTGCTGTGGTTTACCTCTGACCACCAACATTACTATTTGTCCAAGTGCCCAAGTTCATCATAATTTTCTGTTATGATAGTTATTTAGACACTAAAAAGTTTAGTTCTCATTGAAAAACAATTGATGGCTTCTAACACTTGAACAGGGGGTTTTTAAACATTACCCCAGATCTGAAAAATAGGTTCCTTTATAGAATTACTATATTTCAAGTTTAAAAACAGCTAATAGCTGTTTTCAGTATTATTATTAAAAAAAAAAAGAGGATACCCTGTTTGGGGGAAGGGGGGGAAGGGTCCTAGATATGCCCATGCCCTGCTGCTGTCACTTCCAACCCACAGTACCCCACCCCCAGACCATGCTGGTGCCCCTCACTATCCAACCTTCACCCCCCCATCCCTGCTGATACCCCTTACTCTTGACCCGTAGCCTGCTGGACCTTTCTGTGCCCCACGCTCCTGATCCACAGTCCCTCACCCCCCTGGTGCCCTTCACTTCCAAGTCGCACCTACCCCAGCTGTGCTGGTGCCCTTCACTCCTAACCTGCAGCCTCTTGCCCCATCCCCCTCCAGCTCTGCTGGCGGCCCTGGCCCTCCAGTCCCCATGCCCCACAGACTTACCTGCCTGCAGGGTGCATGCACAGATGCATGTGATGCCCCTGCCTCCAATCGCCCTCCCCCATCCCCAAACAGCTCCTTGCTGGGGCAAGATGGAAGTGCTGGGAAAAACTTCAATGCTGAGCAGAGCAGAATCCCAGACATTTGTTGACATTTTTAAAACCCACCCAGACAGAGATGGGAGGACCCAACAAGAGGACATGTTTGGGAAAATCTGCGTGTATGGTAACCCTCCTCTTCTAATTTCAGAAGGAAATTCCCTGGGCATGCTTTAATACTAGGCTGTAAAATGAAGGCATTCCCTTCCTGAATTAACAGAAGTTATTTTTGATTGACAGAGCTAATAGCTGTTTTCAGTATTATTTAAAAAAAAAAAAAAAAGTACTTGCAGTAGATATCAGCAAGCCAACTGAATGGAGGTGTCTGTAGCAGGAAAAAAATATTTTGTGTGCAGCTTAATGATACATTAAAATAAGTACATGGTTTAGCAATACACACTTTCAAGTGAAAGTGTCTAAGGGTAATAGAAGTGAATTGTTTTGCCTGTGCCTGTATTGGTCTTTGGGTGATACTATATTTAGTCAAATATCAAATAATTCCAGGGAACTGAATTCTGAAGCAGGTTTATGCAAGAGGCAAAGATTTCTTAAGGTGGTATCTTCTGTTGGACCAGCTATGCAGTTGGAATAGTTAGACAAGCTTTCCAAAATAAGACATTCTGAGGAAGTTTGTCTAACTCTATCCCAGCTACACAGTTGGCCCAATAAAATATATTACCTTAAATTCTTGCCTCTTACATAATGTCTGGGTTATTATGGCTTGTGACTGTCGGGCCTCGAGTACCCGCTCTCGAGCAGCCTTTGCCCAGATGGTGCACGTCAGGCGTTCTCCGGGCTGGTGTCTTTGGCCAAGGAGGTGTCTTCCTCACAACTTACCGCCCTGTTGTCACAGGCCAGCTGGGCACTATGAGTATATCAATTTAGTTGCAGACTGACTGAGCACTGCAGCTTTATTAGTTACTGGGCTTTTTGGTTTGGGTTCAAGAAGGTGATGTTGAAAAGGAAAGAAATGACAAGTTTTACTTACAAAAAGAAATGAATTTTACTTATGACAACAAAAGATATAGTTTGCATATATTATTGTTAATAAAAATGTTAAGTTAATAAACAGACAACATAACAATACAGATTAAAATTGATAGTGATAATAAAACAGATAAAGAAATTAACCAAGAGTTCCCACTTGGTTAGTAACTTATTGATAGTTCCTCAGTTAAAAGATGCACGTTAAGTTGAATCAGCCAAGTCAGACATCTCTGAACTGGGCTGCCCGAAGGAGAATCGGTGGAAGCCCCTCAGTCAGGATCTGGTCCTCGCTCTCACAGGGAGTAAGAGAGATCCATGGGGGTATGGGACAGCAATGATCCTTCTGTTCTGTCCTTCCTGAGGGTTACTATGATGTGTGTGTTCTTTTATATTTTAATTATGCTAATCTTTTATTTATGTAGCCTTTCATAATATTGCTTTATAGCTGTTATCCCACTGGGGTTAAAAGGTGTTAGAAATTATTATAAGAAGTTACTGCCCAAGCTTGGGTTTATCCAGTAAGCAAACTGCAACACAACATCTTCAGGTTTAAAATTAACATTACCCTGCCTAAATCCAGCCCCTTCAAAACTCTCTGACTATGCTTTTTTGAGATGTCCTTTCTTGAAATGTACTGGATAAGCTGGGCAGTTGAATCCAGTTTTTATCATCATCAAGGCTAAATTCTGAGCGAGAGAACTAATTTCACAGCTATAGCTTTGTCTTTGAGACCTAGTCAGTTCCACAAAGTTACAAGTTACATTTGCAGAATGTAAAAATACAAACTTCATATTAGACAAAAGTTCCAAATGCCTCCAAGAAACACATATTTATTGCTTATTAATTTCTTTGGTTTTGGCCATCACACCCTGCTCTCGCCTGTCATGACTTGTTGGTTCCTCAGTGGATGGGGTCGGCTGCCTGGTTAACTCTCTGGCCCACGGTTCGCCTGACGGTCATTCACGGGGCTCCACTACCCCTACACCCCAGCCTCACTCCACCTAGTGCATGTTGTCTCCCAGTTGGCCTTGTCGCTGTCATGGAGTCGTGTCCTTCTACTGGCCACCTACTTTGTCTGCCAGCCAACACGGGGCCTGGTCTCTTGGCTCTGACCTTACTCCACCTTCCTCCTTCCCACCAACCTCTTCTCCCAGGGAAACATAAAGAAAAACCTCCGAGGCACTACCCTTGGCCCCACTGCCTGGGGAAATGAAAAGAACCCTCTTCTCAACCCCTTCACATATGGGGAAACATAAAGCAAACTCTTTAGTGGAAACTAAAACATTGGGTCGCTCCTTCACATGCCCACACCTGGCTTCGTAGCTCTGATCACCCCTACTCCAGCTCGGGGACGCTCTCCCAGGCATCAGCCATCCCTTGGGTTTCCTCCCACCCTGTCATCGACTCGGCCGACAATGGTGGCAATACCCACCCTGACTGTGGCCACTCTGGAGTTTTCCTCATGGTCCTTCCCTCTGGCGTGGTGCCGCTCTCCCCCCGGCCACTCCAGCACTCCCACCTGGAATCCTGCAGAGTCTTCAGTCCTTCCCTGGGTCCTAGTTCGGGTCCGGGGCTCCTGATGCCTGACAGTCTCTCGCTCTTGCCTCTCGGTGGGCCGCCCTGCTCCCCACAGCTCCTGTTTGTTCCCAGCTTGCCAGGTCCTGCGAGATCCAAAGTAGGGGTCTCCTCCTTCCTCTGGTCTGGCTGAGGTCCTTTTTTTCCGCCACCGCCTCCTGCCATGGTGTCAGAAGCCATTTTTAAGATTGCCAGCTGGCGCTCGTAGTTTATTTCACCGGCCAGTCTTAAGTAAATAAATAAGCGGCTGACACACCGCGCGGGTGGTTCCTTCCACCCCTGCTGGGCTGTCTCCTGCTACAGGTGAGTGTTTATCATTACTTGTACATCCCTTCCTTGGACATGGCTATAATATCATTCTTAAAGTACTGAAATTGAAATTCATCAGAGGTGCCAGGACTCATTTTTTCTGGTCATGTATTTTTAAGATACATTTAAATTCCATTTCACGCTCCTAAAACTAATTTTAAAATACAAACATTAAAATGCTACTATTATGATTTTATGCTGTAATGAATAATACTACAGAAGTGTTTGTTTTTTCTTCAACAATAAATCTTTTAACTATGTTTAGAAGACTAAAACGTTTTTAGATGATTTCATTTTATAAAAGTCTCATCAGAGTTAGTTTGACATATTTTCATTTGGTCTAATTATTTTCCAGATATATTTCCTATTTTAATTTTAAGAATATTTTGAGAGGCTTGTGGGGTATCATGCATATTTTCTCACATTTGTTTTACTGATATGGCATGAGGCACTTGTACCTATAGTGTCAAGTTGTTTTTATCCTTATCATTACTTTATCTGTATGAATTGCGGTATTGGATATAGATAAAATGTTTGTTTCATAATTTGACCAAGAGTGTTTAATACAGAATGATAACTTAAGTCTTCCTTGTGTATTCACATATGAGAGAAGTAATAGTGAGGGGTGCACCAGTAGAGATTTTTTGGGCTGATACCAATGGCCAATTTTTTAAGAAGTCGTAATTGGCCGATACCAATCTGATTCAGATATGCAGCTGGGATAGCTTGGGGACCAGCATCAAGCTGGTAAGTCTGTGTGGGGGAAGGAGCGTTGGCGGAGGGGGAAGATTGAGGCCTCTGTGGTGAGGGAGTGAGTGGGGAAGAGGCAGGCACTGCTGGGGTAGGACATGAGATGGAGTTGCGAGCAGCTTACCTGGGGGGCAAGGAGGGGTGTCTCCTGCCCTACATCACCCTAGGAGGGCATGGGGGGACATATGTCCCTGGACCTGCGTGGATGGCGAGGGCGGGCTGCCACTGCAGGCTGGGGCTATGGGCTGCACTGGACTTTTTCTGGCAGGGGGCTGGATCAGGCTGCACGTGGGGGCAGGCAGCAGTGGTGTTGGGAGGGGTTTACAGGGGGGGTCAGCAGCTACCCCAAAATTCACCGTAGCCTTCCTGTAGCCCTCTCCCAGTGCTGCCGCCTGGCACATCCCACAGCGACAACCCATCCTGCCCTGTCTTACATACAGATCCAGAGGCACATGATCCCCCATACCCTCCTAGGGTTTCATAGTTTGTAGGGTCAGAAGGGACCTGAGCAGACCATCAAGTCTGACCCCCTGCCTTGGCAGGAAAAAGTACTGGGGTCAAACAACCCCAGCAAGGTGTTTGTCTAGCCTCGTCTTAAAGACCCCCAGGGTAGGAGCCAGCACCACTTTGCTTGGAAGTTGGTTCCAGATCCTGGCTGCCCTGGCAGTGAAGCAGAGCCTCCTGATGTCTAGTCTGAATCTACCCTCTGCCCACCATTATTTCTAGTCACTCCTGGTAGTGCTCAGGGGAGCAGGGGTTCATGCAGCAGCAGGAGCCACTACCCCCCTCCCGCACCCTGCCTCAGCTAAACTGCCCTGCCCTGGCCCCTGCCCCTGCCCCATTCCTTCCCTCACCACACGGGCCTTGTTCTGCCCCTCCCCTTCCCCTGCAGCAGACTTACCAGCCAGGTGCTACTCTCCAATCTGCTTGGCTGCACTCCTGGCCATGTGCATGTTGTGGCTGCGTGCATGTGCGGGACTTTTATCAGCCATGTTGTTGATCTGATATGGGGCCAATGTATCGGTGCACCTCTAGTAACTGTTGAAAATTTAGCATCTGACTGAGTGTGTCTAATGGCCCATCAAATAGAGCCATACAGAAGTGTTCTGAGGTGCTTGAACCAGGCCTTTGCAGTTAATGACAAATTTTGCATTTTAAAAGGGATCCATAAAAATAACACCTGAGAACAGGTAATTCAGGGAAGGATATTTTTCACAGTAAAGAAAGGGCATATTCCTTTAGCTGGCAATATCCCTGCTGCTAAGACCTGGCAAGACCCAGGCAAGGCAGGTAAAGCTTAGGCACTGTTGCTCAAGGAGGTGACTTTCGTGGCATCTCAGTCTGTTCTCAGTGGTCAAGCAGCAGGTGGCAGAGAGACATTTGGAGCTGAAGGGCACTCCTGAAGTCATAGGAACACCCTGGAAGTATGTATTAAAGCTACACTTTACCACATTTGGGGTCAGGGTGTTTCATTTGCCTTGTACCCTCAATAAATTTAGGAAGATGCACGGGTGACTAGTGCCTCCTGAGTAAGGGGGGGTACTTGCCTGCCTCAGTGGCCAGTCAATGACCGGGGGGGTTCCCCCACACCTGATTGTTCCGACCGGGGGGGGGGGGTGCGTTCTCCACGGTCAGTCGCGCCAACCCAATCACACTGGCACTTCTGGGTCAATGCAATCAGCCATGGGGGATTGCTTCTCCTGGTGCCCCCACTCCTAGGCTGGCACTCGCAGAGGGGCACCAGTGCTTTCGCCTGCCCTCCCTGCCCATTGCCTAAGCAGGGAATGCTCCTGTCGGGGAGTGCACGAACACTTCCAGGGGATGCACGTGCACCCCCTAAACGTTGCCACTGGGTAGATGACACTTTGTTTGGTTAAACCAGTGACTCTCAGACTCTCAACCTCATTAAATTCTGAACACTTTTTAGAAAATGTCAGGTCTTAGATTTCACTTGGGGTTTTTTTTTCTTTTTGGAGTCCAAGAAAAGTGATAAAGCAGTTCTTCTGTTGCAAAAAAACTTGGAAAGACCACAGCAGGTCAGAATATTTATTTATTTATTTATTTTGGCATAATGGATTCCTATTTGAAGTTTCTGGGTTGAGCTTGTGAATCGTATGTAGGAGTTTTGCACACCTAACACTGCTCATATTGAGCAGCACCCATCAGCATCCTAAAGAGTATCTTGTACCACTTTGGTTGTGAATCACTGTGTTAAACCGTAACACAGAGTTGATTCTACATACTATTTTTGAATTCAGTATGTACACTTATTTATGTTTAATTGCAACCTCCACTGCTAAGAATAGGCTGAATATTCTATTTTTGTGCACTCTTACTGTTGTTAGCAATCCCTTGATTTGAGGTTAGTCTCTACCATGGCTTACCTGATAGGTCTTGAAATGACTTACGAGTCCAATCCTTGATTTACATATCCATCCACAGAAGTTGTGGGTCTTCCACGGGTGAGAGATTAGGTTGTGAGTGGGGATTCCTCTCCTCTTTCTCCCTCTGCTTTCTCTCTCTCTCTTCTGCTTTGAGGGCAAGAAACTTTATCTCAAAATGGGCTGTCACTTAGTTGAGGTTCAGGGACCATTGGAATTAGTTGGCAGCCAACTCCCTTTCAACTCTTGATGTTGGCATCTGTTTTCTTGAGAGATGCCTTGTGATGTTTCCTCTGGCCATTCATATCTCTGGTGAGATCTCAGGTTGCAATTAAACTGGGAGTAGAGCACTTGTTTTGGGAGTCAGGAGTCAGGCATGTGCACACCATGTCAGGTGCAGTGAAGTCAGTGCTTACAGAATACTGACTCAGTGCTTCAGCACAAATGCTGGTGTCTCTGTGGTCATCTTCATGTTTAATGTGAAGATTTTCTGGAGGCATTTTTGCTGATAACTCTGCAGGTTCTTTAGCTGACGTTGGTAGGTCACCCATGTTTCACATCCATAGAAGAGGGTGGGGATGATTATTGCATTGTAAACCTGGATCATAGTGTCTTTTCAGAGGTCAGAATGAATTAAGACGTGTCAAAGCAATTTCCCATAGAGGGCACTTGTGTACAGGATCCTCTGCTGGAACTCCTCCTCAATGTTCACTCTCTGAGGGAAGTGAATACCAAAGGGGGGAAGTGTTGACTACACCCAGTGTCTTCCCCTCAGTAGTTTGAAGAGGGGAGTTACATACATAGCCTGGAGCAGCCAAGTAGAGCACTTTGGCTTTCTTGGCTAGGGACAGACATTACACACAAACTGGTTTAAGTGATCAGAAACTGGTTTAAACCTGTAACAGAATGGAAGTTATATAAACCAGTTTCAAAACGGCTGAAACTGGTTTGAGATGAGTCTGGTTTTAATGTAGTATCAGACTTAACCAATTAGGGTCAAACAGGTTTAGGCTGTGTCTGTTCCAGGCCCCTTCCTGGTAAGTTAAATCGGAGTCTCCTAGCATCCCAGATGCTTTGTGGCTCTGGATGGGGCTGTCACCTCCAGAGAGCAGAACTGGCCCCACCTGCCTGCTGTCTGGGTGGAGCTCTGGCGGAGACTGCAGGTATAGGAGGGTCTGCCTAACTTCCCTTGCCTCACCTTCCCCTTGCTGCTCGGTGTTCAAGCAGGGATCCCACGCCCTTCCTCCCATTGCCCACAGCATGGACCCCAGCCCCATCTGTGTGTGTGTGTCTAGTTTCACTCGGACAAGCGGACAGAACAGTGTCCACTTATGGCTTCTGGAGATAATAAACAGGTCAGGTGGTAATGTCCCGCATTCCTTCCTTGGAAAAAGCTGTTTAAGAAGAGCTTGAACTAATGAGAGAGGCTTTTCTTTTGTTGGTGGACCGATAAACACTGTTGATGGGCTGATTAAACACTGATAAACCCTGCTGGCTTGTTTGCCTGTCAGTCTCCTGCAGATAGCATAAAGAAGCAGGGAGAGGGAGATTGAAAAGCTCCATATCATCAGCAGATGCATGCACTGCACATCCCCCTTTTGCCTCAGAGTGCTAGCCCGGGGCCTGGCTCTGGCAACACTCGCCCCTTGAGCAGTAATCAGGAAAAAGCCTGGGATGGTGCAGGCAGATCTCCCTAATCAGAGTGCCCTGCCAGGGCCTGGCTATGGCCCCCCCCTCCCAGCTCATCCCTGTGGAAGGGAAAGGAAGGCTTCTCCGGTGCCCCCATCTTCTAGCCTGAGCCAGTGCAGGCATGTGCTTGCATTTTTTCAGTCCAGAGGGAATGTTTGAATGCTTAAAAACTGGTTCAGCCTAGCTAGGTTAGACTAACCTGCAAAGATTGAATCAATTCAGGCTCAGGCTTTTTAAATCTCTGTCCCTAGTGCTTGATGTTCAGTGGCCCAAAATTTGGTAGGCTTCTCTGAAAAAAATCTGCAGTCTGGAGGTTTTTTTCAGTGTACACAAGGATGGTGCAGTCATCAGCATATTGAAGATCAAGGCCGCCTGTTTTGAGCACTTTGGTCTCTGAGTAAAAATAACCCATATGGGTTAACCCATAAGAGTCATTCTGATCATGAGGGTGGGACTGTTAATCATTATTATGTCTCATTCATTAAATCTCCTTCCTTTCTAAGTGGTATCAGCAATTCTTCTGTCCACTTCGCTGTTCTAGAGGAAAATGGATGACACCCAAGTTGTGAAGATGGAGATAAAAGCAAACAAACAAGAATACTTAGAACAGGGGCGGGCAGTTATTTTGGGCACAGGGCCGCTTACGTTGGCAAGCCATCAAGGGCCGCATGATGGGCAGCCAGGGGAAGATGAATATCAATTTTCTAGATCATTTAGGGGCCCCACGGGCTGGATAGAGTGGCCTGGTGGGCCACATTTTGCCCACCCCTGACTTAAAATGTATGAAAAGTACTTACTTTACATGGCCTGTTCTCTCAACATTTCTTAAACTGATAGCATTTGCTTCAGAGTAGTAAGAAAAGCACTTGTCTCCTTATTGATTTTGATATCTTCTTGATTTTAGAAAGTGTCTTAAGCAATTAGATCTTATGAGAAACATTTTAGTAGGCTAATAATCATCATATTGACTAGTAATTCCAAGTCTAACAACTCTTAAAATTTTCATAGTCTGACTTTGTTAGCAATATGGGATAGTGACATGACTTTACTTCTGTGCCAGCTTCAGCCCACATACCACAGAGTTTGCTACCGTTTCAAATAAAGGACAGGATTATCAACAGGTGGGTATGTAGAAAGATATATATTAAAGGCTGAGAAGGGCATGTAATAGTGTGTTTCCCCTCCCCTTTACTCTTTGAAAAGTATATTGAAAGATAGTGTAAAGGAAAATTACTTAGAGATTCCTCAATCATTGGACCAACACAGAGTAGCTTATTTGCAGGCAAATTTACCTGACAATAAACTCAATTCTTTTTTTTTGGTCTTCATTGATCCTCAGTAAACAGTTTCTGGCCACAGAGAAGATTAGATTATTTTAGGATTTGCAATGCTCTTTGGTAATTGCCATGTCTACAGTTTGAGCCTCAACAGTTTATAGTGAACCATCACCCAGAGATCCAGATGGATCTTAAAGAGAGCCAAAGCACCTGTTTCTAAGCAAAGAGTTCTCTTATTTACCTGCAGATATTCTTTGGGTGGGTATTAAATCTGAGTTCAAGAATCGCAGGCTAGCTGATGGAATGGGAGTGGTGTTTAGCCTCTAAAAAAAGTAGGCCTGCCATGTACATAGGGAGGCTGAATAAGCCAAAGATTCAGTTTTCCAAGTTTAAGAAAGAACAGATTTAAGGGTCTGTTTATGGCCGTGCTGATGGAGATGAGGGTGTTTTGAAGGTCAATGGTTAATCTACTTAAGCACGTTTTTAACATTTTATTGGGGTCTCCATTTGCAATAACATTTGTATTTAAGCAACATGTGCAGGCCATGTGCTTTCTTACAAAGATGTATTTCAGTGTTCAATCCTGTGAAAGAAGGTAGTACATGCAGAATGGTCTGTGTTGTTGGCAGCAGATGATAAATTCTTCAGGAGACTAAAAGTTTGGCCTCCTCTTCAATGAACAGGAAAATTAAAGTAGCCTCCAAGAAAGATTTAAAACCATGTTAGATGTTTTGAAAACCAGCCTTCTACCTAGCCATCCTTGCTGTCTAAAGATGATAAATTCCCCTCAGAACACTGTGGTGATAACAAGGGCTAACAGCATTAATTGCTTTACTGCTTCCCATTGCTGCACTTCTAGTGAATCTCTTCATTGTACTAACAACAGAACAACTTCTGTTTACTTTTGTTTGAAAGTTGTGTGGCTGAGATGCAGATGCAAGTGGGTCAGATTCTCAACCTCTAGAAGTTAGTGGAACTAAGCCAATTTATAAATTAGCTGGCCGGCTGCCTCTAGGCTCTGCTTCTTTATACTCTCAGACCTATTGAGAAAGCTGTGCTAGAAAATATTTAGGGACATATTCAATCTAGTAGCTCCTACCTAGTAGTTTTTGTTCAACTTGCTTAGTTAATTTTCATAAAAGGATCTTTTTATTTTCAGCTGTATTAATTTTTTTTTAAATAATTTATTTAGGTCCGACTCTTGGTGTATCAAAATAATATTTTACCTGAAATCATGAAACACAAAGCCAGACTTTTTTCCCTGTAGTTGTTCTGTAACAGTATTATGGTAGTTTCTAAAAGAGTGTTTTTCCTTTTAACAAATCATCTTTTTGCTTCATAAAATATCCCAGGCTTAAAAAGGCCTCCCTTCATAAAGGTGATGCTTTCACAAGAGTTTCTTCAGCTGTCACAGTTAGGAGCAAATAATGTTACTCCCTTTTATGCATCATATCTCTGAGAACACTTTTACTCTGCTAACTTGAATTTGCCTGATGTCAGCCTTCCTAGATCAGAGCAACTAAACTCTAAAGTGAAATTTTACATCTGCAAATTAAAACTTTTGCCATATACTTCATTTATTCCCTGCCCTCAATCAACCCCCCACAAAAGAAAACAACAAAAAACAAATTCTGCTCATTTGCATAGTGAAAAACCAGAATAGAAGAAAAGAAATTGGCTGGGTTGTATACTTTTTTTTCCCCTTCACATTTCAAGGGAAGAGTGTTATTGTAACTTGGGCACAATATTTCTATCCTCTAACTATGGAAAATACAAGTATCAAATACTGAGTAATGGTTAATGGAAAAAAATAAAATCAGTGATTCATTGGCATTGTAAATAATCATATATAATATAAATATATATAATGTAATATATCATATACAATATGGAAATCTAGTTTTTTGAAAAGGGTTGCATGTGTGCATGTGCATACATGTATATGTATGTAAAATCAATAAAATAAATACCTTGTTTTCATTCTCATCAGATCAGCCAAATAGGCAAGGGATTTTAAAACCCTTCTCATTTGTAATAAATTTGGAGAATTTAGGCATATCAGAAATTATAGTCTGAGGAATCTTGCCTTATTGCTACCATGTTGTATTTTATCTTTTGCCTAAGCTGAGAACTCCAGGCTGCTGTAGTAATTTATTCACCCTTTTTTCAAAAATTATATTTGTTTCAAATTAGGACCCAAAAAAACCATTTCAGGCCAACGCATAGTGCCTTTTGTCTGTACAGCTGGCTACTACACTAAGAGATTTAATTGTTACTACTGTTTACAGGGAAGGTGACTCAGTTTATGTAATAGTGTTGTGTTGAGCATGTCAAGTTAGGCTTGGGAGTGGGAGGAAACAGCATGTGATGCTTGCAACCTAACTGAGGCTATGGCCTGCAAATTTGGGGGCCCAGCCAGCCAGCACAGTTACTCATTCCAGCCTGCCATCTTTTTGGCTGAGCATCTAGGTGGGCCCAGACACCCACCCATTTCTTGCCACCCTTTACCCATTCCCACAAAGTGTCCAGAAGCAGAAGAGGAAGTGTCCAGACAATCAGGGCTCAACTTGTACCCAAACTACTTAGCTCCCAGCTTGTGGCTCTCCCAACTTTCCTACATTCCCCGGCTACTTGACCCAGCTCTGCTATGGACCCTGAGTTTGTCTGACACTTTGGTTTCTTAACTCAACTACTGGTTTGATATTTCAGATACTAGACCCATCTGACCACGTATTCTGCCTGATGCTTTGGATCTCTGACTTGGCTCCCCGGATAGATCTCCAGGCTCGTGGATGCTCAGGATCTGAGCATTCCGTCTGATCTTGGTTGCTTCACCAGACCCCAGGGGACTCCTAGGACTGGCCACCCATGACCTGGTGTGACCTAAACTTGCCTTACATTTAATACTCCCTGAGTTTCAAATTACTAAAAGATTATCTAGTACACTGTCAGCTACCATGTTATGAACTGTAGCCTGGAAAAAGAAGAGGAGGAAGCTGATCTAGAAACTTATTACATTTTGGTTAGTGAGGATATATGAGAAGAATTTTTCCAAAAAACATGGAGCTTTACATTTGGGTATGGTGCATTTCAAATGGAGATCATACTGTTCAAGAAAATCAAAAGCTTTGTATAGGACATTATAATAGATAAAGGAGTTGGTTCAAATTCTCCTCCAAATGCTTGATGTTAAGAAGATGCCTATTTGAAAATATGCCAATACAAAAAGTGGCATCTTTTCAATATCTGTTAATTGGATGAGAATTTGCATAACTTTTTCACACCACCCCACATATTTCTTAATTTTAAAAAGCCTCATTAGAAGATGCATACACACATGCAGGTGTATGCACGTATATCTGTATGTGGGCACCATGAGAAATGCAGACGACATTAAGATGTGGGGAGAAGTGGGCACACTAAAAGGAAGGAATAGGCTGCAATCGGACCTAGACAGGTTACAAGGGTGGATGGATGAGAATAGGATGGGTTTCAACACTGACAAGTGCAAGGTGATGCACCTGGGGAGGAAGAACCAGCAGCATGCCTACAGGTTGGGGAACTCCCTTCTTGTCAGTGCAGAGGCAGAAAAGGATCTTGGAGTTATTATTGATGCCAAAATGAACGCGGGCCGACAGTGTGGAGATGTGGTCAGGAAGGCCAATCGTACCTTGTCATGCATCCACAGATGCATCTCGAGCAGGTCCAAGGAGGTGATCCTCCCCCTCTATGCGGCACTGGTCAGGCTGCAGCTGGAGTACTGAGTCCAGTTCTGGGCGCCGCACTTCAGGAGGGATGCGGACAGCATGGAGAGGGTCCAGAAGAGGGCCGCTCGCATGATCAGGGGGCAGCAGGGCAGACCCTATGAGGAGAGGCTAAGGGACCTGAACCTGTTTAACCTCCACTAGAGAAGGCTGTGGGGGGATCTAGGGGTCATTTACAAACTAGTCAGAGGGGACCAGCAGGCACTGGGGGAGTCCCTGTTCCCCCCGAGCTCTACCAGGAGTGACTAGAAATAATGGTCACAAGCTGGCAGAGGGTAGATTCAGACTAGATATCAGGAGGCGCTACTTCACTGTCAGGGTGGCTAGGATCTGAAACCAAGTTCCAAGAGAAGTGGTGCAGGCTCCTACCCTGGGGGTCTTTAAGAAGAGGCTGGATGAACACCTCGCTGGGGTCATCTGACCCCAGTACTCTTTCCTGCCATGACAGGGGGTTGGACTCGATGATCTGCTCAGGTCCCTTCTGACCCTACCAATTACGAAACTATATATATCATGTGTATGCACATGTATATATTATATATGCAAATGTACATAGATTTGTGTACTTGCATATACACACACAATGTTTATATGTAAGCATATAAGTATTACTAATTGTGTATTTTTTTTTTTGCTGGAAATACTTTTTGTGAGTGTTGTTGGTTTGGTGTGTTAGCTTTTTTATCAGTTTGGCTGGTCAGGTGTTCCTTAAATGTTTAGCAACAACAAAATATGTTTTTGGTTGGAGGTTTTTGTTTAGGTTGTGGCCAGACGAATACAGGTTTACCTTTTCTGTTTTCATCTATTGAGTTTTATTAAGATCTAAAACATCAAGGTCTGCCTGCGGCCTCTTATTATTCCATGATTATATATGGAACGGATTGGAAAACATACGGAGTGGATTGGAAGGAGAGCAGGATTTTCTACCTGTTTGGAGAACCTACCAGTTCACTTTTCCTTTATTCCAAAGTAGAACAAAAACAAAATCAAAATATCTTGTGTAACACAACTCTGGAAAAAATGGTAAATCTAAATACGTCTTTCATTTTAAATGAAGCATAACATTTGGAAAATAAATACATTGTAGAAATGTCATTAATTTAACAAATTGGCATTTTTTGTGATGGGTGAAGCATTCTGTCAGAAAACTGAGCCAGCTCCAATGTCAAAAACCCACTGTTCTTCCCTTTGCTTTAAAGTTGACAATTTTGGTTTACAGTAGAATAGCCCGCTAACTGCATAGCCTATCTGCCAGTGCTTCCTGGAGAAGATACTGATTTTTTTCATGATGTAGCTTTTTTAAGCTGGCTGTACTTCTCAGTATAAGTCAGTGGTTCCCAGTGAAATGCTACTTAACAAGCAACTAAAAATGTTTCCTTAAATGCCAGCTTAAGGGGTGATTCAATAGTCTAGGATAGCAGTAGGTAACCTTTTCCTGCTATAGGCTGGAGTACGATCCACCTTGCATTAGAGGCAGGCAGCGGGGTGGGTAATAGGATTCACCTGCAGTAAGCCATTTCTACCCCCAGCAGCACTGGGAGAGTACTTTGGCCCCAGGCCTATGCATTGGACTTGCAGCCTTTAATTCAAAATTGACTAACCTAAGGGGGTGGGGGAGGGAAGAGGAGGAGGGGAAGGATAATTTTTAATTTAACAACAATTCAGAGAGCCCAATGAATGTATAGGTGAAATTCTACAGCCTATGCTTATGCAGTAAGTTTAGATTATAATTATGTTCTTGTTTGCCTTTTAAAAATGATCAGTTAGCCCATGCTACAACAAAACAAGTGGCTCTTTAAACATAACCACGCATCTGCTACATGAGGTACGGAAGTTAAAGGTTTTCAAGAACATATTTTACAACGTAACTTCCACGCATCCTTGTTTGGATAATACAGAGAAGGCACATGAGGTTTTGAGTCCATAGATCCTAAGGTCTCCTTGAATAATGCATTAATGTCTGACTGACAGATGTTTTAATACGCTGCTCATGAAGAATATGATTTAGCTGTCTCACCAAGCAGGACTTCTCTAGAAGGGTGCTGCGGGGTTTTTTGTTTTTTTGTTTTTAGTCATTATTTGTCATCAACTATCATATAGTTAATATCATCTCTTTCAGGCATCAGCTATCAGGGATTGTAGAAACTATATGCCATATCCACATCAATAATGCAGTGTAGCCACTTGAACAATTGATTTTGCTGTTTGGAGAAAAGAGGAAAGACAGAATTTAAGTCTTTGGCCATAAGAGGTTTATGTCAGTTTTTATGGAAGTTCTAATTGTTGCATCATAGCTGTCTAATTAGTTAAGTCGTACAATGATTTAGGATTATTCCACAAGATATGCATTTTTTTGCATAATGCATGCCCTCAAATAAGACAGGCACCTTGTTTTTTGGATGGCAGATTGTCAGCTTGCGGCCATGACTCTGGAAAAATCCTATAACCTGCAGCAGCTCGCTGGCCCACCTTCATTGGCTGTTTCAGGAAAAAGCTAAAAATCTGCCATGGCTAGTGCCAAGGATAGTGGCAGCAGCTTTTGGCTAGTCAACCAAGAGTTGCTTCTAATTTGGCAGTGGCTACAAGAGGGTTAAAACTGGCCTCGGCCTACTCTGCATGCTGGCCTAGAAAGAAGCAACAGCCCTTCACAGTGCAGGATATCCCATGTTTCTGTTTCTCTATCCTTCTATCCTGGCAAAGAAAATCAGCTTCTTTTCTTATGACACACCCCAATTTTGAAAATATGTGAGTAAATATGGTAATACCTAGGGGTGCACCAATAGAGATTTTTGGGGCCAGTACTGATAGCTGATATTTAAGGAGGCATATCAGCTGATACTGATCCAATTTCCGATACAGCCGCATGCAGGTGATTAAGTCTGTTGTGGTGGAAGGGGAAAGGGAAGGGAAGGGATGTGGAGGGGCAGATCAACACCCCCTGCGGTGAGGAAGGGCGCAGGGCAGGCACTGCATAGCTGGGGTGTGGTTGGGTGCGGGATGGAGCTGCAGCTATGGGGGGGCAGCTTCTGCTGCTGCTTGCACCCTGGGAGGACATGGGGGGAGGGAAGGGGATCTGTGTGGGGTGGGGTGGGGCAGGTGGGCTGCAGCTGCAAGCTAGAGCTGGGGCTGCACTGGGCTCTTCTCGGCAGGGGCTGGGCTCAGGGGCTACAGAGGGGGTTGCAGCCACCCCAAACTTTGTCACAGCCCTGCTCCCAGCGCTATTGCCACTGCCATCCATCTGGTGCAGTTCCAGCTCAATGCCCCTCCTCCACCCCTGCGCGGGGAAGAGCCAGGGTTGTGTCAGGCTCACGGCAGTGGCAGCACTGGGAGTAGGGCTATGGCAAAATTTGGAGTGGCTGCAGCCTGCCCCGGGCATAGCCCACTCTGAAAAGAGCCTGGCATAGCCCCAGCTCCCACCCATAGCTGCAGCCTGCCTGCTCTGCCCCAAGCAGGTCTGAGTAATGAGCAGGGATCCTGGTTTTTACTTGTAAAAAATTTAAGAATTCTCCAATTTAAAAAAAAAATCCCAAATTCTCTGATTTAAAAATCCCCAAATATGCATTTTCCTGCAATTTAAAATGAAACACCATATGCATGCACACACATTCACATATATCAGTTGAACACAATGTTTTATTGAGATATTAACAGTTTTAAAGCAATTTGGAAGCCTCCTCATGCCTCAGTAATTATAATAAAATAAATTCTGAAACGTGTATATCTTGGCATATGATTTTGGCTATTTTATCATGGAAAATCAGAGCTCCCCCTGCCCCTTCCCATGCACGATGCCCAGGCATTATGCCCATTGGACAGGCTGGGGTGGTTGGGTGCAGCAAGAGCGGAACAGAGCCTGGGGCTCTGGCAAGTCCATGAAATTAAGCCCTGGGCTCTGAAAACTAAGCCTGTCCCTACCATCTTTTTAACACTTCCCTTGGTCGGATGCCTTTTAAGTTACAAACAATAATATAATATGGCACATCATATAGTTTCCTTTTATTCAACCTGATAGATTTTAGATCAGTATTGTGCTGTTACAAGGCATTATATTTCACTAACTTATACCTAAAGCAGATGATACCAAAGCACTTCGTGTATATATACTACTATATAAACTACTTTCAAATTTACTCTATTTTATTCATGCAAATTCCTAGGACTTTAATTCAGTGGACAAGTTTGATTTCATCAGTCCTGTACCAAGCACATTCTAAAAGGAATCAGAAACACTGCATATTCATTTCAAATACATATGTACAGAGGTTGGGATTGACCGTGTCCATTAGATACTAAATGCAGACACCCCACTTTTGTCCTTTTCAGGAAATCATCCCCTATCAGGAAAATCACTTAAGCATATGCTTAATTGCCATTATGTGTATTTGCTTAAAAATGCTCCTAGCATTTGAGCCCTGTATATAGAAAGGGCACCAGGAACAGAAATTAATTATGTGCACACCATATATTAAGACGGTTGTTTCATTCATACAGCAATTAAGTATTAGTTTAGAGGGTGAATAGAGCTTTACCACATTCTGTGCTGTTAAAAATCACCTTCTGGCAGAATAAGAAACCACTTTCTTTATCTTTCAATTTTGTTGTTGGTATTGACAAAAATGAGAGTGGTGACATTTATACCAGAACCTGTTGCTCCATTGTTAACTTTGAATAAGTTGTTCTTTAAAACTTGCTGTCAGAATAAAAACACCAGGGATCCTGGTTTTCTTTGTTTTAAAAATCCCAAGTTTTCTGATTTAAAAACAAACAACCCAACATTCTCTGACTAAAAACCTCAAACTCTGTGTTTCTCCACAATTAAAATGAAATGCCACTATTTATGTAGGTATTAACTGAACACAATGTTTGATTGATATATTTACAATTTTAAAGCAGTATGGAAGCCTGTCACTGCCTCAATCATTCTAATAAAATAAATTCTAAATACCTACATATTTTAGTATTTCATTTTGGTTATTTATCATTGAAAATCAGAGCTCCACCTGCCCGTTTGCTTACTAGTGCATGGGTCCAGCTATGGCCATCCCCCCTCTGCTGCCTTGTGGTGCGGAACAGCCCTGACATGACGGTGCTCTGCCCCTGCCCATGCCATTGCCCCTCACTCCTAAGCCACAGTCCCCTCTGCCCTGCTGGTGCGCCTCACTCCCAATCCACAGCCCTCTGCTCCCCAAGGAGGGGGGAGGGGAAGAGGGCATAGGTAATGAGTCAGGGCTTGGGGATGGACATTGAGGCAGCCGGAGTGGGGGAGGGTGGGGGTGGGCAGGGTGCACATCACTTTTGGAAGTGTGGCTGGGCCTTTGGTAGTGGTGGCAGCAGCAGCACTGAACCTTCCTGCCCTGCTCTGCCCTCTTGTGCAGGGTCCCTCCTGCTAGGCTGCAGAAGCCCCTGGAAAGTGGGCAACAGGGCAGGGAGCCCTGAGCCCTGCAGTGAACAGCCTGCATCCTGCCCTACTCTGCGCATAAATCTGGAAGGGCACATGTGCCCTCCCATGCCCCCTTCCCCAGAAGTGCATGCAAGAGCAGGGAGCCGGTTCCCCAGACAAGCTACCCATGGCTCTATCCTACTCCCCAGCTGGGCTCCACAGCTTTGCATACCCACCTGGTGCTGGGCAGCACCCGCAGCCCCAACCACCATCCCTCCACCACTCCCTCACTATGGCTACCTCAATGCCTACCCCCACCCCCTGATGTATTGCCTGGGCATGTCCCCCTCCCCCAAGATTTTTGTGCAGGGCAGATGCGGGCTGTTTGCTGTGGGTTCAGGTGTTTCCGCTTGACTGACTTTCCTGTGGGAGTCCCATGCCAGCTATGTATCTTCTGTCTGCCCGGTATTAGTGGGGCTGCAAGTTTTACCTTGCGCTGCCAGGCAGGCACGGGACATGCAGCTGGCGTGGGGCTCTCAGGGCAAAGGCAGCAAAGCAGAGAGCCCTGAGCCCACAGTAAGCAGCTTGCTCCTCACCCCACTTGGCTTGGCTCTGGTTAAAGCGTCTGTGCGCTAAAAAATGGTGGTTGCAGCACTTGAACTAAAGCTCATTCAACAAGCTTTAATTCAAGCACCCCTGCTGCCATTTTGAAGGATCAGGATGCTGATCCCCTGGACAAGCTGCCTGCAGCTCAGTTGCATTCACCACCCTGGCTGGGCAGCATCCCCAGCCCCTGCCCCACTCCCTCTCTCACCATGGGAGCCTCAACCTACCCCTTCCATCTCACGTCCCCCTTCCCTTCCACAGACTTTCTTCTCTTCTGTGCCTTCCTTAAGATGAAGCAGTGAGTTCAGTTTTAATAAAGCACATTTTCCTCACTACTTAGGTACATCACTTGAATATTACTCTTTCTGAGGTCTCACGGGCTAAAATTTATATAGAAATTGTTGAGGAGAGGGCAAAAACTAGTGAATAGTACTCCTCCCATCCCGGTTTCAGCAAAATCATAGATTATTGGTGTTCATTTTAAAAGCATTCAAATACGAGTAAATTTGCTTGCATTTCTCTTGGGTTGAGGGGGGGTCAAGGTTTTCATTAAACTTCAAATTTTGAAATTGGTAAAGTTGTTAGAACTTATTATTTTGTCCTTGTCATGCTTGCTAACAAAGGTTGCATGCTAATATTTTAAAACAATCAACTTGTGTTAATACTTGGATGCAAGAGAGCTTTAACTGAAGCAGCAACCTCTGATCTCACTCTTTCCATAGGGCTACTGTATAGGATGGGTGAAAAGTGACAAACTCTAAAGGATAAGATATATTCTGTCCGAGTGACACTCTGGCTCCACATTACTTTCAATGACTTTAGCTGAGGGAAAAAGTATGAATCATCCATCAGCTTATTGTAACAGGGTAGCCAGCTGTAAATATATCCTGTCTAGAGATTTGATTCCAGTAATCAGTGTAAAATAACTGCTGACATCCCAAAAGATAACTCAGAGTGCTCTCCCAAAAAGGAGCTGATGTTGCTAAAATACTGACAGTGAATACTGTGCCTCATGAATGAAGTAAGTGCATATTTTCTTATGCCTTCACAAACAAAATGGAATACAGAAACTTTGTATGAAAACTACTTGTGTTCTATCATAATAAGTTAGCATCTTCTGGACAAATGTAAATGTTTTTAAAAAAGAAACATACATAACGTTATCCATACTGAGGTTTTGTTGAAGGCCTCAAAATTACATATTTTATAGTGCTGCTGTAGATATAGCTAAATATAAGGTAGTTTACATGGAAAAACTCAAGGATCTGAGTTACGGAATGGGTGTTCAGATATGAAATGTATACTCTGCTTTAATGTCTGTTGTTTTAGTGTTTGTCAGGTTGAAGATGTGTGTGAAACCTCTGTTTTCTTAATGGTAAATTCTACAGGACTGAATACTTACATGTTTGGGAAGAACCTGTATGCATTTAAGTTTGCGGCTGAGGAAATACTGTGTTTATCTACTAGGAAGTTTTAATATTTCATTTGAGATGTGGGTCAACCAAGGACAGCAGCAGATGGGTTCCCATGCCCCACTATAGACCTCCCTACCAAGAAGAGGAGAGCTATCAGGCATTTTCCAGGGAACTGACTGAGAAAGCCATCACTAAAGATCTGATTGTCATGGGTGATTTCAACTACCCTGACATGTTGAAAGGACCATTCAGCCAGCTCCAGCAGGTCAGCCAACTTCCTGGCAGCTATCGAAGACCTGTTCTTGACACAGGGTGTGGAAGGACTGACTAGCGTAAAGCCACTTTGGACTTAGTGCTGGGGAAAACATAGTAGGCAACTTGAGGATTGGAGGTACTCCAGGCAACAGTGACCATGACCTGATTAGGTTCCCCATCTGCCGAAAAAACTGGGAATTCAGTCAGTAGAACAAAAATCCTAGACTTCAGAAGGGCAGACTTTGGTAAGCTCAGGAGTCTAGTTGGAAAGCTCTCTGTGACCAGCAGCTGGACAATTTGGGAGTTCAGGATCAGTGGAGCTTCCTTAAAGGGGTGATTCTCACTACTAGGGCAGCATCAGCAAGATGTGGGGTGGGGGGAGGGAATGGGGGGGCAAAGGGACCTGCCACTGAGGATGCAGGGAACTGGAAGGGATTCCCTTCCTGGAGAGCAGGGGGATGGGATGAGATTTTTAACTGATCTGAAGACCTTAAAAGTCCTCACTGCTGCTTCTGTCATGCAGTTTGCCTGCTTGGGAGGAGAGTGGGGCTAAGCTGGGGGAGAGGTGGGAAGGGGGAGGGAGACCTGAGAGCAGGGTGCCACTCCTAAAACCTCTTTCACAAATCCTATATCTGCCCATGAATCTCAAATCTCAGATCACACCTATTTGCCCTTCTCTTGAAATGTTTCATATCTGAAGCATTCAATGATGCACCAACCAGATTGATCAGAAATCTCCATTTGTTGTATTTTCTGCAATCACATAAAAAGACAGCTGTGGTATGTAGTGTCATGGGGAGTTGGTCAGAATGATAATACTTATTTCCATAGTTCAGTGTGTTGGGCCTAGGTATCTAGCATGTAAAAATCATTTCTACAGTATTCAGGATATTCGGTACATTAGTGATCATCAGTTCTTAAAAATGATGTTTGCCTCGGATATGCTTTAGCTTTTAATTCCAGTGCAGCAGCTGCCTAACATTTTTCACAGTGATACATTATAACACTTAAGACAGTTCCACTGAAGAGCAACAGTAGCCCACAAAACATGAGCAGCTAAATTTAACATTACTAATTTTGAAAGATTTGTCTGAAGAAAATATTCAAGTGACAGGTATAAATAAGTACTGATTCTCCCACCCACACTAGTTATTTCCCCAGAGCATAAAGAGATCACCTGCTTTCCTTTAAATTATATAATTCATTTGAATCCTAATTCAAAACCCAACATTCAGTGTCTACTGATTTTGAAGGGCCTTAATGACTAACGATCCCTGTTTCTTTATCCAGCATTTGAACTGCCTGTACACATGTGGGGAGACTGCTCTGATGCACTGTAATTACAGTACATTGGAGCAGACTGGATTAATCAAGTCTGCTGGAGCGTGCTAATTAGTGCACTCCAACCAGCCTCTGCATTTTGTGTATCAACATCCCCATTCTTCAGTGGCTGTGGAGGTATCCACTATCAACCCAGGGACAGCAGGGTTGGCAGGTATAGTGGCAGTAGCTGGAGACAGAGAGGGTATGGAGAATGGGGTGGGTAAAAGGGATTTTTTACCTGATTAGGGACTCAAAAAATGCCTACTGCTGCTCTTAGTGGGGTATGTAAGGCAGGGGGAAGGGGGGATCATTTTTGCCACTCCTCCCCCACCCCAGATCTGCTCCTGGAGAGATGTACCAAGTGAAGGCTGCCTATTGAAAGTCATACTTCTAAATTACCGAATCGCCCTTCAAGTTGTCAGTTAAAGTTTTTGAATTCAGCTGAAGATCAGTAACTAGCCAATTTTTCTGCATAGTGTAATGCAAGTATAGTATCTCCTTTATGGCTTAATATTTAGCATGAATTACTTTGGTTACTTTTTCTTTTGGATATTTTTTTAAGTTCATAAACAGGCTTTGATTGCCAGTTTTTCTGTGTGGTTTTTTTTTTTTTTTTTCCAGTGAGGATCAGAGAAATACGCATGTTATTTCGAGAGGATTTCTACATTAGAAAGCTATCTGAAATTTATCCTCTCTGCAGCTAATTTTTTTCTAATGAGCTGAAAACCTGCCAGGTTCTCTGCTTTTTCAAAACAAATTGATGGTGTTCTTAATCACTAGTGCAAAGATATCTGCAGCTTCAGCAGCCTTCATGTAGGAATTTAGTAACTGTCCTGGATGAATTAATGTAATGCTGAATGGTTGGTGTTCTTGATGCATGGATAGAAGTACTGTAATACCATACTTTACTCAAATACAAGATTAAGTTTTTCACCCCAGTAAGCATGGGGAGGTCCCTCATGTTATATTCACGTACAAGGAAATTTCATTAAATACATTGTGTATCATTAAATTGCTACCAAAAGCACCATGTGCTCAGCAGTGGAAACCAACTGTCCATACTGGCCAAACATACTGATGGTAATCTACCATAAGGATTAGCCTTAATGCAGTGCCTTTGAATAAGATGTATGGCAGTGTCCATTGAGTGCAGACTCCCTCAGCACCTACTCTTTTTTAAGTCAGTGAGCCACTATGTTGAATACCTTTCAACTTCCTCTTCACTCCCACACCTTTCCCATTTCCAATGATCCTATTTCTTCATCAGATTTAAACATCTGGCAAACATCACCAAATGGGGCCCAAAGCAGTTAACTCAGCTTCCCTGTCACCCCCTCTCTCAGACTGTCATATATGTTTAGTGTGGTCCCTCTGTCACATGAGGTGGATGGAGCTGGACTAGGTTGCCTTGTGCTTCATCTGCATTTAAATTTTTGGAGGATCCCAAGTTTCAAGGCAAACAAACTCTTCCAGTCATGAGTGGGGCACTAATTAGCCCATGGATCCTTTGTGGAGGTCGTCTGGAATAAGTGCACATACCAAGCAGTGCTGAGCTATGGGGTCACCATGGCTTGAAATGCTGACTCTGCTGGAGTCCAGCCCAGTCAGCTATATGATGAATCATGAGCCTTTTGGCTTTGGACCAATATTATTAGGGACCTACCAAATTCATGGTGAAGTGGGGTATGCTGCTGTGGCTTCTTTCTTGCAAGTGTCCCCCCCACTCCCCCCCCCGCTGACTTGGTTGGGGGGGCCACATTTGTGGCTCACTCCTGGTCAGTGGGGAGGTGAAAATTGCAGTTTTAAATGTGGTGCCATTTTTGCCTCTTACCACTGATTGGCTGAGGACCCCTGGACAGTCCTGCTGTTTGCTCTCGACTGTCAGGGAGGCAAAACAACACCATGTTTAAAACAGTGTTTTAGCTTCCCTCCTGATCAAGAGGGAGTTGCGGATTCCTCTGCTAATCAGCGGTTGGGGGGGTGGGGGCATGAGATGCATGCGGGGGAACATGCAGGATTAAAAGAAGTGCCACACACTCTAATTTTGCCATGAATTCAGTAAGTCCCTAAATATCAGGAAAAGTATATACTGTATGTAAGTAGGTACAAGAGTGTTGCTTAAAAGTGTGTTTATGGAGTACCCGTGTTAAAACTTCCAGAAGTTTCAGAAAAGGTGAAATGCATCAACTCTGGATGAACTAAGCTGAAGGGTACCTGTTGTAACTTGCTTCTATGCAGATTACTACAGGCATGTTTCTTTCAAAGTCAGTGTTTTCAAATTTGCCCCTTACTTCCCTATGCTCAGGGAGAGCAGGGTCTGACAGTAAAGTGGGGAGGGGCTGAAGAGGGAAGAAGTTTGGGGGACAGAGGAAAAAGGGGCCACCTGACCTCTTACCCTGCAGATTTTATTTTCCCTGTACTAGTAGGAGAGGAGTAAATTTAAGCTCCAATAATTAGATTGTGTACATGTAAAATTAGAACATACTAGCAAATTGGCTGTTAAGAATGATGTAGGGAGGGGAGGGCAGCTGGACACAAGGCTCCATCTATCCCTCCTCCACCACACACTCTGGGTCTGGCCCCATTCCACAGGCCCCCTTCTTTCTGCTCTGGGTCTGGCCCCGCTCTATCCCCTTCCCCCTCCCCACCCCCCCGCCGCTCCAGGTCTGGTCCCCTCCACATCCCCCTGGCTCATACCCACCTCCCTCCCTCCCTGCCCGCTGTCTCTCCTCCTCTGCTGGCTGTTCTGGAGGGCATAAGGCTGGGCATTGGGGGAGCACTGCCACTGTGATCTCCCCCTTCACCCTCAGGCAGGGAGGTAGGAGGGAAGCCCCGCTGCTCTGGTGGCTGGGGCGTGTTCACCGCCACCACAAACTTCCCCAGCAATTTGGGCATGTGCAGCCCGGGCTGTGCAGCCAATTGCTGCCTGTGCTCTTGGCAGCGCATGTACAGTTGCCCAAAAGCATTACAGAGAGACACACAGATAGATTAAGCCTTTTATTATAGTAGAACTTATACATTTTCCATGTATAGAATCTAATTATTGGGGGGGGGTCATCTTATATTCACGGTGATTTTATATTTGACTAAGTATGGCATATTTTAAAAATCAATTTGCTGATTATTATTCCAAAAGGAAGTTTCCAAAAATCCATTGTTGGAAATGTGGGTTTCTCACACTTTTGTAACAGAAAACTTGAATGGGGTACACACATATATTGCTAACATGGATCTGTTGTGGTCTGAATCTTAATTCTCTGTGCTTACCATATGCATTATAGCAGGCTCCATTTTAGATGATCATTATATGACTCCTAAGATTTCAAGCTGTAGTTTATATTAATTTCTCTGGGTATGCTGTGCCCTAAAAACTATCAGATTTTAGAAAATAATGATGAACATGTCTGTCTCCCTCTCTTAAATAAATGCATCACACCTTTTTGAAATATGGAAGACATTTAAAATATGTTTGCCTTCAAAACTGACTCTTTTTCCTCACACTTCTTCAGCTTCTGTTAGCTAGAAAATAAACTGCATTTCAGTATTTTGTTATTTGCAGTACTTTGAAAACACATGCATCAGTTACACTTGGAGAACTGGCAGTAAGCAAAGTTAATGATTTTTGTGTGTGTTAGGTTTTTTTAACTCAATCCTGCCCTTTATTAAGGTCAGCAGGATCAAGGCTGAGTATTATGGATTTGGTCTAAAGCTTGCAGTCTCTTAAATCAACTGTGCTTTACATCCTTTGCACTTAAGAATCCAAAGACATTGTGTGTCAAAAAACCACAGTGACTTTCTATAGCTGACTAATGTCTTCATTCAAAATTGTAGAGACCTGTATGTCTTTAACAGTTTAGCAATAGATCCAGAGTATGCATTCTAGCTTTCTGGGTATGTCACCTTTATTGTGGAAAAATGATATCCCTTCTGCATTTAAGGTTGCAAGCATAGATCCATTATGAGTAGAGGTGCACTGATATATCAATCATAGCTTCATCAGCACCAATAAAAGCAAAATTAATATTATTGGCTATTGTCTCTTTTTTTTTTTTTTTTTTTTTTGGCTGGTGTAGCCAATAATGTCACTGATAATGCTGTGTGAATGTGCGCAGCGGCATGCATGTGTGAGGCCGGGAATGCAGCCTAGCAGCTTGGAGAACAGTGCCCTGCCAGTAAGTCTGTGGGGGGGAAAGGGGTGTGAGGGAGGGAAGGGGTATGGAAGGGTAGATCGAGTTCCTCATGATGAGGGAGGGAGTGAGGCAGGGACAGGGACAGGCGTTGCCCAGCCAGGGTGGTGAATGTGACCTCAGGGCCAGGAGTGGGACAGAACTGTGGGGGCTTGTCCAGGGGATGTAGGGGGGGTGAAGTACGGGGGAGGCTCCCAGATGCTGCATGCATCTCTGGGGCAGGCATGGGGGGGGGCATGTGCCCCCCCTGGATTTGTATGCAGTGTGGAGGCAGGCTGTGGGCTTAAGCCCAGGGGCTGCTCCAGCCTCTTCCTGGTGTGGGGGCTGGGCTCAGAGAGGGTGGGAGCGGGGTGGGCTCAGTTGCACGGGGCAGTTGGGCAGTGGTGGCACGGGGGGGTGGCTACAGGGGAGCTAGGGTGAATTTTGGGGTGGCTATAGCTCTCAAACCCCAGTAGCACCACCCCTGCTTGGAGCACTCCTCTGTGCTGTCTTTTCCTTGGGAGCCCTGCGGAGTGGGGTAGGTAGGGGGAATACAGGGCTCCTGAGGTAAAAGCAGCAGAGTGGAGTGCCCCAAACAGGGGTGGCACTAGGAGAGGCTTGGGGGGATATAGCTACCCCAAAATTTGTTTTAACCTCCCCTCCCCATAGCCACCTCTTCCCACACCACCACCGCCTGTCCACTCTGTGCAGCTGAGCCCATCCTGCTCCAGCACACTCTGAGCCCAGCATACCCACCAGGAAGAGGCCGGTGCTGCACCTGGCCCTGAGCCCACAATGGGCATTCTGCCTCTGCCCAGTTACCAAATCCAAGGGGCACACGTCCCCCCATGTCTCTCCCTGGGGGTGTGCACAGCAACAAGGAGCTGCCCGCCTCCCCAAGCACCTTGGATGAGCCACCCAAAGCTTCATCCTACTCCCAGCCCCAGGGTCCAATTCACCACCCTGGCTGGACATCCCCTTCCTGTGCCCCTGCCCCACTCCCCCCTTCACCTTGGGGACCTCAGTCTACCCATCCATGGTCCTTTCCTCTCTCATGCCTCTTGTCCCCCCGCAGCCTTACCAGCAGGGCGCTACTTTTCAAGCTGCAAGGCTGCATTCTTGTAAATCAGCTATCAGATTGGTACTGGCCAATATGCTGGTTAATAATTGTCTATTGGTATTGGCTAAGAAAATCTTTATTGATGCTGATTTTGATTACCAAAAGAAGATAAACCCCTATATTAGGGTTGACTTTTCGATAACTGAAACATCTTCTGGAATCCTTCTTTGCAAGAATGTTCTATCTGTTTGAGGTGACCAGCATAATGTTTTATTGACCACTTACTGTTTATTTCCTTGCCTTTAAGGGTTTCAGTTTTGAACAGTATGACAACATAGTTTAAGAATTTTAAAAGTTAACAGATTTTTTATGTCACTAATGCAAATACGTGACAGTGCATATGTTATATGTATATAATTTTTTATCTTTAGCTCTGACCTTGTATACTACTTATTGCAGAGTTCTGCTGAAATAAACGGGGCAGTTGTAGCAGGTGAACTGATCTGCTTGACTGGAGTAGTTCACAGGATCTTTGCCTTTGGTTGTAGCAAAAGGGTCATTCTTTTCTCATTTTTGACAAATATTATACCTCAGCACCTGTTTCTATCATCATGCATGTCTAGTTTACACAAAGGGCCTCCCTTTCAAAAGAACAGAATTATTTGCAACAGATTTAATTATGAATGTCCTGACCTTTCCCCCCCTTGATTACAACTTCAGCCTTAATACAAGGTTAACACAATTTGGTGACAGTTAAATATATTTTCACAGACATTTTAAGGGGGAAAAAGTCAATTAAGAAGATGGCAAATGCTAGCAGATGACATAACAGGTGCAGTCTGATGCACAGAAAATATTCATGTTTGCCTGGAAGCTTTTGTTCTCTAGTGGGCTCTGATCCAAATTCTGACTAGGCCAATTCTTTCTTCGGCTTGAGATCTAAGAAGATCCCAACCCATTGGCATATGGTTGCAGCCTAGTGTTTTCTTTATTAAATTCCCCGGAGCTAGAGTGTAAGGAGAAGTTATCAAATGCAGGGTTCCCACATTACTCTGGATACCACTCGTAAAGGAAGAAACAGGCTTGTACAGTAAATCTTGTTTCATAAAATAGCACCTGTTGCTTTTACTGATATTGCAGGAGAGAGGTAATCCTGGAACAGCTGCTTCTATCTGGTTGGGGCTGGAAATATCTAGTTTCAGTTATATAGTCAGTACCCTTAAAGTGTTGATGTAATGGTATATTTGCATTACTGTAAACATGAGTACTTTTAAATAGCACGAATAAACTCCAAAATGGAAATTTCAGAAGGGTTATTTTTATAGTAAAGAGAGTACTAAGAATTAATTGCTTATACTGAAATGCCAAAAGCATTATTATTTATGGAGTACATTATTTTTGTACTAATAAAGTTAAGGTAAACATTTTATATAAAATTCTGTATCTAGTAAAACAGCTCACTATGTCTTGTAGTCAGCTGTGCCAGGGCACTGTGATAAAGAACAGTGGGTGGGTGTTGATAAATGTAGTAGACTCTCCCTCATTTTTTAACCAACCTAAAGCTAAGTATCAACTTATCATGAGGCAG
Organism: Crocodylus siamensis; assembly: GCF_052110815.1. Classification (NCBI taxonomy): domain Eukaryota; kingdom Metazoa; phylum Chordata; order Crocodylia; family Crocodylidae; genus Crocodylus; species Crocodylus siamensis. The sequence goes on along the minus strand of NC_143400.1, from coordinate 56,357,886 downwards.
GAATTTAAGGGCAGCTCTCACCTGTCCCGACTACTAAGTATCTTAAGTAGAGCATGCTGTAAGGCACCTAGTTAACATGTCCCTAGAACTGAGTGCTGCAAAGGAGTGCTGTTTCTCTCTAGGGCAGGGTATCAAATTGTGGTGGCAAGCTTGGCTGGAGTCACTCTCCTGGACCTCTTGCTGCTGCTGCTAGATTCCTCACTGTTGCTGTGGTGGCCCCTGCAGCAGCCCTCACAATCTGGGCCGGATCTGACCCACAAGCAGCTTTGTGATCCGGGGTCCTAGATTAGTTTGACACCCTTGCTAGGGAAGCCTTTGCAAGGGACAGTTTGTCAAGATTATGCTGAATTCTGTCTTTTAGCAAGTGCTAGTTTGACCTGGAATTGCCTGGTCTGCTCCTTCTTACAGCAATTGTTTTAAAGAATATGAGTGATGATTTAAATATTTCAGATTTACTAAATTGCTTTGCCTAAAAGGTATATTTGAAGTCTCAACTAATAGTATTAACATGGTCTTCCATGTTAAGCTTCTGTTAATGATTCCTTGCATTAACATGCAAGTATAGGAAGGTCTCCCAAGAAGTACTGGGTAGCACTTTTAGTTGCAGACACCAGACATTTGTTTGTTTACTTGTTTGGTGGTTTTCCCAGAGTCCCAATGATTTTTTGTTTTTGTTTTTTGAAGCTGAAAGACTTCCTACTGTTGCCATTCATGTACCACTCTAATGGGCTGAATTGGGATTGGCAGGAAGGTCCTGATTTAGCTCAGTGGGTTAGAAGCCAGGTAGTGGTAGATAAGTGTATTGAAAACTACTTGTAAAATGGAAATACTGAGAAGGCAGACACTTGCTCCTCACAAGTTACTCTCCTCTCCTGTTATGGGATTGGCAGTTTGATATATGCAGTCATGAGGATTAGAGCATGTTTTGATGTCCATTGCCAATGTGTTTAATATTGTCACATGAAGATGCATGCCTCATCATGTAGATATAATTTATCATGCCAGGTTTTTCTCCCTTTATTGTTAATTTCATTTGGATGAATGTTGGTAGCAGTGTTCTTTGGTAGCCCTAAAGCAGGGGTTACAAACTCATTTGGACCTGTGGACCAAACAATCTGAGAATGGTGGTGGGATTCATCCCAACTGCTAGACCTGCTATTTCAGCGTGGCTCTGAAACACTCTTGCCCCCAGCCGCTTCCCCTGCTGCTGATCTTAATTGTCAAGGGTGACTAAAACACCCAATTGTGGCAGCTGTTGAGGGGGAGGCGAGTGGCATTAATTCCTTAGGTTCCAGAGCTGTATTGAAACAGCAGCTGCGGCAGCCACAGGGATTAACATGGCTGCCGCAGGGGTTCCAGCAGCCATAGCAGTGAGTCCTGTGAGCTGAATCTGGCCCACAGAGGTAGGTAGTATGGTCTGCAAAAAGCCCCATGGGCTGGATGGCTTACCTGTGTTGGCCATATTTGGCCCCCAGGTCATAATGTGTAATGCCTTGGTCCTAAATAATTAATTGGACCTCTTCTCTCTGACTTCCCAGTCATTATGCCTTCTTAGTTTAGTAAATATCCATTAATTGCTGACCCTTCCTTCCGCTCCTTTACTGAAATAACTGCATATAAGGTGATCTCATGTAGGAAGGATGATGCCACCAGCAAATTCTAAGTGCAGCCCTTTTTTATCATATTACATTACTGTTAATTTAAAAAATCCTCTAAGAATTGTACACTTGCAAAATGAACTGAAAAAAGACTTGTATATAAAGAATTGCATGTATGCTGCATGTACAAATGCCTACAGTTGTTTTCATGTATGTGAAACAGTATTTGTGTATGTGAATATGGGGAGTTCTAGCCCCTCCAGACCACTCTAATGTTTGTAATGAATTATTGTAAACACAACAGTTGTAAACCTAGTAATCCAGGAGAGTATTCCATAGTGCAGGGAACACAATCAGCTTTGCTACTCCCTGTCCCCTGGTAGAGCCCTTTGAAAAGTAGGTCAGAGTTTGCTTGTGGTATGGTTTGGGGTTGCAGAGCAGTCCACATCAGCAACTCAGTGGAGACTGAGGAGCACAGCCTTGATGTTAGCATTAGTGATTCTTTCCATTCTGTCATATATATGTAAACTTCTGTTTTATTAGATAAAATAGCACACAGAGGCACATGTATAGTCTCATGGGGATGTGTAGATCTTTTAAATGTAGTATTCTTCTCACAAGGAAGTGGTGTTGTCTTTAAATTCTACTATGTATTGACTACTGTTTTGTAATAGGCATCTTCTTTATAAGGATGCATTCCCTCATAGTCATACAATAAATTGCAAAGGACTGCATTTTCAGTTTTGTAAATCCAGACTTCTGGAATCTGGTGGTAGACCAGGAGTCAATTGCCTAAGAGCTCATGGGCCAGATCCAGCCTGCTAGGTTTTTTTATTAAGCCCCTCCCCCCAAAATTTTATCTAAGTATCAGTGGCATTTTGGCAGTGAAGGGATTTTGTGGTGGGTCACATGTGCCTTGGCAGGGCGATCATTTTGGCTATAGCAGCAACAGCTAAATCGGAAGCACTTGACCACTGTGCGAAGGTTGCTGATCCCTGAATTAGACTATGATTTAAGATCTGTAATCCAGTGACAGTGATGAAAGTGGTTGGTTTTTCAATCCCAAATATTTTGAAAGTTAACAGCAGAATTGTCTTTTGTTGAATGGTTCCCTACTTATATATACTGTATTTTTAAGGTATAGAAAGACATTAAGAAAATTACACACCCACCCACCCACCCTGTCTTCCAAAATCCTGATGACTATGTAACTGTGGAGAATCATCAGGAAGTTATTTGCATTTGAAGTCTGTGAAATTTGAGATTATTACTGATGATCAGGAAGGCCTCTTTTTGAGCCATACCGTTACTGTCTCCTGACATTTAGCAGACTTAAACATTTTAGTTCAGGTCTGTGCACAGCAGCATTCTTTTATCTTGCCAGTAAATGGGTGCTGCTACTGTTCATGAAATGAGGATAAGAAAATACATGTGAAATACCTGTGAACTCTTAATCTGTAAGGCAGAGGCAGGCAAAATATAGCCTGCAGGCCAGATTTGGCCCACCAGGCAACTTCATCTGGTCCATAGGCACCCACTAATTAGATTGTATCCAACCCCGCCTGCATGTCTCACTCCCATCCTTGTGGATGGAAGGGCCCAACCCAGCCAGCGCACACAGCTTCTGAGTAGGGCTACTGCTGTCACTGCTGCAGCTATTGGAGGATGTGCTTGGCTTCCCCAGTGGTTCCTTCTTGTCTCCCTTCTGCAGCGCTCACTCTGAGTAGCAGGTAGGGAAGTGGTAGGGTGAGGGAGCTGTGGCAGGGTAGGTGGGAACTGTGGCAGGGAGCATGGGGTTGGGGCCTGAGGGAACATGGACCCCACAGCCGGGGAGCCTGCAGGAGCGTGGAGTCCAGGTCAGCAGGGTGTGGGTGTGAGGGGGTTGTGGGGACCTCCCACACACACACCTTCCCCCCATGGTGCACAGCCCCCACCACCGGCAGCGGCAGCAGGCCCTCATAGAGCTGGTGGCCCACACAGGTGCTGCCACCTGCTGGCATGCACGGCTCTGGCCACAGCTGTATGTGGCAGCAAGGAATGCAGCTAGGCCTGTTTGTCTCTTTTGCATGGGGCTCTCCACAGCGCACATACTGCTCTCAGCACTCGTGCATCACTGGGAGAAGCTTTGCTCAGTGGAGCCGACTGCCTTCCCTGCTGCTATGTGCAGGTCCCAGGACTACATTGGGAAGCTGGGGGGAGGTGGGGGAAGGCAGCTGGCTCCATTGTGTGGGGCTTCCCCCCAATGGCATGTGACTGTCAGGAGCTGCACATTCTCCACTGGGAGCCCTGCGCGATAGAGGCAGGCCAACCTGGCTGTACGCCTTGCTGCCTCATGCAGCTTTGGCTAGAGCTGTGTGCCACTGGGCAGCAGCACCTGCGTGAGCCCCAAGGGTCCACCACCTGCTGCCAGTGGGAGTTGTGTGCTATGCAGGGGGAGTGTGTGTGGGGGGGTCCCCACACCCCCAACTTTCCCTCACACCCCAGAAACCCCACATACTTGCACCCTGTCCCACAACCCCCGCTGTTCAACATCTTCATCAGTGACTTGGATGAGGAGGTGAATATCACCTTGTTCAAATTCACAGATGACACTAAGATGTGGGGGGAGGTAGGCACGCTGGAGGGGAGGGACAAGCTGCAATCAGATCTGGACAGGTTACAAAGGTGGGCAGATGAGGATAGGATGGGTTTCAACAGTGACAAGTGCAAGGTACTGCACCTGGGGAGGAAGAACCAGCAACATACCTACAGGTTAGGGAACTCCCCTCTCACCAGCACAGAAGCAGAAAAGGATCTTGGAGTCATTATTGACTCAAAGATGAACATGGGCCGCCACTGTGGAGATGCAGTCAGAAAGGCTAACCACACCTTGTCATACATCCATGGATGCATCTGGAGCAGGTACAAGGAAGTGATCCTCCCCCTCTATGCGGCACTGGTTAGGCCCCAGTTGGGGTACTGCATCCAGTTCTGGGCACCACACTTCAGGAGGGATGTGGACAACATGGAGAGGGTCCAGAGGAGAGCCACTCGCATGATCAAGGGGCAATAGGCCAGGTCCTGTGAGGACAGGCTATGGAATCTGAACCTGTTCAGCCTCTGCAAGAGGAGGCTGAGAGGGGGTCTGGTGGCTGTCTATAAACTGGCTACGGGAGACCAGCAGGCAATGGGAGAGTCCCTGTTCTCCTGAGCACTATCAGGAGTGATAAAGAACAACGGCCATAAGCTGACAGAGAGCAGATTCAGGCTGGATATCAGGAGGCACTACACAGTCAGGGTGGCTAGGATCTGGAACCAACTTCCAAGGGAAGTGGTCCTCACTCCTACCCTGGGGGTCTTTAAGAGGAGGCTAGATAGACACCTTGCTGGGGTCATCTGACCCCAGCATTCTTTCCTGCCTATGGCAGGGAGTCGGACTTGATGATCTGCTCATGTCCCTTCCAGCCCTACCTACTATGAAACCCTCCCACACCCTGCAACATACCCTATACCCCCCAAACATACACCCCCACCCCACTCTACACACCCCCAACTACATCCTCCACACTCCCCCACATACAATATACAAGAGTAAGTCTTTATTTTTGAGCTATTATGCAATCACTTCTATATACACTGCAAACACAAATCATGACAAAAATATGTTTTTAATTAAATTGAAGTATTCTAGTAGGTGTTTGATGTCTGGTGTATGATTTGTTTTTGTTCAGGTTCCAAGATGGCAACCCCCCACTTCCCCAAAGGCGTACTTCCGAGGGGCAAGGGGAGGAACTTCCAGTGGCAGAAGTCAGGGGTTTGGGGCAGAACTCTCAGTCCCAAGATGGTGACCAGAGGGTGGGTACATGTCAAGGGGCAGGGCTACCCTTGCAGCCCTTGATAACTCACCAACTCTTTAAGTGGCCCTCCAGACAAAATAATTGCCCACCCCTGTTCTAAGGTCTTTCCTGTCCTTCTTCATACTGGAGCAGTTCAGCTGATGGAGACAGAACTCTATTTAAAATCTCTTATTTTTTTTAAATGTGGGGGTGAAGTAGATCTTGTTGCATTTCATAGGACAGTAGCATAGACAAGAGCTTTCACTTTACAACAAAAGTACTTCTAGGACATTAGAAGCAGGAATGGGGAAGAGTCGCTTTCTTGACGTTTTTTACATTTTTGTCATGTTACTCTGCTTCTTGAAATGGCCAAGGGTTTTATTCCTGCTTCACCTTTGCTCTGTTAGAAAATACAAATCAAAGGCTTTCCTTCTGATTTTTTTATTTTATCATTGGGATTGGGCGCTTTAATTGTCTTAGAATTTATTAGGCCACCGTACAGTTGCTACAGTACAGTTTGCTCCTTGGACCCACTTCAGCCTAGTTGTGTATAGTAAATTTGGTATGACCTTGATAACAAAAATGGGAAGTGATTTAACTTTCTCTCTTTTTTTGAAGGTATTAAATATAATTATAACAGAGAACTTCATTCAGATGTTCATAAAATAATGCATATGATTTTTTACTTGTATTGATTTATTTTCTTGAAGGTTTTTGTTTGTTTGTTGTGTGTGTCTGTAACTGACTCATTTGATGTACTGGGTTTTCACTTTGGATTTCATTTGGATGCAATTCCTGACAAATGGAAAACTCCTAGTAGACTGCATAATAATAATGTCTAAAACTATTAAAGCAGTGAATGGATTGTCCTACCACTTTTCATTTAAAAATAGTGGAAGAGGCATGTAACTTTCCAAGACTGCTTTGAAAAATCACAACCATAGATCCAGTTAATTGATCTATCTGGCAAGTGTCAGACACCAAAAATAACACTGTAGAAATACTTTTGAAAAGATAAGAAGTAAATGACAGTTTCAGGGAAAAGTGGTCGTGAGCAGGGGAAGTGTATTGTAGTAATATTTTCTAAACGTCAGTTTTCCTTTGGTTGCCTTTACTCTGATCAGTTTCTGACAGTACATTTTAAGACACCAGACTAGAATGAATTATACATGATGTTGGATGTTAAGGCATGCTAGAAGGAATTACTGCTTCTCCCATGCTGAACTGCTGTTTTCTGTTTCTTAAGGAGGTGAAATGATATCACTGTGAAATAGACATTTTGCAATGTGAGCCAAAGTCCCTGTCATTTCATAGGACTGCTAATGTAAGAGTTAAGTCTAATAAGCTTCCACTTACTGTTCTTGATCCTCTTAATGTATAGTATTGATTGTGGTATGTTCACATTTATACCCAAGTTCTCTCTTTTTTTTATAGAAAGGAAGGAATATTATTAAAGCTTATTGCCAAATGTATTGGTTGCTTCTGTACAGGTTCAGTCTCAGTTTATCTGCTCACATCCTGCAGTGTTAGAATAGTCAGTCATTACACAAGACAATCTAGTTTGCCTTTCTTTCTCCCCACATTTCTCAGTCCAGTCTCTTCTTCCTTGACTGTCACACTGCAGGTCCTGTTAAAACGACATGCAACACTGCAGATAATTGGTACCTGTAGGTTTTTCATTCTCGTTAGCAGTGTATGAATTAAAACAGACTTGAAATACGCTGAGTGTTATGACTATTCTGGCTTAGTCAAAATTGGAATTAGACAGGAGTTCAAGAAAATCAAAACCGGTTCCTACTTTTCTGTGAAGTAAATACAAATATTTGCTTCTAAACCTGGACTGATCAGTTGGGAGCCAACCTGGAACAGTTCTCTTCGTTGTTTAAAAAAATAGTGTGGAAACCGTACCTTGCTCAGTGACCCCATTCAAATTAGAGCAAGCACCTCCTATCTAGTAGCAGTTCCTAACAAGGACATCTATACATGTGCTGTATTATAATAGCGGAATAGAATGCTTTATTATAATGGGGGGGGGGGGGCACTTTGAGTAAAGAGGCTCTGAGAGCCACTCTAATTAAAGCACCTACCGTGTCATGTGTGTTGAGTGTCCCGCATTTCAAAATGGCAACAGGAACATTTGAACTAAAGCTTGCTCAAAGAGTTTTTGTTCAAATGCCCTGCCACCATTTTGAAGTGTGGGGACGCTGAATAGATGTGATGCGGAAGCTGCTGGAGTATGTTAATTAGCACACTCCAGCAGACTTGTTTAATTGAATCTGTTCCGACACATTGGAGCAGATGTCCTGCATGTGTATAGCTGCCCTAAGTACCATAAACTTTGGAGTCATTTTCATCACTAGTACGTGTCAGTGTGAAAGAGCACTGCTTGTGCCATCTCCCAGATGATTGTGGTTAATCCTAGGGCAATTATTTCAATGGCACAGGGCATTCAAAATCTTTTAATGACATGCATGCAGTAATGACTGTTTCATTAGCACACCAGTATAATTTAGGATAGTTGAGAAATTTTGTGGAAGACTTTTTCTGACCCCACCTTGGAAATCTTTGTGGACTACAGTGTACCTGTGAATAGGATAATATTATAGGTTAGTATGTCTGATAAGGTAATGTATCTGTAAATTTTCTAAGATAAAGTATTCAGTACAGTTTCTCATCAGCTCCAGCCAATGACCAGAATAATACATTTGGAAACGGTTATCCACAAATAACAAGCGGTGTACAGATAGCATCATAGGGTGTTGGGGGAAGATTAATAATACAGTAACTGCATTCCTTCTTGAGTAATGGTCTATACCAGTCACGGCCCATAGGAGATGTCCCATTAATTTTACAGAATATGGAAAAATGAGGCACCAGATTCCTCTTGTTCAGTCACCCAGAATAAATAGCTCTTCTCTGGAAAGCTCTTAAAAAGGTAGAACAAGAATGCAGTGAGGTAAGACAACAGTAATGCAAATGCATTAAATTTCATATATGCCTTTCAGTGGTTTTATGTGGAGGGTTTTAATTTGTTAAAGTGATAAAGAAATGATGCAGAATTTTATTGACTCACTTATGGAATTGGGGAATCGGTGGATCTTCTGGGAAGCTATAAATGAGAAAAGGAGTTGTAGGACCTTGGCCGGCCTACTTTTCATGTTTCTTTCTAACAAGCTGCATCTTCTGTTCATCACCGTATTTATATTTTTGCATTGGCTATCATTAGAAAACCTACCCTTGTGTATCAAACCTACCTTTGACCAGAGAAACCTGTTTTCGGACCATACCAGGTCAAGATCAGAGATGTGTGTTCAGTAACTGAGGACTTAAGTAGAGAAGTAAAACTGCCTGTACTGTGAATGCTCATTTGATCTTTCTGGGAATATGTTTAAAGAGGGTCTCTCATTAAGGCCCTCAACTTGGTCTCATTGAACTCAATGGAAAGTCTTACACTAACTTCAGTGGGAGCAAGATCAGAGCTCATCATGTGCTGTGTAGTGTCTTTCTTTCCTTCCTTACTACTGTTATACATGCATATGTTATTTTGAACTGGGTCATGTGCAAGTAACTTCACTTTTTTTCCAATGCCATCTTTCTCAATGCTGTTAAAATGTTTGTCAGTCACGCTTCCATAGGTAAATAGTTTTGTGGTACCTTAGTATTGCTGATGCTATGATGCATTGGTGATGAGGGAACAGTTACCTTTTTTTTCCATAATACATATGAGGCGGAATGGAGGAAATAGGCTGGAGCCCATTCTATTTTGCTATTACAGTCTTCTAAATAAGTGGTATTTTGGAACCTTTTCAAACGATAAAAATAGTGGTTTAAGCAGGGCTTCCACCACTCCTGCAATTTATAGTACTTCATTATTATCTATTGATTCCCACCCCCCCATAGACAGTTGTTCATTATGGCCTTGCTTTCCATTCCTGTGCAGTAAATGCTGAGATTTGGACAGAAGCTTACTAATTTTAAGGAGTGTGGGTTTTTTTTTCCTTTTGCAGAGGTCTGTGAGGCATTTTATTTGAACGTATTTTACCCTTGACCTCCAGAATTTTAACTTAAAATTATAGATAAACCTTCAGTGGGACTTAGAAGAGGTAGGGTTGCTCTGTGATTTAATGCATTGATCTGGGATTCAAGATGTAGAGTCAGATTACTTTCTCTGCCAGTAACTTTTTTTTGCAAGTCATTTAATCTTTGTACCTCAGTTTTCCCATTGCATATCCCCACTTAATCTTCCCTTCCTATTTATATTTATTTTCATTTGACAAGACATACTGCATTTATCCAAATCTAATATGACTTTGAATTAAAGAGGACCTCCCAATAATGACATTCATAGAAAATTAGAAAAATATAAAATTATAATCACATACATTATCTGCCCCATGAAATAAGCCATTCCACCCCAAGACAGGCCATGGCTCAGTCCTGGCTGTGGCCCAAAGTTGAAGCTGAGCCACCACCTGCCCTGGGTCAGTACTCAAATCCAAGACCAAGCTTTTTTTCCTGTGCTAATTAGGAAAAAAACCTCATCTTGCATTCAGTTAAATATGGTGTCTCCAACTATACAGGTGTCTGCTTTGTCTAAAACACTGGAACCTGACCTTGGTTGGAATTCTTAGCTGCTACCAATGATACAAATAGTAATGGGAATGAAATACCTTTCTTTTCCAAGCTTTTGAAGAAAGTTCATAAATGCATCAGATTCATTGCTCAAAGAGAGCAGAATTATAATATGTAACTGACAGCAAAAGCAGCTTGTAAAAACTGAATCACTTAAAGTTTTATGTAACTGAGCTGACATTTGTTTGAAGTACTGCCCCTGCTAAGGAACTGTCCTTGAGCTTTCAGCATGTACGTGTAGGCATATTTTTTATTGTTTTGTTGTTGTTTTAAGCTTTGGCAAGTATTTTTCTTTACATTGTACTCTTCCCCGAACTTGTTTTATATCCAGTGCCAATTAGAAATTATATTTATAGGCATTTATACACATACCTTTTCATCCTGTGACGTGCTGGGGATCTGGCACAGCATGGGTCCACACATGATCTAACGTGCACGGCACTGCTTTTTGTGCAGTTGTATAAGTGGTGAAACGCGCGTCAGCATGGAGAAAATGGTGATGGTGCACTTTTGAACTCAAAACACCGATATGTTATAGTTCCAAAACGGGCTGCCACCATTTTTTCAGTGCTGATGTGCATTTTGCCACTTATACAAATGCATGTGCCACAGTGCTGGGCACTTTTAAAAGCTCCTGGTGCTGCAGTACAAGCATGTGTACCAATGCCCTTTATTGCAGACTAAATTTACTGAGTCTGGTCCACATGAAATGTTGCCTCTACAATGGAAAACATGGACCTTCCCCCGTTCCTGTTTACATTCCTTTCAAAATGAAATATGGTTTCCTAAAATGCATCCTGTGCTCCTGGAAATCTAAATTTCGGTTTTACAGAATCAGATGCAAATAACCTGTTAAAATGCTCTGCTTTAATAGTGCAAGGGGCTATTTATGCTGATTTATATGGCATGACTGTACCTAAAGAAGTATCTATTTCAAATGGGAACCTCAAAACTCTTTTTAAGATGATTAGCTAACATAAAATAACCAAGTAATTGCAATATGGAACAAAAATGACATACTTTATTTCAGGAGGGAAAGTGACACTAGTGCTATGCTATAGATACTAGGGCTGTGCGAAGCTTCAGTCCCTGATTTGATTTGGCGGAGGTTCGGGCCAATTTGATGGCGGAATCTGAATCGAATCAGGAGACCCTTTAATCTCTCTGAATCAAATCAGAAACCTCCAAATCAATTTGGAGAGATTCGGCAATTCAGATATTGACAGAGCTTGAAATGTTTTTTCTACATACCTCAGGATACCAGGCGGCTTGTGAAAGCTGCAGTGGTGGGGTGGATGGAGCATCCTGTAGGAGCATGGGGGGGCTCCCCTGTGCACTTAGCACCAGATCCAGAAGTGGACTGGAAATGCTTCTGGTTGACTTCCGGATCTGAAGGGAAGCACGCTGGCCCCCCACCCACCCCTCATCCCCCCGGCTTAGCAACTGATGCCTCCTGGTCTGGGGGTGTGCCTAGAGCCAGGTGTACTTCCAAGTACTTCCAGTCTACTTCTGGGTACACCACTGAGCATGTGGGGGAGCCCCCCCCATGCTCCTGTGGGACGCTCCATCCACCCCAGCATTGCCGCATTCGCGAGCTGCACCTGGTACCTCAAGGTATGTAGGAAAAAACATTTAAAGCTGTGTCTATGGATGAATCACTGATTCTCCAAATTAACATCGATCTTCAGATTCAGCTGAATCGAATCAGGGACAGGGATCTGAATAAATTAATTGAATCGATGTCCCCAATTTCATGCCGAATCTAAATCAAATATGGTCTGTTTCATACACCCTTAATAGGTGCCATTTCAGCTGAGACATGAGTGAAGAGAGTTATATGGCTTCCATGAGTTTCTATCATCATGTCTTCCAAGAATACAGTCTATGAAATTTGCTTATATATGTAAGTAATTTTGTCCTCGAATTTAGCAGTTAAAGGTGTCACATGGAGAGGTGTGTCCCTCACCCTGTTGGGGAAATTTGATCAGCTACTGTGTAGCACCCATACACTGAAGGATGTGCTCATACACCAAGGAGCACTGATCTCGTCCCTTTTGCTGGGCTCATTCCTAGCCGCGATCAATTAGGCAGAGAATGAGGGAGTGTCGGCAAGATGATTTATTTCTCTGCAGAGGGGGCCACCCAGCGTCACAAAGACAGACAGTTCCCACTGAACTGAGTTTACAGCTTGGTATTTATACATCAAGCATTGCATTGCTACATTGTTGCACGGCATCTAGGTTTTTCCTCTTGCCATTACAAAATTACAAAACACAGTACAGAGCAAGCTATGGCTAGTTGAGACTGGTTTCGCAGTTACACATTACTGTCAGTGAGAAGTACACGTTGCTTACTGTCAGCAAGAGGTGAGCTTTAATCTTAGGGGGAAAAAGATCATTTGCTTTTTCAAGGGTCATCTGCTTTTTATGATTGTATTGTCGTTTTCTCTTACAACCCTCACTGCCCAAGTATTTACTTTAAGTCCAGTAAACAAATGGGTGTCTTTATTATGCACAACTATATACAGAAAAGAAATGATTAATCAAGAGAAGAACTATATAATAAAACCAACAATTTGAATAGAATGTACAACTGCAACAATAGTTGAGTAATTCCACCACACTGGGTGGTCCTACTTGCATCAAACAATCTCAATGATTACATTCACCTAGTTATAACACTTTCAAACAGTTTCCCCCCCATAACCCAGGTTGATTTCCCTCTAGTCACACTTCCCTTCCCATAACAATAAATAGCAATACAGCTTTTAACTATGATCCACCACTAGTGGCAGAGGCAGTTTCTGCTGCTCTGAGGAAGGTGGACTTTGCTCATTCTTGGTAACTCAGCAAAAACAAGTCTCTGACCAGCCACTGCAAGTAATAGGCTTCTTTTCTTGAGTTTGCTTCTGCAAAATACACCTCTTGCAAACATTAAGGGTTAGGTGTCCCCTTACGTGCCCATGCAGATTTGGGATTCTCACAGCCCACTCCCTCTCTGGGCTCTCTCTCTCCCCCAGCACCTCCACATGCAGACAGAGGATTCCCTCTGCAGGTCTCTGTCCCGTTAGTACAAGCCTTTCCAGCTCAAACTGAGGACTTTCCTCTGCAGGCCCCTGCCCAGGCAGCTTCTCCCAGCTAGCTTACCAACCCCTCCACATTCTTTCCCTGTGTTCCTGTGTCCCTGATTGCACAGCTTTAACTGAGGCGGGGAATCAGCTTATCCTGGGATGACTCAGGTTCTCCTCTGTCCTGGATTCTGCTCCCCAGCAAGCCTCAGCTAAGTTCCCTCTACGGGGGGGCTGAGTCTTTACCCCTCTCTTCAGGCTGGTGTTGCTCTCCTCTGACTTCTCCCCACTTCTTTTCCCTCCGTCAGCTTTTTATGGTTCCATAATAGCCAATCAGAGCCCAGGGTTTGCAATGGGGGCTCTGGTCACAGTTCAAATGCTCCAGTAAAAAGCATGCATTGTGCACAGAATACCCTCTGTTTGGAAAAGCTATTTCACCTCTGCAAACTTTTTGCTGCCTTTCTTGTAAAGTTCTTAGGCACAGCTCAGCCACTCAGTTTGCAGCCAAGCAAGGCTTTGCAGCTGTTACAGCTGCTTATCCTCTGCTCTTGATTTTTCCAGTAAAGACAGGGGTCTGAGGACATTTTCACAATGTTGCACACCTGAATGATAAAATAAATTGTAAAATTTTGTTCATCAGTTTAAAAAAAATCTCTCTTAATACTGATAGTGAATTCTAATATTATAAAAGCCTAAATCTGTCTGTCTTCCCGTAATGTTTTATTTGCACTCTTACTGCCTGAGGGAAAGAGCCCATCAGTGTACTCTAAGCATGGGGGAGCATGCCATTATTCTGAAGCTGTGCTGAGGACTGGACAGAGGCCAGCAGCTCTAGCCTCAGCTCCCCCAGCCCACTCCCTGCAAGTGGCACCAAGGACCGGACAGAGGTGGGGGAACTGAAACCAGCACTCCCCCATCCCACACCCTGCAAAAGGCAGAACAGTGGCAGCCTGGGGTATTAGGTGGCGGCACTCTCCCCACCCCCTGTTATTCTTGACGGACAATTGGCTAGTAAACTAATAAGAGACCAGTCTTAAAGATAGATAGTTCTGCACATAGCTTCCAGTCTTTAAATCTATTGGACTACCCATTTCCTTTTGTTACACTGCAGTAATTGAAAGTACATTAATATGTTAAAGCCTAACCATTCTTGATGTCTAGGGCATGATTAAAATATTTTTCCCAAGTGGGGTCATTCGGTAGATTCAAAGGTTGTTGTTTTCCCTAAGAGAGTAAAGTGTTTGAAGGCCGTTAGGATGAGCCAACTGTAAAGCTGGCACTTATAGGTACATGTGCATAAGAAGTGTTCTGATAAATTCATCTTCTGCATTTTTAAAGATTCATAATAGGCCCAAGCAATGTCACACATCTGTGCATTGCAGTATGGAAAACGAGCTCTTTGCTATATGTCTACTTGTGTGATATGGTCTCTGAATTCAACATGCAAGTCATGCCTGAGCCAGGTGGTGTAAAACATCATTTAACGTGAACATTTGAAAGGTTTTGTTTTTCCTGGTTCATAAAACAAACAAAAAACCCCTCCCAGATATTACTAAGAAATGACTGGCACATGTACTCTTACCGTTCTGAGAGTACTTATTTTTTTACTTGGTTTATTTTAAAGCATTTAATAACATGCAACTTTCTTAATTTAACTTTCTAAAATGAATTAAAGATTTCTTTTTACTATAGTAATTTACAGCATTTCTAAATTTCACCAAAATTGTATATGCTCATTAAATCTAAGTATTTAGGATTTTGTCTTTTTCTGTGGATATTACTGGAATCACAAAATCAAGAATAGGAGGTTAATTTTTAAGACTGAAGTGTTGAGATGCACAATGAAGCAGTTAGCTTCATGGAAAGTTTATGGAGAATATTGCAAAATATATTGCAGTGTGGTGTTTGAGGTCACACTGCAGTAATGAGTTCTAAGAAGAGCTTTATCATGGGATTTAATGCCTGTGTTCTCTAGGAAGGACAGGGGGAATTTCCGAAAGGAAAGTAGGCCACAGAAAAATGGAAAGGAATTTGAAAGGTTTATGGTGGCACTACAGTAAAGTTATTTGCCAATTCAGGAAACAAAAGAGGTTATGTATGAAGAAAGAACTCCTGACTATAAAAAGAAAAGACAGATATATGCCAAATACAAAAAAGTGTTTACCAGTCTAACACTTTTAGTTTTATAGGCTTAGACCAGCAACAAAGACATTTTTTTTAACCATTTGGCAATCTAAATAGGATTTCTCTTTTCTGGACCATTGTGCTGGGATAAAGTTACTTCCTCTCTTGCTATTGCTACTCCCTGCAAAAGGTTGTAAATTTATGTAAAAGGTTTCAGCATATTTATTTCATGACTTCAGTGCTGGAAGGTAGCAACGAAACTCCAAATCTGAACATTTTCCCCTTAAGGTTCTTAACTTTTAAAGATATAATACAATATAAAGTCTAACAGCCCAATCTCCAGGGAGGAGCACAGTGTATTTTGTCAGCTTGGTGCATTACACCACTATTTAGAAATGCAATAAGTAATGCCTTGTGCTTGCAGAATTACAGGGAATTCTATAGTATGCTGTCAAACTTCATGAGAAGAGAGTCATTACTGTTAGCAAAATGAATCAGAAAAATATTTAGTAAAATTTCAGTGATCTCTAAATATTTCTTTCATGGCAATCTGATAGACGCTACA
The DNA here is from genome assembly GCF_052110815.1 of Crocodylus siamensis. Taxonomy (NCBI): domain Eukaryota; kingdom Metazoa; phylum Chordata; order Crocodylia; family Crocodylidae; genus Crocodylus; species Crocodylus siamensis. Next base: position 56,342,085 of record NC_143400.1, on the reverse strand, counting down.
CTATTTCTACATGCTAACGGGCTTGTTTGTTTGTTTTAAAGGAATTTTTCATTGGAAAAAATAAGAAAATTATTTTTAGAGCAACATAAGCATTAATGATGTTCTGCAAAACTTACAAGTTCTGGAATCAGATCTTCTTTCATAGTCTGGCCCTCTAGCATGCTAGTGCATAAAGTTATGAGTTCTTTCAGCAGAAAACACTTGGCAGGGGCTGGGGTTTCATAAGTCAGTACTACCTCCTATTTGTATTGTTCCCAGACTTACCCAAGTGACTCAATGAAGAATATGCAGAGTAGCTTATACAAAATTCTTGAACCTATGGCAATCTTCTCAGGTGGTGGTGGTCTTTAAACAGCTAACAGCAGTTTCCAAATTGCAGGACCTGGTCCTTATCTCATATTAAGGACTTTGGAACAAGCTATACCAACATAATGAAAGATTGGGACGAGCTGCAAGAAGCAGTCTGGCTCCTGTGGCAATCTTTCCAGTGAGTTAACACTGAAAAAAGAAATCCTACAAGAAGTGGAACCTCGGTTGTATTGCTAGGCAAGAATATAAGAGTATTGCACTGGTGCACAGGGAGAAAAGCTGCAAGTCCAGAGCATGATTTGAGATGCAACTGGCAAATGGTGTAAAAGGCACTAAACATTATTATCAAAATATGTCAACAGCAAAAGGAAGACCAAAAAAGATTGGAAAAGGCAATCAATTTATGGATGATGCAGAGAAGGTTGAAGTACTTAATGCCTTTTTTTACTTCAGTTTTCCTGAATAAAGTTAGCTACCAGATGAGTGTATTTGGCAAGAAATATAAGAAAGGAGACAAACAGCCTAGAGTAGTGCAAGAACACATTAGGGGTTACTTAGAGGACAGATGCTTTTAAATTGGCAGGGCCTGATGAAATATACCTTAGAGTACTGATGGAATTGGCTGAGGTAAGTTTAGAGCCATTGGCTATTATTTTTAAGAACTCATGGAGTTCTTGGAAAAAGGCAATTTTAATGCCAATCTTTAAGAAAGGCGAGGAAAGAGAATCTGAGGAATTACAAACTAGTCCATCTGATCTCAACACTTAGAAAAACTGTGGAGTAGATCATCAAGGAATCTATTTCAAACCACCTGGAGGAGAACAAGGTAATAAGGTACAGCCAGCATGGATACACCAAGAGGAACTTGTGCCTGACCAACTTGATTTCTTTCTATGATAAGATGACAGGCTGTATGGATGGAGGGAGAGCAGTGGATGTGATGTGATATACCTTGATTTTTCTTTTTCTTTTTTTTTCTTTTTTTCTTTTTTGACAAGACGCAACATTCTCATTAGTAAGCCAAGGAAATACAGACTAAATGAGAGTACTTTAAGGTGAATACATAACTGGTTGGGTCATCGAGTAGTCATTAATGTCTCATTGTCTATTTGGGAGGAGGTTCTAATCAAGTGGGATTCCTAGGAGTCTGTTCTCCAGTATTGCTTAACATCTTCATCAGTGATTCAGAGGAAGGAATTCTGTGTACACTTAGAATAGGTATAGATGACACCAAGCTGGATGAATTGGCAGATACTCTGGAGGGTAGGTTATTCTGGTCAAGGATCCAGAATTACCTGGATACACTGGAGAAATGGTCCACAATCAAAGAAATTAAGCAAGGACAAGTAAAAAGTCCTGCACTTGGGATGGAATAAATGCATGCATGAATAAAGACTAGACAATGATTGATCAAGCTGCAGTACTGCAGAGAAGAACCATAGAGTTGTAGTGAATCATAAGCTGAAAATGAACAGTAGTGTGTTCTTGTTTCGAAAAAAAATAGAGCAAACAATACCCTGGGTTGTGTTAACAAAAGTGCAAGTGAAGGAGAGTGATCCTGCCACTCTGTCTAGCACTGATGATGCTTCTCCTGTGTTCAGTTTTTGGGCCCTACATTTCAAGAAAAATATGGACAGATTGGAAAGAGTCCAAGTGAGTGATAAAAGTGATCGGAGACTTGACAAACATAACTTATGAGAAAAGGCTGGAAGAACTAGGGTTATTTAGTCTGGAGAAGAGAAGACTGAAGGGGGGTTTGATAATCTCTCTCTCATGTATTTGAAGATGTTATAAAGATGATGGACATAGATTATTCTCTTTGGCTGTCAGGACAGGATTAGAAGCTGTGGCCTCAAACTGCAGCAGAGGAAATTTAGGTTGAACTTTAGGAAAAACTTTCTGTGAGGGCGGCTAAACGTTGGAATAGGCTACCTAGAGAGGTTGCAGATCTCCATCCCTAGAATTTTTTAGGAGTGGGCTAGACAGATGCTTGCTTGGGATATTTTAGTCAGGGATGATCCTACCTTGAGGAGGGGGCCTGACTAGATGACCTCATCTAGCCCAACTTTCCAGCCCTGTTTCCTGTGATCCTCATCAGATGTGTTCTTCCAATAAAATAGTCTTTCAGACCCTTAAACCAAGCCACCAACCAGTCAGTAATTTTGTAGCTGATTCTGACACTTACTTGCAAACACTCAATTGAATGAAGTAGCACCAGCCCACCATTTCCACACAGGCCTAAATGGAAAAAATTAAAGAGGAACTTCCACAAATCAAGACCAGCCTTGTGCTTGACCTTAATTATTTATGTTGTTCCAGAAGGACTACCATTTGACTGAACAGCACTAGGAACAAAAACATTTTTTGTTGGGGATTTCACGACCTTGGTATTTCTGGTTGGCCCTAAATGGCTGCACTGTAATGGATCCAGTTCATGGGGGCACTCATTTGTAGCCAGAAGTGGGGGGAAAAAACTGGTTGGAGGCATGATTTGTGACTCTAATGTGGGAAGTTAAGGCATTTTGCAGTTCCAGAAAAAAAATTCTGGAAGATCTGGAACATCCAGACCCACTCCAGGTGAAGGATCCACTTTTGACTCCTCTTGTAGTACAACCCTCATCATCCTGTTGTATCCTCTGAAGACATGGGAGGATTGTAAGACAGATCATGCCAACTCCAAGTGGCATTAATACTCACAAGATACTCTTCCACCCTTCTGTGCACACATTGGTTCAGTGAGCTGTGGTAAGTCTGGGAGCCTCATGGAATTTTAGACATGAACTTTTAAAGCTCGTCAGGTGCTGAGAATCTAGGGACCCCCCCAGTGGAGTTAGCAGAGAGGCTGTCAGTATTTTCCAGTGACAATGGAGTCAATCTCATATGAGACATCCATGCTATAAGCAACTAAACAGAACCATAAAGAGGTGCTCCACTTTGGAGCATTTGCTTCTCAATCATCTTGTATGCTTCCTGGTTTGTTCTTCATGATCTAGATATACAGTAGCATATAGTGAAGGCTTATTTTAGCTTTCCATGCAATTGACAGCTTTTGTGCATCCCCAGAGCTCTAACCAGTACTGCAGCTGCTGCTGCTGCTGCTGAATGGAGCCATAGAATATCCCATTCCTATCAGATCTCAGCTCTCTTAAGCACAGTGGCTTCTCAACAAGGTGTCCTGTATATTCCCTGACCACAGCTGCCTTGCCTGATAACTATCAGAATTTCACTGATGTGTTTGATAAGAAGTCAGTAGATACCTTACGGCTGCCCCATCAGTTTCCAGCTGTGGCAAGAAATTCCTTTCAGAAACATTTATGCCCATTCTCAGGAATGCATTCAGGAAAACCTGAAAGAGGGTCTCATATCTTAGTCATGGTCAACTGCAGGTACCCTGAACTCTGTATGTGTCCTTGTGTGATATGTGTGTCCTTGTGTAAGCTACCAAGTCCACAATCAGTATTCCTTCCCACAGATGAATGAACTCATTTCAACAGCTTTCATTGGCCCAGGCTTTTAGCTAGATGGATCTGTGTAGAGCCTGTAACCATGTCCAGATCCAGAAGGGGGATAAATGGAAAACAACAGCTTTTTTAACTCATTAAGTATGGTTAAAACATCCAGTGTGTAACGTGCACACTACACATGAACATTCTTTGAGAAATCTTACATTAATTTCTCATTATCTACCTAAAAGATCTTTTACATTTTTCTGAGAACCCAACTTTTCACGTAATAAGTCTTCAGCATTCTAGAGGTAGAAAAGAAGAAAGATAGAAATGTAAAGATAGAACTTCATTGGGTTCTTGGGCATGCATAAAGTAGTGGCTATTGTAGAAGGGGATGCTCTGTGGTACATGTGGTAGAATCCAGTCTTTCCTTGCATTCACCGATTAATTTTTAGGCATTTAATCAGGAGATTGTCAGTAGCTAGCCCTGCTTACAGCTCTGCTCAAGAAAGGATTACATTTCAAAGAGTCTTAGGAGGCCTAAACAGTCTCTGAGATGCTTAAGATACTTGCCCATCTTGGTGTTCCCAGACCCATTAAACATTCACAGAAGAATTTGATGCATTCTGTGATATAGGAGCCATCTTGGACAGAAATGGGGACTATTGGGTTGTCCAGTTACCCATTACAGGGGTTGTTTACAACAATGCTGCCCATGCCTTGGCTAGGTGAAAAGCATTTTTTTTTTGTCAGTTATGGTTTTTACCTTTATTTCCACTCTGTGCTGTTCATGTTCCCTAGATGCTTTTGCCCAGCAGGTTTCAGAACATCCACAAGGAATTAAGAGCAGCACCTCAATGTTTCTAAAGAGCCCCTGTCCCATCCAGCTCAGTCCAGGGCAGCTCAGACATGGAGACTCAGTCCAGGGCAGCTCCTGTCACTCCAGGGACACCAGCAGGTATATGGATGGAGGTGGCAGAGATAAGCCTTTGACCAGGGAGGGTAAGGGTTTGAATTTTTATCTGCTTTGGGGACTGAAAGTCCTCAGCTGTTGTTTCTGTTGTATGGTATACCTTCTGCGGTGGGTGGCAGGAGCTGGGGGAGGGGAGATACGCAACCACCCCTATAGCACTGGTCACTGCTTCTACCCTCTAAACCCCAGCCCCCCTTTGAATCCACTTCTGGAGGAGATTACGTACCAAATTGGACTCAGTACTCGGGAGCCTTCAAGCAGGTGAACCTGGTACCATTCAAATTCCCAGGTATTCAAATTGATATACAAAACATTCCATGTTACATATCTCCATCCTCAGGCCTTATGTGTAGAGCACGCATCTAGTGTGATTCACTCAAGTTTCATTGCCTGCAGTTCACTCAAGAATACGGATATGTGGCAAGGTAAAATCCTTAACTTAAAGCAAATCTGTGGTGGGAAATCTTTTTTTTTCTGGTCATGAGTGTCATGAGACCTTGTGGATAGTGTTCTTATGTCCAGTCTAGTGCAAGAATTTCTTTGTACCTATGCAGTAGTCTGGCACTGGGTGCCTGCATGCAATGTCAGATGCCCCATGTAAAGTCAGAGCCATACTGAGCCTAACTGGCTGGTTGAGACATGTGAGGCTGGCTGTGCCTGCATGCCACCCAATTGGCTAGCAGAAAGTGTCAGCAGGATTCTCTTTAAACCCATCTGTTGCTGTGATCTGTAGACTGCTTGACAAATATACTGTATGTGCTACCCATATTGACTCTGGTATATTGTATACAGATTTCTGCCTTTGTTTCCTAGTTATTGGCCACTGGCCATTGTCTTATTCCCCACACCTTGACTCTGTAACGTGGGGAAATTTTTCAAATAGAAAGGCATAAAATGGACAGCATGGACTCCAGGATACAGCTTTGTCGAAAGTAGGTTATGAAAAGAAATTTTGAAAGAGGAAGAGTGGATAGCTTTTTCCAGATGTAGGGATGGCGACGTAGTTCCTTGAAGTAAGAGACTTCTTGTGAAAGTCTTAGCCTAAATGTTTTGTGCATTTTACTGTCTTTGGGCATTCTCTTAAGGGAAGCTGAGAAGTTTTTTGAGTTTTTTTTAATTATTTGTAAGTTGTCATATGATATTGGTGTTATCAAAAGAATAAAGGGGAAGCTGGAATAATGAAGCTGGTTTTTCAGCTTTGAAAGTGTAAAATGAATGGAAGCTAGTCTGTTAAAAATATCTTGTTTACAAATGTTAAATGACACCTCCTGAATTTTTTCCCCCCAACTCCTATGATAAATACCTTTGATCAGAACCCTGCAGCAAAGTCAATGGGAGTTTTGTCTGTAGGAGCTGACTCCCTGTTTTAAATATTTTACAGCTCATATTGTACTATAAATGAGAGGCGTTCAGACCTAGATGCAAAAATGAGATAACTTACTTACACAGACAGCTGGAATAATGTGATTATATGACTAGCTATGATTCTGCTGCAGAAAAATAATGGCTGCTCTGACTGTATATACATGTTTCTAGAACAAAGTTTCTAGGTATACAATATTAGTTTTGGACTGGCATGTCCCAATATATTTTTAAAGCTTATTTAATTGAAAAAGGGCTACTGTAAATACATAGTAACTATTGTCTATACTTACAGTTTACAAACCTTTGGAAATAAGCCATTTAAAAAAATGTAAAGATTTTATTAGAGCAATAATCTCTGGAAGTTTGTTTTATTGTGTAGGTTTATCTAGAGAATTTCTCATAAGACTAGAATTCTTCAATTTTGAAGCATTAGTTGCTTAAATATTTAGTAGCAAGTTCACTTTCAGTGAGAATGGTAAAGCACTGTATTCTGTGTGACAGGAGATCCAACAGTGTCTGAGAGAACTGTTAGCCATTCTCTCATTTCACATCTACTTCTGTAAAAATATATCTGTTAACCTAGCATTGCTTTCAATTAAAATAATCTAGGAATTTTTTTTGGGGGGGGTTGATTTTGTTTTAAAGATTATAGGCCTATTCTCAAAACAGTGATCCATCTGCCTCCCCATAATCTGAATTTACCATAGTCATTTTAAACTGGTGAGTAAATTCCTGTTGTTCCATGTATGAGTAATTCATGACCTTCCCAGCAGTAATAAGACATCAGTTCATTCTTTGGACCTTTAAGTTTTCTTCTATTATTGTTCAGCTGCTGCGCTCCTGATATTATTTGGGGGGTGTAGAAATTTCAGTCTTATTCTACAACTGTGGGTTGAATTTAAGAGAATATCCTTTTATGTGCCTAATGTTATCCCCACTATTCAAACTTTTCAACAGTGATTTTTATCTCTTTGTATTTGAAAAACATGCTAACATGTTTTTTTCCTCCCTTTTTTTTTAACTAAACACTTTGATACCACAGTGATGCACAGAGTACTGTATACATATGACTGTATATTGCCTGCTTATACACAGTATGATTTTATGTGCTACAGAATATCAGAAGGTAGTTGTAAGTGTTCTACATACTATGTTAAGGAGTAGCCCCTGATTAAACATCAATGAAATGTGTGTGACTTTTTTTAAGCACTTGAATAGAATTTGTGGGCACATCCACTCATGCAGGCACGTGCTCTTGCAGCAGCACAGATAGCAACGGCATAAATTTGTGCCAGAGATTTGTGCCTCAGCACACATGCCTGAACAAACATACACTTTGCTGTGGGGCAAATTGTGCCACTTGTGGAAAACTGATCCTGCTTAGCTTCTCCCAGATCTTCAGCCAGGGGGAGCTAGAGGCTGGGGCCGGCACTTGTGCTTTTCCCAGCAGTATAAAAAACTGCCTTGGTGAGCAGCTCAGGGCTACTTGCCTTCAGGAGCTTCTGAGGTCCACTTAGTTGGTATCTGAGGACACTAGCCCCCTCAGTGCCCCTACTCTGGACCCACAGCCCCTGCCTGCCCCCACTAGCTCCCGCCCAGCAGCAGCTCTGTCCCAGCACCAGGATGTGAGTCCAGCTGCAGCTGTCCCACTGACTGCTTTGTGGCTCTGAGCAGTGCCAGCCCTTACTGTTCTGCTCCCTTTGCCTGTGCCCAGGCCCCACTGATCCCTATGCCATTCCTAGGAAGCCCTAGACTGTCTCGGACTGGGCTGGGCAAGACCCTTCCCTTCCAGGCCAGCCTCCCCCTGCACAGGTTGCTCTAGGGGGACAAAGGGGCCACTCCTACCTACAGCACTCCCTGATCCGTGACCCTAATTTCTCTCACACTCTCTCTTACCTGTTGCCACTTCCACTCCTCCCCACAGCTCATCACACCCCCAACTGGTTCCTGGGACCAGGAGCCGCATCAGGCCGGGGCCACATGTCCCAGCACTGTTATGGACATGGAGCAGGGCTGCAGTGCAGCTGTTGCCCCTGCAGCCGTGGCTCCCACCAACAGCTCTCATCCTGTCTGGTGGCTGTGGTTTGTGAGGGTGTTTGGGGGTGGGGTTTGTGGGGCGATGTGCGGGGTTAGTGATTGGATAGTGGACGGTTCATGGGTGTGGGTGCTAGGGGTGCACTGAGAGAGATTTTTTTTGGCTGATACCAATAGCTGATTTTTAACAAGACATATTGGTTGATACCAATCCGATTCCGATATGCACTCCCACAGCATGGAGAGCAGCATCCAGCTGGTAAGTCTGTTGTAGGGGAAGGGGTGGGAAGAGGGAAGGGCATGGGAGGGTTGCGCCCAGCCCCACACATAGATCTGGGGTGCACACAGCCCCTATATCTTCCCAGGATGTGTGCAGTGGTGAGAGTCGCCCCCCCCCGATGAGCTGTGGTTCTGTCCTTACCCCAGCCCCACTCCTTACCTCACTGTGGGAGCCTTGATCTGCGCCACCCCCCCCACCATGTCCCTTCCCTCACAACAGACTTACCAACCAGACCCAGCTACTCTCCATGCTGCTGGGGTGCACTGTGAGCTGCCTATGTGCTGCACCATGGCTGTACACATGCACACAGCATTCATTGGCCACATCAGACAAAAAAAGCCGATTGCTGACACTCTCAATTTTCCTCATTGGTGTTGATCCAATATGGGACCAATGTATCGGTGCACCTTTAGTGGATATGGTGGGTGAGTATATGGGTAGGGTTTGAGGTTTGTGGGTGTGGTGGTGTATGGGGTTTGTGGCTGGGTAGGTAAGGGTGTGGAGGAATTGTGGGGGGGGCCACCACAAGCCCACCCACACCATGATACACAGTAGCAGCAGCCAGCACCGGGCCCTTGGGGCTCTTATGGCCTATAGCAGGCAGAGCATGCCATGCCACATTAGTCCTGGGGGCTACACATGGTGCATGGAGCTGGCCTAGCCCACTGGCACACACCTTCAGGCAGGACCTGGCCAGCTCCTGCCACTGCCTAGGTCTCCTGGCACTGCACAAGGAGCCATGCACCATTGGGCCAGGCCGGCTCCTGCCTCTGTGGTCCTGCCACTCGGAGGGAGGAGCTGGCTTGGCCTGATGGTACATGGGCCGTGCAGAAGCAGAAGTGGCCCAGCCCAATGGCATGCAGCTCCTGCATTCAATGCTGGGAGCCTTGGATGATGGCAGAAGCTGGCCTGATCTTGTTTGAAGGCTCATGCCAGCGGGTCAGGCTGGCTCTATGCACCATGCATAGTCCCTAGGTCACAGGTGGTGCCCTGTCTGCAGCAAGCCATGAGCATCCAAAGAGTGGTGCGAGTTGTGAGCCATGGCAGGGGATTCCCCTTCCACACAGTCCACCCCACCCACACACTGTCCCCTCCAACCCCACATCCCTGCTTACTGGGAACAGAGCCTGGGTCCCAGGTAGTTCTGAGACACTGCTGCCAGCCTTGCCCCACTTCTATTTGCTCCAGCACCCTGAGGTAGCCTGCTTGAGCAGCAGGGGCACACAGCAGGCATAGAGTTGCTTGGGCCTGGCGCTAAAGTGTCTCTTTGAGGACTCAGCCTCCGGCTGTTTCAGGGTACACTCCAGGAGTATGGCCTGTACCACTTTTTTCCAGCATGGGTTTGTTTTGTTTTTTTGATACCAGGATTTCCCAGTATCCAACTTAGAGTTTGCATTGCATAACATTTTTTTTCATTCCTAATGTACCTCCTGCAGCATCTCAAATTGCTTTGAGATGTTGCAACAGGCACATGCTTGCTTGTCTGGACATGACCTGAGAAGGGAAAAGGATAAGCCAAAAAGGTGCATGGAGCCTTGTGAGGAAACATCTGCATTTTGCCCTATGCTTGCCCTCACCTTAATTGAATCCTTTGTGTTTGATATTCCAGAAGGGCAAGGAAAGGCTTGCTTGCAAAACTCTTTGTTTCTGTATCTTTCCTTGTATTATCAGGACCACTTCTGAGGCTAACCCATATCCTTTGCTTTTGTGCATGTTGTATCACTTTGAGTTAGTCTGATATGGGACAGTACACTGTGGCTGTTTCCAGAAGCTGCCTATCTTTCTCCTTTTGTGCTTGTGCTACTCAGACATCTATTCTCATTTCCCCAATCAAAGAAAGTTCTCTGTCATAATGCACCTTGAGTTACATATGGAAGGTAGGTGAGATAAAGCTCAAGAAGGGCTGTACATATCTTGATGCATCCTAGCTATATACTGTTTGAGTCCAGTGTTCCTTCCAGTATGTTCTCAGAGAGAAGTCTCTTTGCATCTTGTATCTGTAGGCAGGTGGGTATCTATGTGCATAAGGTGAAGTCCATCTTGTGTCCTAGCAGGCATAACTAGGTCATAACATACTACAGGGCCCAGCTATACATGTATATTAGTGCAATATGCAATTGGGGTTATTGCTGTTGGGCGCTGCGTTTATATGTGCACCCAGGACTGTAGCACATTGAGCAAGGCTGGAGCAGCCCCAGCTGGCAGGGTCCTACCATTTTGACCTGACTCAAATTGCTGCAGAGGGGCTGGCTGGAGCATGAAGGTGCTCCAGTCTGGGGCTAGCTGGCAGTGAAGCACCCTTGTGCCCCAGTCAGCTGCATCAGCACCTAACATGTGCACTGCTCCAAAGTTTAAAAAAGCAAAACAAACAAACAAACAAAAACTTCCACAGCAGCAAACAAACAAACAAAAAAACCTCCACACCCTGCTGTGGAGTTAATTTAGTTTCCTGCAGCTTAATAGGGCTGCATATGTAAATGCAGAGATGTTTACTACAGAGCTAATTAGACAACTCCGCAGTAAACATGTTGTGTTGATGTGCCCACAATATTTTTTCAATCACTTCAGTATATTCAAACTATATGTATTTTGCAATAAATAACTTTTCAGTTATTATTTGGCTTGTTAATGCCCTGCGAAGAGTGGTTCCCCCAAATAATTGAACCTTAATGAAATTATTTTTGATTCATCAGAGCTGAAAATATGTAGCAAGATTGGAAGGGCAAGGGCATTTAAATTTGCCTTACATAGTATCAAGTACTGTGAAGGAAGCGTACAAAAATGGAAGATATGTAAGATTTATGACCATTATAACATATAATCGGCTCAATGCTAGAGCTTGGGTATTATACATTTTATGGTATATTGCATCAATTTATCATTATTATTATGGTAGAACTGAGGGACTGGAGCCACAGTTAATGTAAATCAATATAGTGCTGGTTTGATCCTACTTTTTGGTAGAGCAAGAACAAATTATAAAACTGGCTAAGTCATCCAGTCTGACCCTCTGAATTTTATCTATCTTTTTTGAATCCCTGTCTTGGGGATAGGCTGTTCCACTACCTTTGGAATCAATTTCACTGCCTGATTTCATTTTGCTTTGAAGCCCACACAAATCCCTTCCTGTCTTTATATGGTTACTTTGAAAATCTTCTTAGAAGTTATCCCCTGTAGAAAGACTGTACATAATATCACCAGTGAATGGTTTTTAAAAAAAAAAAAAAAAAAAAGGTATGAAGGCTCTATGTTTGCCAAAAAATTAACAAAATATTTCAAAAATATACCCAGTAATTGTTTATTCAAATTTTGATGTATGCTCTTTTTCTTCTTGTTCCTATTCCAGAGTATCAGTTGTTTTGTTGTTGTTTTGTTTACAGGAATCAAATATATCAGTAAAACACATTGTATTCAATTGATACTTGTATATATAGCAATGTTTCATTTTAATCACAGAAATATGCAGATTTGCGGGATTTAAATCAGAGAATTTGTGTTTTTATCAGAGAATTTGCAATTTTTAAACAGAGAGAACCAGGATCCCTGTTAATTACTCACTCCTCTATCTCTACCTTTGTTGACATTTGTTAGATTCTGAACCTAGGAAGGGGATGAAGCTAGACAAAATATTGGAACCTTTTAATATTGTATGATATGGGAGAACTAGATTCCATTTTGTTTACACTTCAAGCAGTTGTGACAGTTGTTCATGGTAAGAAATTCTATGCAAGTTTCTCCAGCTAAATTATTAATTCCACATAGTTTTATTGATTTTTTTTGTTTGTTTGTTTGTTTCATTCCTAGGACTAATTACGGTGGACCAATTTTATATATTCTTTTACATTAATAATGGTTCAGCCTATGATATATGCTAGCAGCTACAAATCAATCATTTTAAGCAATACTGTGTCTTAGTGAAACTGCAAGAAACAGATACTTAAAGGGACCTGATCAACTTTGAATCTAATCAAAGCATTCTAGTTGAAGGTTATTTCAGGTCCTACATCTGAGGAAAGGGTCTTATTTCACTACCTCCCCTGCACAGGGAATGATCATCAGAGGCAGCAGTCAAGCCTACCAGACCCCAGCTTGGGTCCCCTGGAGATGGAGGGGGAAACAAACCCCTTCCCTGCCCCCTTTGCCTCAGGGGGTAATACTGGCCAGTGTCTGGTTACACCCCTCTTTCTCTCCCCCCACCCCCATCAGTGCCCTACTGCTTCTCAGCCATATAATCCAGCCCATGTTCTGTGTATTAACAGCAGGCTTCTCCTTTGCTGCCATTTCAGTGTTCCTGCTTTGCGTGGAGAACTGCTGCCTTGCCCTCCACTACAGCATATGCTTAGGGTTACCACCAATTAGCCAGTCCAGATTCTCACTCACCATGCTGTTTGTGGTGTTTTTCAACAGGGGCTGCATCACTGGAGGAGTAGAGAAGGGGAAGGCTAAAAGAGCAGACAGAGCAAAAATAGCTAGATGGCAGAAGGGAATCGGGCTGAGGTTTCTGACCTAGCCACTATTGGTAAAAGGTTGCTAAATCCTGCACTAAACTAATCTTTTGGGGTCACGGTTCATGTGTTCATGCAATTCCTTGGGGTCTCTGGATCTACTATGTCCTACTCGTATACTATTATGATTTACTGATGTGTAATTAAAGTAAAAATCAGAATCCAGCAAAGCAATTTTCCAGCTTTACGCCTAAAACTATACATTTTTCTGTTAAAATGGGCACACCAATTACAAATATAAGATAAATGAAGACCATGGTTAAGATCATTTAAAGACCTTGGTTGTAAATGAATTTAGTGGTAGTGTTTTTAGTGATCTTTCTTCCCTGTAATACAGTCCCAACTTCTGGTCATTAGGGTAATAGCAGATCATGAGAGAGTATCTTTTCCAAGCTGTGGGTAGCATTTGGCAAAATGCCTAATTCTGAGTTGCTAACAGCTTTTTAGTGTAAGCATCATCTGCTCCTCATTTTCATAAATAGTGCACCTTAAAGACTTAGAGCTATATTTTTGTCTTGTGGTGGTAACTGCCAAGATGGGGAGTAATATATTTGCCTTCCTCATCTTCCCTGGGGCCTTCCTTCCTCAGTTGCCCTGAAGAATGTAGACTGTTGATCATGTGGGACTGTGCCTCAACTTGACTGGCAGAAGGGGGAGCACACTTCTAAGGAACACCTGCCAGCAGCAATTGGCACCATTAGTCTCTGATTAGGACCATGGAGTTCATGATGGGCCAGAAATTAAAGGTCTAGATTATGATGGTTAATGGCTATGTCACTATTATACTAATGAAATATAATCCATAAGAATTTCATCAGAGCAGTTTTACTCTATTAAAAAGCTTAACTTCTCCAGTGTAAATCAGATATTATAGCTGGTTTGTCTAGCACACCTCTTGTTATGTACATTATTGTTATGTAATAATATTGTTTATTATTTATTATTGTTTGCAAAATAAATGGGGCCATAAATTAACTTATGTCATCCTTTATTTCTCTCTCTCTCACCCTCCTACCTCCTCCCCCCCAATAAAGATCAGTTTCCATATTCTTATGGAAAAGTTCAACTTTATACACAAGATAGTGCTACACTATAACGTACAGTTAATGTACATTGTTAATGAACAGTTGTGTTTTATTAGTCACCAGTTCCCTTTAGAAAAGGATCAAGAATAAGCATGTGCTTGGAATTCATTGAATGATCTCTTAAGTGATGCACTGGGTTTTTTTGCAGATCTTTCCCCGCTGACCTTATTCTTTTTTTTAGATGAACAAGCTTCATTTCATCTTGGAGAAATGAAACAATAATAGTCTGCCATGTTGTACCTTTTAAGGAGTTGTCTCGTTTTGTGCAAACTGCTTTAATGGAAGCTACTCTGGCATAAAGGTCACCTTCTTTAAATGACTTGCTTTTTACTTTACTCTCTCCATAATAGCAGTAGTGCAGTATGAGAAGCTAAAGGTCTTCATATATTGGAATTTAACGTATGTGCTTTTGAAAGGAAATTTTTTTTTTAGTGGAGGAAGGCAGATACTGTTGATAAATGATTACACATTGCCACATAGAATGGACACACCTCTAAGTTTATTGTTACTTTGCATAATACCTATTAGAGACCACATTCATGCATCGTGGGAAAATCACATTAATTGACAGTGTAAGTTTTTCGTTCAGTAAAATGTAATTTTAAGTAGTAAAAATACTCTTCTAATAAAAAATATAAGTTCAGGACTATAACAAGTGCCTTCTCTCTGAGACCCTCAGTGCTTTAAAATATTAGCAAAATAAAATTCGGATGTAAGGAAGTTATTATTTCGTTAGTACCAAATAGGATGTTACTGTCTTGGCTGGGTAAACCCAGGTGCCCCAGGCTAGACTAACTAAAGTGTAGAAGCTACACTTCAGGCTCAGTGGTAAGCTAACAACTCACAAGAAGTATGTTGCAGAGTAAGGAAACTTCCTCCATGATTCTGGCATGCTTTTGTATACAAAGCTCTGGTGTAAAAACCTAAGGCTTCATATTCATTTTGCTCTGTAAGATGTTTTTGCAGCATTGTGTAGCAGCTGCCTAATCAGCTTTGACTTATGTTTATACCAAATGCCCACAGTATTAAGATTTTTTGGAAAATAACAAGATTTCTTTATCTCTATTGTCGATTTCTATAAATATCCATTACAACTGAGGTTCATATTGTGTTGATGATACTTCGAGTTGTTCTCCCTACAGACCTGAGCAATAACCTTTCCATGATTCTTCAATGCATATGTAATCTCCACAATGCAATATCTAAAAATTGGCTGCAAGATTAATAAAACAGGATTTCTTACTGGAAATACATGGAGATCAGTCCACAAATTTCTTATAATCTTAATGTTGATTTCCTACTTCATGTCACTGCTGATAGGAAATTGAAACTCATCTTAGACACAGATTTTATTGGGAGGTGCTGAAAACTTTCCCCTCACTTGATGCCAGATGAAAATTTCTGTCACCAGCTGATTTTAGTGTTCACATTTTTGTCATGTATATTGTTCATTCTGTATCAAGGTTAACAGTCTATAAAAATGGGATCCAATTGAGCCTGAACGCTACAGAAAGTTTAATCAGTAATACAAAATGTAGCAAGCATAGTTCAACTACTCCCACAAATAGAAAAATTCATTTAATTTGTTTTCTTTAACCTGCAGTGACCTTCAAGAGTTCAGCCATATTTAATTAACATTTTGGTTTCCATATATCTTATCTTATGTCTCCCATGTTTAATGGTTCATGCTTTATTAACCATTTAAAACAATCCATTTAAAAACAAACCAACAAACAAAAACCCTCTATAAGTTTTGTTCACCAAGATTCTGCTTTCAATTGTCTGATCTTAAGTTTGCTATTTCTTTTTTATATTTGTGCATTAAAATCAAACTTAGCTTCTTTAGCTAGCCAGATCTGAGCTGACTAAATTAGTCTTTGTACAGTCTTTGTGATGCTTTGATTTCCCAAAGGTCTATTTAGAATATGCATTGTAGTGTTTAGTCTTTTCTCTCAAATAGAGCTAATTAAGGAAAATTATTATATTACTCTGTCAAGGTTATTTGAAACCTGTGTGAGAAACTAGAAATAAGATCAGTGAACTCCAGGCACTTGCATTAAAAACTTTAGGTAGGAAGAGAAGACTGATGCAAATAAGCAATAAAAAAAAGTGAGGGGCAAAGGAATGGGAACAGATGGAATTTTGTGGCTGTACTGCCTACATAATGAAACAGTCTGTGTGTGTATATATATAGAAGCAGACAGCCCACTATTTTAATCTTCCAGGTACGGTACATTTATTGGAAAGGTCTATACATTGTGCAGTTGAACATATTTAATTGCTTTTAATGTCCACAATTATACAAATAGCCAGAAAACAAGAATACAGTACTACAGTGAGCATCCTCAAGGGGTCAGCTTTGGTTGCAATGTTGAACTGGCAAATTGCCCATCAAGAATGACTGGGACGGGGATGGAGAGGAGGGTGGGGACAGAGGTCTGCATCCGGCCCCCTACTCCCTGACTCAGGCCGGGATTGCAGCCACTTCCCTCCTCTCCCCTGCCCCTTTGGGCTGAGGCCAGTGTTACTACCTTCCCTCCCCCCACATCCGCTTCAGGCCAGGGCCGGTGCCCACAACAGCAGTGGTGGTCGCGACAGTGGAGGTTGCAGTGGAGGTCACGGCCACAGTGGTGGTCATGGCGGGGTGCGGCCACTGGTCAGCCCACCTCCCACTCCTCTCCTTTCCTCCCCTCTTCCCCGCTGCCTCACCCTCCCTGCCAGCTGGTGTTGTGAGAGGGGCTGGGAGGGCACTCCAGCCCCTGGCTTCAAGGAGCCTTGTTGGGGGGGGACCCAGCTCCAGCCCCAGTCCCCACGGTTATGGTAGTGCTCCACCATGTGGGGCAGGGTGAGACCAGCACTGCACAGCCAGCACGCGAACCCCTGCCACCTCCACGGTGCAGGGGGGCAAGGCCAGCACTGCTGGCCTTGGCTCCTTGCTCTGTCCCCTCCATCATGGCGTTGCTCCAGTCCCCATCATCCCCCTCAGCCGAGGCAAATATTTGGAGTGCGATTAAAGCATTATGGACAGACAGACTAAGGCTTTTATTATGTTAGAATTATCAGGTGGTGAGCTTAATTTTTCTATTTAGAAACTTCTCATTTTGAAGTTTGTCTTGTTAGATGTTAGAAAACACTTCCAGAGCACTTTGGAAGAGATAGCTAGAAGTTTCAGGTGTCTGGTTATTGTATAATTAACTCCTTCAAAGAAGAAAAATAAAGGCTTTGGAAATGCTGTTTTAATAGATGTTCTCAAGCTACTGAAAAGCAGTATTAAACGATGTATAGTCCTGCTTTTGTATGTTAAGGTTACATCAATAAAGCAAGTTACATAAAAAACTTGACCTTTTTCTAAGCGTGGGGGTTACCTTAGGGAGACCCAAATGAATAACTCAGACTATACCTGTAAGTGAATAAATTAAGATATGTATCAAAAATGAGACTTCTGTTCAGAGAGAAGAATTTAACATTTGAGTGACATCAGCAGTTGCTTTGAGGGTGAAGATATGTTTGATTTTTTTTTTCCAGGTGAAGAAAGTTTCCAGAATCTTCAGGTTTTTGCTCTAATTTTAAAATGTCTAGCTTTCAAAAAGTTTGTCATTGGAAGACTTTACACCCACACTTCATTATTGGTTTTATCAGGTTAGATATTGATATTTTTTTTTAAGTAAAATAATTCAAGGATGGGCATGGGGTAAAGAGCAGAAGTCATGTAAATATATATACAAAATAACATCACAGGCTTTCTTTTGTACTTTACACTCATTTTACTCTTGTTTTCCTGCAAATGGCCATGTTGACACTGTACTACCCAATCCCTGATGTTTACAGATGAACAGCTATGATGTGACTTGATCTTGCATTCCTAGAACTGAGTATAACAGTAGGCCTTATGATTACATTATTAGAAAACACAACCCAGGGAAATAAAGACCACAGATGATAATGAGAAATCAGAAAAGACTAATGATTTGTGATTTCAGAAAATTTCACAGGAAAAATCACATTGCAGAAGATAAACGTGAACTGAGATACAAAACAAAGGGAAATGAAGTTGCTTGCAAGAAAGCAGTCCCCCATTGCCACAAAACTGTGCAATCGAGTTTCCACCTCTCCTAGTGCAACCCATAGGATAATACAACCCTTGCAGAAAAGATATGCTCCTTTTTCTTTTTTTTTTTAATTTTATTTTGTGTGTCAGACAAATTAGCCAAATCAGTTCCAAATTATATTGACTGAGCTCAGTCTTTCAAGTCTGTGGGGTGCTACTACCAGCAAAAATCCTCAATACCAGACTTTTCAGCCTGGGGCTTCAGATACTCTAAAATCCATGGCAGGCATCCTATGTGCAGGCCCCAAACCTAAAGGCTTTGGAGGAAGCTAGGGAGAAATCCCCCATCTCTATAAAAAATCAAGTATGTAGCCAAGATTTTCCCATTGGGAGGCTGTAGTAGACTCTGCCAGGGGGCCTGCCTGCAATGCATTGGACAAGTCTCCCCTGTTAACTACATGATGCCATTGAAGGTGATTTTGGGCCACAAGAGGCTGAGATCATACGTACAAGACCCTGCGAGCCAACAGGAATTTTTTTTGCAACAATATTTTTTATATATGTACACTACACCTTTCCAGCATGTTCACCATTACAGTATCACATACCCATTATAATACATGCTCCTGCGCATCCGTTACAATTTGCGCACCCATACACCCATTACAGTTCTTACCCCTGCACACCCTTGAAGCCATCCACATTCCCTTCGTCATTAGAATTACGGTGGCCTGCCTCTGCCCTCTGTTCCTTTCTTTAGTCTTTGGTCTGTAGTCCATGTTGCTGTTACTATTTCCGTTATTGCTGCCACTGTCCTTGTTGTCATCTTCTTTTCCTCCACTGTCCACATTGTTCAATCCACTTTCTTTTTTGCTGTCCCTAACTTCTTCCATGTTGTCACTGCTCTTTTCACCGAGAGAGTGTTTTTGAACACTGTGCAAGTGGTTATCTGCCAGATGATCTTTGCTGCCTCTTCACTGTTCTCTCTTACTGTCTTCTGGTAGCATGTCTGCAGCTCGCTCAGTCCTATTTTAATACAGTCCTTGACTGAGAGCTTTGTGTGTCACTACATTAGAAGATTCCTGGTCTTACATAGTGCACTCCTGATGCAGGCGATGAACTGGTTGAAGCAGGCTGATGGGGACCTCTGTTGTTTGGTCAGGTATCCATGCAGGACTCTGGTCAAGGTTTTGACCCCTGTCACCACTCAGCAGAGAAGGTTTACTTTTTTTCCACACCACCTTGGTGTATGGGCATACCCACAGGAGGTGGTGGATTGTCTCTGCTTTCCCTTGGCAAGTTTTCCTCGTGAAGTTGGCTTGGCTTCTCTGCCCAGTGGGCTGCCTGCCAGTTCAAATTCCTGTGGTCTTTCCATCGGCCCCTAGTGAAGATTCACTCTCACATGGCCTTGCAGCTGTTGCTGGGGAGCAGGTCCACAGCTGACAGTCTGTCTTTGGCTCTTGACTGCCTCCTGCATCTTCTGGTGCTTGGTCATTGTTTCAGGGGTTTCTTTGAGCAGGTCATACTTGCTCCAGAAAATGTTTAAGACCTTGTAGAACCATGGCTGCTTCATGGTCCTCAGCTTCCTGTTGGGCAGCACGTATACCTGCCAACATCTCAGCAGGTGCGCTACCTAGTATTGTACAAAGCAGGCTGTTTTTATCTCTGCCCCAGTTGTCAGTTTGCAGATCTGACTCATGTACTTAGCCCAGAGGAACAGCAGGATATCTAGCATTCCCCTACCCCCAGCATGTTTTTCCTCTAGTTGCAAACCATTTAATAGGTTTCTTAAGGTCTGTGCGGTATATCTTGCAATACCTAAGAAAGTAACATCTATTTTAACAAGTTGCAGAACTCTGGAATGCTAAAAATAAGAATGACTCTGCTATTAATCATAGCATTTTTCATAGACTAAACAGTTAGATTCCTGTAGCTTTTAAGTTTCCCATTTTTTTATCAATTGTATTTTGTCAAACATAAAGCCAAGTAATTATGAGTGCTTTTGAATTTTATCGTGTGCATCTCTGCAATATGTTGCTGACATTTGAATAACAAAAACACATTCAAAAGAACATTTTTCCAACCTTCAATCTTTTTCATGTCCCAGTCTACAATCTTTTCTTTCTTTTGGAAAAGTTGGCAGGTATGTTGTCTTAGATTGAAAGATGTTTGTTGTAGAAGCCACTTTTTCTGTCTATTGGTAAAAACTCTTATCTATATCATAAAAATTGTTTACAAGAATGTTAAAATAACAATAATATACCGTACTATACACATATTAGTGTAGCAAGCTTACCTTTCAGAGCTCGGGTTGAGTCCCAGGCTTGAGATCCTGCTGTTTTGATTGGTGGAGCCCATCCACCAATCAGAAGCCAGCAAGAGAAATAACATCACGTCCCTTTCCGGGGGGGGGGAGGAAGAAGAGCTCCCCCGGACCTGACTGAAGACTGCAAACTGTCAGGTCCAGAAGACTTCAGGGGCAGAGCCTTAGAGCATATACAAGGAGCTGGGTGCCCAGCACAGGGGGGGATGTATCAGGGACAGAGAAGAGAGAAGAGATGGGCTTAGAAGAGCTGAGGAAAGCTGCTTAGCAGGGTGAAGAGCCAGGAATAGCCCCTGAAGACTTCTTTCAGCAGGCAGAGGCAGACAGGACTAGCAGTCAGGTTTTCAGTGCACAGCACGGCGCATAGTGTCCAGACCCTGGGAGCTGCATGAGGTGGCTCGGGTCTGCAACCTCTGGTGTGTATACAGAGACACAGTGCACAGGCTAGTGCACGGAGCAGGATCTTTGGAGCCCCTGAGGCAGCTCAGGTCCTCAACCCCTGGAACAAGGCTGGGAGCTTGGTGCAGGAGGCGCTGCAGGGAGGGTGAGAGACCCTGGGTGCCGCTTGAGGTGGCTTGGGTCTACAGCTGCTGACACGGGGCAGACAATGCTGCCCAGAGGGTCCAGGAGCAGACTGAGCCCTGGTGCTGCATGAGACTGTCCAGGCCTCCAACCCCTAGCCCAAGGCAAAATGCTCACTACACACAGTGGTGCATGTGGCCCTAAGCTACAATGGCGGCAGCAGAGTCAGGCAGCAGGAAAACTTGGCGGGGAACAGAGCTTAACCTGGAGAACAAGAGGCAATCCTCCAGGACTGTGGAGTAGTAAGTTACCCTGGAGAGAGGGTCCCGACAGGGAGGGACCCCCCCCAAGGGTTACGAATGGGCACCACGTGGGCCACTTCTGGGTGATAGTGGGGAAGCTTAGGAGTCTTTGGGGTCTTCCTCTCCTTTTCTTTCCCCCCATCTCCTTTCCTGTAGTGGTACCTTGGGAGTGGGGCCCCTACCCTGGAGGGCAACCAGGTAGTCTAAGGACAACTGGTTATATTTGTAGACTGTGCCTTATAGTTTATGTGAATAATTTGAAGTAATAGTTTGTATATTAATAGAGTCATAAGGTTATCCAATCAATATCTTTTGGTCTGGTTTGTTCTATTGTTCATCTGTATTTTGAAACGATAACTCTGTGTGTGTGTGTGTGTGTGTGTAGTATAGAGTTTATTGTTTTGTAAATTTGTACATATATAAAATCTGTGTCCTTACCCTTTAATGGTTTTGATGTAATAATAAATCTGTATATAGTTAAGTAATTGATTGACTGGGCCTGACTCTATAGGGGACGGAGGCAGCCTCTGGGCTGTTGTGTCCCTTCACAACACACTGCCCTGCCAATAATTCCCTCAATTGGAGAGGGAAGTACAAACCCATGTACACCCGGGCTACATTAATTCAAGGAACTCTCCGATGTTGTTCTAGTTGGTTTTTGCTCTTGACCCATTTCCTGCTGGCCTATTTTGTAATCATAACCTCTGGTAGCTTTAGTCTTTTTAAATATATTTTTACAGTGTAAAAATTTTGCAGTAGATGAGTAGAGAGTTACTTGCTGATGCACTTGAGGAAGTTATGAAAACACCCAATATAAGAATTATTACAATAGAATGCCAAACAACTGCACTTTGAAGTCAGGAAGACACAGTTGATCAGTATCCTGCCAAAACTCAGTGTAACAAACTGAGTGTAACAAAAAATATACTGTATTATAAAATATTTCATTTACTGGGTTAATGTAGCATGACTAGAACTCAATTGATTTTCAATTCAGTATTGGTGCAGATGGAGATCTGCACAGTGGAGACTCTGCTTTTTGATTAACTACACATCATGAAACAATGTGGGATGATTGGATGGTATTTGGCATTCTGTTGTATATTAATCAGAATCTATTCCTTCTGTTCTTTAATTGTAAGGGCACTTGCATGAAAGCAGGACCTTTGTCGCTGTACTCTGAAAACTCACTGTATCAATGGAGATTGCGTCTGCATCTAGGGAAGTGAATGAATTGCTCAGTTGGCAAGTAATGGAACTTCTCAGAAGTAATGCTTCCTAATTGTCAGCCTTGCAAACTCACCTGGGGATCTGAAAATCAAGCTGGAGCCTTTCCTGCTCATGTGTCATTGCCAGCAATAAAGCTTCTGTTGGCCAAGGGATATTTTCATTTATACATGTGCAACCTCATTAGTCAGCTGGCAGGTAGGGAAGGAGGGGGAAAGCCTTTTTTAGATGGAGTCCATTTGATGGTGAATCCATAATACCCAATAAATGGAGACCTATAATAGTATGTTAGAGATATTTTCAACACAAAATTGCTGTTTAAAGACTTGTTTTTACATTGTACTGAGTGCTGTGGAGAAGGTCCTCAAATAGAGGGATGGATGACACAGGAAGAAGACCTTGGGAACTAACCAACTCAAACTTCAGTCATTGAAACAACCACTCCCTGTCCTAGAGAAAGTGTCATCTCACTCCTACCATGGTCAGTGCCAGTGATCCATAAATCCATTGTGCCTTTGAATTCACCAGGATAGTGGCCTAGGCCTTTTCTACAGTATGAGGGGTTGTGGCTGTAGCCATGATGGTCTAAGGCAGGGACAGCCAAACTATGGCCTATGGGCTGGATCTAGCCTGCCAGGCACTTTCATTTAGAGTGCAGTGCCCACATACAAATTGTACCTCAACCAGCCGTTCTGCCCATGAGGGTCGGAGCAAGGCGCCTAACTGTACACACCCCCCCAAACATATCCTACTGAACCAGTGCCCTGAGTGTCCCCACACCCCCCACCCTCCCTTACACCCCACAAATACAACACACCCACACCTTTCCCCCACACTGCCCTACATATAGGCAACCCCCCAATGAACCGTGTGCCCCCCCACAGAGCTACACCCTCTCACACACCCTGCCACACTCCCACACTGTACCACACATGCACACCCCCAACCACCCCCCCACAATCTACAAGACTAAGCATTTATTTGAATTATTATGCAGTCACTTCTATATATAGTATGCAAACACAAATGACAACTTTTTTTTGTAATAAAATTAAAATACGTTATAGTAGGTTTTTGATTTGTTTTATTTGGGGGTTTTTTTCTGGTTCTAAGGTGGTACTCCCCCTTCCCCCACGAAAGGAGTATTTCCAGGGGCAAGGGGAGGGACTTCCAGTGGCAAAGATCAGGGCTTGGGGGTAGGTGGGATGCTTCAGTTCCTAAGATGGTGACCAGGGGGCAAAGCAGCTGTCAAGGGCCAGAGCTACCCATGCAGCTCTTGACAGCTCATCAAAACTCTTTAAATGGCTTTCTGCTCAAAATAAGTGGTCTAATGACATGGGTCTAAGGAGTAATAATTGGTCTTGTAGCAAAACCCGCAGTTTTTCTTTTTTTTATTTATTTTAAAATTCATTCCCTCCCCTTCCCCAACCCTTTCTGACTTTTTCCCTATAGATAAGTATAAGTAAGGTAAGATGTAAGATAAGCTTTAACATTTTATTTTAGGTAGTAAATTTTATTTTTCTCTCCTCTTTGCATGAAAGTACCCTGCTATTTTTATATAGATATCCACTGTTTTATAAGTGATAATTATTATGTTTGTGTTGATTTATTTGTTTATTTATTTTTACTGCTTTTCTATTGTGTGATTACTGTTTTAGGCCTATATATGTAAGTTAGCTTAAGTCATGTCAAGTTTCCATTCTGTAATGTCAAGCCTCCATCTTATCCCCATGCCTGGTTGTATAACCTATGACTCACACCTACCCCTCCTATGTAACCTGGTTCCTGAATGAATGGGGATGAATGAGGGCACTTGAGAGACAATGGCAGTAGGTCTAAAAATAGCTCCCTCTGAATGACCAAACCATCAACACCCTGGACCAAGGACCCAGCCCTTGGAACCACCATCAGTGTTCAAGAAACAAAAAATGAGACAACCCACCTTTGTGCCAGGCTGCACATTCTCAGTAAGAACACCTGGAGCCCTCTGGAACAGGACTGACCTTGCCTAGACAGGCCCTCCCCATAGGAGATCAGAGGTAGTCTGCCCCATAAAAGGGGTAGTGAAGACTGACTCTTTGGGATGCCCTCTCCATCTGCACCAGCACCATGCCACACCACCTATCTACCCAGAGGCCATGCCAGCGACCACC
Organism: Crocodylus siamensis; assembly: GCF_052110815.1. Lineage (NCBI taxonomy): Eukaryota > Metazoa > Chordata > Crocodylia > Crocodylidae > Crocodylus > Crocodylus siamensis. The sequence continues at coordinate 56,317,513 of NC_143400.1, read as the reverse complement.
CTCTGGACAACACTTACTGGACAAGGACCCCTTTCCAGCCTGGATAGGTAGCTATCAACCGCACCCTCTCTTTAACCTAGGACTTGGACTCTGCTTCTATTCCCTACCTGGACTGCAACCCTTCCACTGAATCTCTTTTTCCTGCTGCCATTGTGAGTGCGTGTGTATGTGTGTGTGTGTGTGTGTGTGTTAACTAATAACTTCATGGGGCTGTGTAGCATGTTGTCTGTTTAATAAACCTGTTATCTGGACCCCTGAGTTGGGTTTGCTTTACTACAGTCCAGCCCTGCTCCAACCTCTGCTCCTCACCCCTCTAACTTCTGTCTCATTTCTCCCCCTCCTGCTTCTGGCTCACTGCCAACTCCCAACACCTGTCCTGAGCTCCTCTCTGCCTCCAAACCCCCTGTTTCTTTGCCACTGTCTTATCCCCACTTCCTTTTCCCCTTCCCCATTTCTGCCTCAGTTTCTTTCCTAGCTATCTCCTCCTTGCCACCACTTATCCCCCCCCCCCCAATATCTCAGCTTTCTGCCTCAGTTTTCAGCTCCAAGCTCCCAGGTTTCTGTCTCTCTCTCTTTCCTGGCTGTCTCCCTCTTGCCACCAGGCTTTTTCTTTTTCTTTCCTCCCACCCTCGTGCACCAGTGACCTCAAGTAACCCTAGGGCCACTTGTTCTTACCCAAGCCTCAGTTCCTCACCTAGCTTCTCTCTAGTCCACTGGTTCTAATCCCAGTTCTAGCAACTTTCACTCCCTACACTTTAACTCTCTCTCTCTCACCTTAACCTTCCCCCAAGTATCCCTGGTACCTCAAGCACACACACACACACACTGTACCATCCAAGTTAGGAACTTACCTGTGTATGTATTTGTACGTGGGTTGTGTGTGTATATATATCGCATTGTGTGCATGATATACTAGTTAGTGATCTGTCTGTGTACTGAGTGTGCGGGTATTGACTATTGATTTTGTCTAATTTTCAGTGTGTAGTGTGTATGTGCTTGAACTGGCGATAGGTGTGTATGTGCCTGAGCTCGTAGTGTGTGTGTGTGTGTGTGTGTATGCACCTAATTGATATGTGTGTTTGTATATGTGCAATTGTGTCACACCCTCCTGTCTAACAACACAATATTGAGATCCTGAGAGTTGGCCTGACCCCACAGGGCAACAGTTTAATAAAAGATATCACATCTGCCCAAAGAACCTTGCTTGTTTTATACAGTCTGAGGCACATAGGAGACATAAAGCTTTGTGTGGCCAACTGACCTCTCCCAGCATGAAATGAATGTCCTCAAGCTGTTGCAAGGCTAGTACCTATCCCTATTACCTTTTTCTTAATCAGCCTAGAACAAGCAGTATGTTGGCAGAAATGGAAGCGATATGGTTGAAGCACAGTGCCATGTTCCAGCTACAGGTGCTTGTCTTGGTCTACTTGCTCTGTACTGCTGTCTCCTGATGAGACTGCTTTCTCTCCTCTAGACTTCCTACATGCCAGCAAGAGGAGGGGATTTAGTGCACAGTTCTCAGTTCCAGTCCACCTCCTCTCAACTCACAGGAACCAGGAAGAACAACTGCAAGAGAAGTCCTTCTCAGCTTCTCCAGCCCTGGGAACAGTTGGACAATGCTTAGTGTAGACCAAATCTTGGGAGATCTTAGCTGCCAAACACTTAACAAGCTTTGTTGAACATGTGCAGTCAGAGACTTCCTCCCCCACCCTCACTAAAGGCTTATGACTTGGCTAAATTATGTGTGTGCTATTACCCAGAACAACAAAAGGAACATCCCTGCCAACCTCCATAATATTTCACATCCTTGCTCAAAATAGTGAGGTGCTAGAGTATTTTAAATAGCTGTAAGATATTCTTTAAGACAGATAAACGTTTTTCCCTAGTCTCATTTTTTTAGAAATGGCTGAGCTATTTTTGCTGAAACCTTCCAAAAGCTAACAAACAAACAGAAACATAAATCAACAAAATGAGGGTAGGAGTGGAGGGGATTGAATGGGATCACTTGACTTCTGATTTGTGAAATGTCAGCAAATGTGTTAGTTTTGGCCACGTGATAGGTGACAGTAAACAAGAACTTATAATAGGAAGAGTTGAGCAAACTTACTTCAAGGTGGCATTGCCAGCTCCACTTAGAATATGCCAGCAGATTTGTTTTTGAATAAATCTATGAACATTTTCTGTAGATTATCACTTGTGCGCTGTCATCTAACCAATAAGAAAATCCTTAATCTGGCATGAAAATAACTCTGGGTATGTCCACATGTGCAGCTGTCTAATATGTGGCAATGTAGACACATCTATGGTGCCATATACTGCACGTTTAGTTGTTCTTTGCACTGCAAAGAAGCAGTACAGAGGGTTTTTTTGACTCCTGGATATCCAGGAGTCAAAAAAAAACAGTGGAGAAAAAAAGTGGAGCAGCATAAGCACAGGCAACACACGCTGCTCAAAAACGGAGCCGGACCACCCAGAGCCACACTGCAGCTGCTGGCCAGGCTCCATGTGGCATAATTGCTACTGCTGCAGCCCCAGAAGGGCCCCAGGGGCCCAGGTAAGGCTGTGAGGCCAGCCCAGTGCTGGGCCCAGCCTCTCCTACCACTCCCGGGATAACTTGCTGCGTGGTAGAGCATGTGACACAGATGTTCTCCAGCGACAAATAGCAGTAGTGCAAGATGTACTACTTGCACGACTTGTCCTTGGAGAACCAAAGATCCATACCATACCACATGTGGACATGGCCATTAAACAGTCCATGAATTGAAGTATTGAAGAATGATTCCAAAAAATGTTTGAAAAATACTTTCTTTTAATTCATGTTTGGGCTAGTAAATCAATTACTTTTTTCCAGACCAAGACTGCTTAACCTTAGAGGATAGCTTTGTGTTATCTTTCTTGCATGTTCTTCTCTTGTTGTTTTGGTCACTCATAAAATCTGTAAATTCTATTTACATTTCTGCTAGCAAATCATCCGAGTCAGAACTCTTGTACTGCATTCCTAGGCATGATGATATAGGTGTGCCTTGTCTTTAAAAGTTGTAAATCAAAATTAAAGTTTGTGTTTATTTTCAGTTACAGTTTAGAGATGTTATTTATACCATTGTTTATATGCTTGCCTGAAAGAGTTAAAATGTGCAGGGCTTGTGATGAGGAAACATGCAAGGCAGGGTTTCAAGACATTTCTGTGCTTAGGCATAGAATAAGCCATCTTGTATATTGTTTGAACTGTATAGCTTTTCTAATCCTTGAAACTGAACTTTCCTTCAACTTACCCTGCTATTACTTTGTCTGTAAATCTGCCTACTACCTCCTGTACAATACTACTTCTGAATTCAACTATATCACCTCCAAGTCTGCTGAAATTTTCATCCTGGCTTTAATCTTCTCTCACCTTAATATATCATAACTCCCTTCTTTATGGCCTGGCACAACAGAATTTTCTTCTTCCCAGAACTTGGTAAAGGTTGAATTTGTAGAATGCAATGTTTGTAACTTAATTTCCAACATTTATGGGTTTTTTTGGGTTTTTTTACTCTTCTTTGGTTTAATTCAACAAACATTAATGTTATTATATGTATAATCTTTCCTACCATAAAGCAAGTAGTTAACTCATCATCAGAGATCATGGTTTTCCCTAATAAAAAACTGCAAATTCCCTAATAAAACCCTCAATATCCATTATTAAAATGAAATGTCCCCCTGCCCAACTCCCTTCCTGCTTCCCTTTGAGGGCCTTAACCCCCCCCCCCAACTTACCTGCTGGAACTGCTCTCCATGCTGCCTGGTGGCCATGTGCATATTCGTGCACGTGGTGCCCCCCGCCTGACTGCCCTCCTCCCACTCCCTGCAGCCTCTTACAGGCTGGAACTCTGCCAGCCTGCCAAGGGCTTATTGTAAAACTGCAAAATCTGCGGGTTTCTCTGCTAAAATGAGAAATCTGTGTTTTATTCCAGTAAGGGGGGAAATCCATGTTTTACTCATTTTTCTGTGGGAAACAGAAAACCTGGATCCCTGCTCATCACTTCCTCTTTCAGCATCCAGGTGCCTCCTGGATTTGTAGTCCAGAGTTGCAGGCAGCAGTAAGTTTGAGTGTGGGGAGGGGTGTTCAATGCCCCTCCCTGGCCCCAGACCCCAGCTGGGCTTGCTCCCTGCACCCCCTTGTCAGCCAGCCCTCACTACTCCAGCAAGGGAGCACAGGGGCAGGGCCAGCTCTACTCTCAGGAACAGACAGCACAGCACAGCCCAGCCCAGGGCTGGAAAGGATGCTTGGATGCTGAGGGACTGTGATTTAACTTGAACAAGGAAGGGCTCTAGGACAGATGTTTGATAAACCAGTTTGACCCAAATCACTTAAGCCTGATACTACATTCAACCAAGTTTATCTTAAACCAATTTCAGCCATTTTGAAACTGATTTATATGCACTGAATGTTCTGTTACAGTTTTAAACCAGTTTTTTTATGACTTAAACCAGTTTATGTATGACTTCTGTCCCTAGTCCTATGGACCAGATATTTTCCTAGGTATCCAGATTTTCTTCCTTCCAGATTTTCATTAATTTTGTATTGAGATATTTCCATTCTCCATTTTTGAAATGTTTGTGTTCCTAGTGATTTCTACTGCCAAGTAATGTAAGTTTTGGCACAGGAAAACTTATTCAGCAGTTGCCTCATTAATGAGGTGATTGTTCAGTCTTCTAGTGCTATTGCTAAGACAGCAAGTTTCAGGTCCAGGAGAGTGTCATCATCCTTATTTAATAATGTGTTTGTTTGCAAGTCTGTCCAATAACTTAGCATGCTTTCTATATTTTATTATTTCTTACCTGACTTTTACAGTAAATTGCCTCACTCTACTGGAAAAGATGTTTGGTTAATACAAATCAGATATCATTGGATATGGAATCCCTTTCTCACCAATGCTTTGAAGCCAAACGTATCCTGACTTGAAATAATTCTGTATTTTAAATAGATTTCCAATTCCAATATTATAAAAGGGACAAACTTTCATAAATTTGTCTGATTTTTTTTCAGCCAGCACTAATTTTGAGTTGCTTTCTGCATGAGTTGCTTTCTAAATGAATTGTTGGTTTTTAAGTCAGGTAACAGTGAGTATATTGTATTGTACAAGTAAAGATTACACATTGTACATGTTTCAGAAATGTTCATCTCATGACTAAGGTCTCATTTGGTGAATAAACTATGCACATTAATGTGGTTCCCGTGTTCAAGCATAGCCTAAATGTTTAGTGCCTTGTAATATTTCTTGGTGTGAGATGGCTCAGGAGCCATCCCCTTATAACTAATAAATGTTTGTCAGCATCAGAAATTACTGTTACTGTCAGCCACTTCGACTGCAATTTGCCAAGAATAAACAAGCTTTTCAGTCTCTACTGGGTGTATATGGATTGTATGAGTATACATTATGTGCAGGTGCATAAGGGGCAGCTCTGTGCCCTAGGCAGCGGTCGTGTGTAAGGTGGTGGTAGGGGGTGCTGTTTTTTTTACACACACCTTTAGTTACACTTCTGATTTTGTGAGAGTGTCTAATGCAGTGATTCTCAGACAGGATGTTGGATGCCACAAAATCTTTTTTTGCTATGAGGCAGTAAGTACAGGGTCAGGCTAGACCATCATTAGCCATTGCCCTTCCTTCACTACCCAGCCCCTCTAAGGAGGTAAGCACTGTAATAAATGCATTCCATTTTGAAATGGGGTACTATCAATTCACAAAAATTGCAGGGGGGGGAGACTCAAAACAAATGAAGGGTGCCTCAACTCTAAAAGGGTTGAGAACCACAGGTCTAGTATTATATTTGCTTTCACATTGCATGCTAAATAACGTTTTTTTACGAGGATATTTTCAGCTCCATTTTCATTAAATTGTTGGATGCTGGATGAGTGGCATTACCCACATTGCATCCCATCCATGTCTTGACTTCCTGATTTGTGTGCAGCAAGCAGTCTGTAGGCTAGCTGACCACCAGGTAGAAAAAGTGAGAAGGCTCACAAACAGGATTATGGCTGCATTACCCATAATGGCTGTATTAGATGCACTTTTTTGGTGAAAAACTAGCCTATTATGTATGTTAGTTGCCCACTTTAAAGTAGTCACCTTTTTATAGGGCTGATGCAAAATTTCAGCTTTCTGATAGGAGTTCCAGCATGTAGAACTGAGAGGAAGAATAGGAGAAGCTGCCTTCCCTTTCTGAAAAATACTTTTCCCCATCTGGCAGCGGTTGAAAAGATACTTTTAAGAAAAGTTCCTTTATAATAACCCTCAGTCTGAGGAGAAGCTGTCTGCAGACACCATCAAAAACATGACAGGATTTTGGAAGTATAATCACCCTCACATATTACTGGAATAAGCTTTTGACAGAAACTTTCTTCTCTTGGTACTGCTGGAGCCTGGGAGGAAACCTTAGGTTTCCTGTGAAAAGTTTGCCACATTGCACTGGGATATCTCATTTTGTATTGAATTCCCAACCAGGTTAAGAAACTGAAAGAGCCATTCTTGTGAATTGTGTTTTCTTTACAATTTTATATTGGAACTTAGTAATTCATTTCTATTTTTTCAATTGATAGGACACTAGTAGGGTTTAGAAACTTCTAGTAAAACCAATGGCTACAAATTCTACTTGCAAGCTCACTACTGCAATGGAGCACTTTAAATAAGACATGTAAATAGGATTTAAAGAACAACTGAAAGTAACTAGCAGTTAGGTTGTAGGTCTGCAGGTGAATGCGTATGGTAGTTGCTATCCTAATGACCATTTTATGTGAGAGGTAGAAGCACATTTTGGTGGAGGGTGGGGGGAAGCCATTAGTTTGTCACTGGAGTAAAGAAGTTTTCTTTTCGGGGCAAATAGTAAAGAGTCTTCTAAAAGCAAAAAACAAACAAACCCTTTTTATAGTTAAATTTTCAACTTAGCCTGCTTTTCTTTGTCTCCGGAAGTGAGAGAGGATATTTGTACAGACTTCAAAGGCTCCTCTAGTGCTGAAAGGAGTTGTTCCTTAAAAACTGGATGGTAGTGCCTTTGACCATTTTGTGCAAGGAAGATCTGTGTGTGTACTTTGTGAATGGCTCAAATACGTACTCACAGTTAAGGGGCCCATGCATCCTCTTCCCAAAGGGAAGAAAAAGTTATATAAATGCATTTAAAGTTAATATATTTTTGTTGTGTGAAAAACTATTCAGCCATTTTTCATATATGAAAATGATGGAATTGGGATAGAGGTAGGCCTTCTGCCATGAATGGTTATTTGTGGTCTGGTTTGGAACAACTCAGTGGCTTGATATACAGATTCCTACCCTACCTTTTTCCCCGATGCCAATAAAAAAATGTGTAAGATTTCGTAACTTTTTCATCACTTTTCAAATGTTAGAGTTGACATCAGGTGACTCTAAACTCACACCTTGGGCCTGGGTGCAGAATCGTGGGCATGTAAAGAAAGGCATTAGGCTTACCCTAATATAACCTAGGTTATAGAGGCACAAGAAGTTGCCCCATGTGGACTGTAGAATCCAAAATCTGTTCTCTGCTGTTCTTATCTGCATGATAACTATGGACCTATCTAATTCTTGGGGGCTGCCCCCTAATTTTATGCTCTGAGCACGGTACTGGGCATTATTTTCCTAGTGGAGCACAGTAGCCACCCCCACACACACCTCTGGCCAAGGGGCTCTGGAAGTCATCTGTCTTCCAGATGGCCATCTGTCAATCTCTGGCCAGGGGCAGGACTTACAGGGCCCTTCAGCCAATCGGAGATGTAGGAGACCCTCCCACCCTTCCCTGGAAACTGATAAATGGCCATCTGTCAATCTCCAAGCAGAGGCAAGACTTCTGGGACCCCTCAGTCAATCAGGTGTGTGGGGCGAGGGAGGGCACCATGCGCCACCATGAAAATCTCTCCCCCTTCCCCCCATGCTTCAAGATGCCAGAGCTTCCTGCTTCCTGTCTCCATTTTCAGCTCCATTCCTTCTCCCCCCCACCTCCCTCCTTGCTAGCTGTTGTCCATCTTTTTTGTGGGGACTAGGCTTTTTCATCGTGGACCTACCAAATTCATGGTTTCCATGAAAAATCATAGAATTACAAATGTGGTAGGTTCCTAATGATAACTAGGAGTTTTTTCCTCCCAAATGACCCCAGAATCTTTCAGGTTGCAGCTTGGACAGTACATAGTAAGTAAGGCAGATAAATGTGTCTCTTTTTATATATACCATATAAACATATACATTTAACACTAGTTCTCACTGTTTGGGCCACATATCATATTCCCTGACCTCTTCTACCATTTTTATTAGTTCTGGGCATTTTTATATTGATCACATTGTCTATTTCAAAACCTAAGAGGCTTTTTTTAATTTTGAAATTTCCAGCCAGTGCACAGCTGGAAAAATGTTTTAATGGCCGTTGTGAGGGGTTTTTTTCCTTTACACTATTCTAAAGCCAAACTATTAAATAAAGTATTTTAGAATAAATCTTCTCTAATATGGATGGAAGCTTGAGCTACTGTAGGACTGAAAGGGAAAGAAAAAGAAAAGATTTCAAGTTGCAAAAATACATTCAATACTTGATATTTAGCAGCTGTTGCAGCCACTTAAAGGCATTTCCTTTACCAACACATAGCATTTGATGTTTTGGAGCCCCTCTAGTGAAAGAGGAGATCCATGTGTAGCATTTAAAAATAGGAAAATAATTTGTTTATATTAATACTTTGGAATATTTCCATAACTGGCTAATTGCTTAGACAACGAAATATGCTTTCAAATATGTTTAGCTGGAAAAATATACCATATGTTCAATTCAAGGTTAGTAGTATTGCCAAACTTTAGGCCCTGGAATGATGTATAGCAAATTGTTCTGTAATTCATTAGCTACCTTTGTAGCTTCATGCTTATTAAATCCTGTTTAATCAATTATACGGGTCCATCATACAAATCTGTAAAAGAAATACTTGAGTCATTGATGACTCAAAACTTTACAGACACTTTAAGTGTTTTATTTGTTCAGTGGGCCACCAATCATCATAACGTACCAAAGATTGCTAAGGTGATTTTAACAATGGAACATCTCCAAAATCTGAGAGCAATCAAAATATCCTAGAATGGTTAAAGAGTCATATCTTGACACATCTTGATCCAGCCTTTATCATCAGTGAAACTCAGATTCTCAGATTCTTCTTGGTGGGAGTGATTAAAATTCCAGGAAGTCCACAAAGTTGCAGTAGTTTATACCAGTAGTTTGATTTATTGGGTATATAACATTTTAATATTTTTATTTGTGCATGCACGCATGCACACAGCTCATTAAAACTAAATTGTTGTATGGTAATGAATAACCATGAAGTTGAGTAATATGTCAGCTGTCTGATTTCTAGAAAAGTTGATAATCTACCTATGTGGATAGAATCTAGAAATATTTTAAACTATGTTTTGTTCAATGGTAATAAAAAAAAAGCCAGATAGTTTTAAGGGTCTTAACAGCTTTGCAACTTGGAAATTTTCAAGTGGTTAAATCTGTTTGGGTGAAATTGGCACAGTAGTTGTATAGCCATAACTTTTGGCAGAGACTTAGCTGCTTCTGAAATCTATTGATGCTTCTGTTTAGTTCTTGTTATATCAATCACATGTTGTCATCATGGTGGACACCAATGCTTGCAGTTTCAGTAGAGATATTAATGATTTGAATGTGTTTAAAGACCACAGTATTTACTTACTGCCTGCATGTAATTGTCAGGATAAAGTAAAGTAGTGGAGTGGGTTCGGGAAATTGCAGGTCAGTGTTTTTGAGTCAATCTGTTATTTTCCAAAAGTACTTTAATTCAGTTCTTAAAAGTAAGATCAAAACCACTAGAAAGGAGTTATTGATGAAATTAAAAAATCCTGCCTGGTCACCTGAGAGGAAGAAAAAGAAAGAAAAGGGTAAAAACAAAAACTTTGTTTATTCACAAGGAAAAAATGACTGACTTTTCTGTCTTTACTTCCAGTAACTGCTGAAAAAGGTTAGGCAGAGCTTTCGGGGTCAAGCAACATTTGCTGAAAAGTTCAATTAGTCTTAAGTTTTATTTCAAGCTCCTAAAAGATGGAAGGAAGCCAGAATTTAAAAGGTCAGGAGCTTCTAGTTTAGCACAATATTCCTAACTGCTATAACCAGATTGTAAGTAGTAGAAAGCTCAGTATTTAACAGAAAAAAATACCAATACAGTGCTACAACTTGAGAAAGAATGGGAATGTTGCTTATTTACCAGCAAATGCTTTGTAGATGCGAATACTGAGTCAGAATCATTACCCTATCTATATCTATATCATGTGTGGAATATGCAGTAAAGTTGTGACTCCACTTCTGGTAGTAAGTCCAATTTCACTTTTATTGTTTTACAAGTTTGCCAGTTATTTTTCTGAATTGATTGCTGTTTATGAAGTACAGCCTGAGAACTTTGATACAGTCTGTATTTTAATCATGACTAAAAGAAATAGTGAGTATAAGTGCAACTGCCAAGTCATTAACTCTGTATTCTTTTTCTTCCCTTTTTTCAGCGGAGCCCCTGCCTTTAATGGACTTGTGCCGAAGATCAATTCGGTTTGCTCTTGGCCGAGACCGCCTGCATGACATAGAATCTCTACCTTTGCCTCAGTCTCTGAAAAATTATTTACAGTATCAGTAAGAAGCCTAGAACCCCTCTGGCCTCATGTTGGACTAAATCAATGCAAATGGCAGATATTATTGTTTACAGCAAAATATAAATCTTTGTGGCGGACACTTGAGTGTTATTTAATTTTTAATATATATATTTTTTTTGAATCAACCACAGCAGAACCTTAAAGGCACTACTGAAGAATGTGAAAATATTAATCTGATCTAGATTTGTATATTATGTTGCCTACTGTTTGCCATCTTTTCAGATAATATCGAAGGCTGAATCCCCTTGGATCAGTTGTCCATCTGGCAGATGTTAGCTTACCTGTATTGACTTCTGGTAAACACGAGCTGAACATCTGGCCTCAAGTTTTATGCTTGTACAGAAAAGCATCCTTTCAATAATGTGATTGCTGCAGATTAGTGAAAGAAATGACACCATGCGAAATTTTCAGTGTTTAAAAAATAGGGCTTCATTTCCAGAGTTGCTAAGTGATTTCGGGTCTCAAATTTTATCTGGAATTCCGAGTCCTCAGTGCTTCAAAAAATCAAGCTCTCAATGTGTTAGAGGGCCTGCCATGAAAGATTATTGTATAAAGCAGTAATGCTTGATTTAAAGGTAGATGAGTGGAAAAGGTACTTTGTAAGTGTATTTTGGATAAATGAGATAAGGTAGTCAGTGCAGCCCATTGTTTCCAAGACCAAATCTAGTTCCTCTAGAGTTCTGCTGTTTTTAACAACAAAATGTTCACAATCTCAATTTTAGAATATTCACATTTTACAAAACGTGTCACTTTTTATTTGAACAAATTTATTTTTACATTATATGAACTCTAAATACTTTGTTCTCCTTTTAACCTATGTGTGGGATATTGTTTATTTATCCGTTTAGAGTCAGTGGAATCCTCTTTTAACAGTTTTTCATCTTGAAAGGACTAGTTTGTTTTTTTTTCTCCTCTCCCCTTCACCCCACCTGAAACGCTCATTTTATCAGGCTCATCCCATTTTAAAGATGCTGCTCTCTAGTTGCATTTCTTATGTATTCCAAGGTATCTGCCTAATCAGTTATCTAGTTTTTAAACTGGAAGTTGTTGTAATGGCAGGATGTCAGATGTTTAAACTGAGCTGCCTTCAGCATATTTTAATGTGAATTTACTAATGAATGAGGAGAACATTTCTAATAAAGTCTGCTGTCCAAAATGAAACAGTGTTCCTGTCATTAATTACTCTATATACATAACATTATGTACAGAGTTAGTTTCAGTTGCATTTCTTTATTACCTTTGTGAACCATCTCTGTTCAAGTGCTCTGTGTGGGTGGGTGAGTGGTGGTGCATGCATATGCATGTGCTTGTGCATATGCATATACAGTTCCTTTAAGTATGGCCAATACCATGTTCTAGTCATTTTGGGTAGGTCTCTTGCATCCTTGGCCTGTGTACCTAACATGCTTTTTGCCCAGCCTTCTACCACCCATATACAAAACTCTCAAGCACATGCTTAGTTTGATCTGCAAAGCTATGCATGATTTCATAGCCAGAGGGAATGCTAAGACTGAGCTGCAACTTGTCCACTTTGCATTAGGGATTGTCTTTCAAGTGCTTTTCCCATAATTACCTCAGGGGACAGGCAAATTCCCTTGCAGTTAACAAACTGACTGCGAAGAAATCCTACATCATCTCAACACATGATATGTCCTCAGACCCATACAAGCAAGTGCAGTAAAATGGGGCAAAGTTTTGTTTTGGAAATGCTAACAGTTGGGCTAGGCTGAACCCAGGCATTCTTGGAGGCTAGTCAATTTGGCTCAAGTTTATGTGCCCCCTCTCCCTGCCTCTCACCGCTTAAGCGGAGATCCCTTCCTCTCTGCCACAGCAGGCACCATAGCCAGCATGTGGTATGCTAGCTAATACCAAGAGGTGTCTTTGTGCGGGATAGGCAGACAGAACAGTGACCACTTGGGGGTTTTTAGGGTTAATCAACAGGTCAGCTGGTAAATTGTTTAAGAAGTTTGAAGTAATGTGGAGAGAGGCTATTGTTTTGCTAATCAGGTGATAAAAACCATTATCAGCCTCCCCTCCCCCCCAGGTTTGCTCATCTGTTGGTTTGTTGCAGACAGTATGATGAAGCAGGGAAAGAGATTGAAAAGCTCCATATCATCAACAGATGCATTCACTGCACACCCCACCTTGCCTCAGAGTGGTAGCCCGGGACTGGAAGCTGGCAATACTCCCCTCCCTTGAGCAGCCAGTGGGGAAAAGCTTGCGACTGTGCAGAATAAGAGTCCGGCCAGGGCCTGGCCATGCCCCCCTCAGCTCAGCTCCCTTCAGAAGGTAAGAGAGGGCTCCTCTGGCTCCCCCTCAGCTTCTAGCCTCAGCCACTGCAGGCATGTGCCTGAATTTGGTCTGTCCAGAGAGAATGTGTGTCCAGTTTCAAACCAGTTCAGCCTAGCCAGGTTAGACTAACCTGCAAAGATTGAATTAATTCAGGCTTAGGCTTTATGAATGTCTGTCCCTAGCCAAATGAGTCTGTACCAAAAGAGAAGCTGCACGCTGCATTGCAGGCTGCCTTCCAGAGGGAGAAAGTAATAAAGAACTTGCTATACCTCCACTCCTATTTCTTTGTCTAACAATTTATTTTTTTAAATTTTCTCTTAGTGCTTTTGCCACTGGTGTCTATTATGTTTTGCGATTCTGTGCCAGTATGTCATCCTCTCCGTACAGTATCTTTAAAATGCACAGTAACTGTTGTAATTCCCCAAAATGTATTACAGACTTTCAAAGAATATGTATGATCTGCACTCATTAGGAGAGTGTGCTGTTCAAAAAGAGGTGACTGCTCCCTTCCTATTGGTCCCATATTCTGTAGAGATTGTCTTTATGTTTTCAACCAGTTTGAATTGTAAGAAGCTTAATGGCCCTGTGTAACTATATGACATTAGGTAAGCGCAGGGACAAGGTGGGGGTATAAGTAGATAAGCAGTTACCCCAAAAAAGGGAAAACCATTTTAGTATGTATATAAGCAAATCAGTCCTTTATCTTGTATTTCTGTTGTTCACATTCCTTTTAAGGACTGTGGCCAGTAAGAACTATTACTGTTTTTTTTCTATTCCTGTCTCTATCTTGACCTGAGCTTGTATCAAGAGTTTAATGTCTCTGGGATGTGAACTGATATGCATTAGAAGTTGAACTGAGACAAATATTTCCTTACACTTTGTTTATCAACCTAATTCACCTGGATTTAATATTGTAGTTCAACTATCAGTCCCCTGAATTGTTAAAGGGACAGCGTTAAGTTAAAACATGTATGTTAATATCTTTATTTGTTTTTAAATATTTTATAATAGTTTTATTAAAAATCTTCCTTTTGCTGATTTCACTGTTGTAACTCCTTTAGGAACAAGAAATCCATTCACTCACCTCTGAACAAGGGTGCCAATTGTAGGGTAGAGTCCTGAGGCTTTACACAAGACATGGGACTGCAGGAATCTTAAACAGTCTCTAGAAGAACACCTCTAATAACAGATTACCACCTATTTGATACTGTTAGTTGTTACATAATTTATTTGTCCTTTCCATAACACATTATAGGGAAAAATGCTACTCACTCACAATGCTAGAATCAAGGAAAGCCAAAGCTGCCTTACAGGCTATGTCATGGCAAAATAAATCAAAATGAATAAATCAGTGCACCTCATAGGTACACCAGCCTGCTCGTAAGGCAATCTCATTCAACATCAGGGCTCATTCCACCACAGTGTAAGCAATATCTTCTGGTTTCAAGAATGTGCCAAGATCGGTAATTTGGGCTCTGGTGATTAGGGACAAATCACTGAACTTTGCCCAAAATTGTGCCTTGAATTTAGCTGCTAGGTTGGATGCTATACTCAGGAGCCATATTACAATCACTGTTTGACTGAGGTAGTTGAAACTTCCCAGTTGCCCTAAGGGGAAGCTGCTTGCTAGTCCCTAGGAATTGAATCCACACTGGCATATGCTTGAAGAAGAAAGAACAGGTATTACCCTACAATACTTATGATTATCTGAGCATCGTTTAGACGCTTTGTCCAACTCTCCATCATTGCTTTACAGTCTGAAATGCCATGAACTGAAGGAGAAGGCTGAGGGTTGGACACTGCTGGTTTGGGGTGGGAATGAGGGCAAGAGAGGAGAACCAAACATTCATCAGGCTACATGCACATACCATGGAATCCACATAGATCTGTCTTGAAGAAATGCTACTCTGTAAGGTAAGTGTTCCCTAATCCTTTGTATCTATTTACTTGAGTTAGGGAATGCTTTGTTATGAACAGCACCCTTGAACTTACGAGCACAAAAGTTGGCCACTTGAAATTGTCAAGGGAGTTCAAAGCAGTAATATAGTGATCTCTTGATTTCTTTGTGAAAATACGGTTTCATTGTGAAAATTGAAACTATGGAGTCTTCTTTAGTTAAGCTATTACTGGATGTTACCCAGATCACACACTTGATCCAGGATTTTCCAGACCTAAAATCATGAGTGTATATAGCTTCACTTAAAGAACTGGGCGCTGTAGGTGACAGCTTTGAGACTACTCTTCTGTGGTTTGGGCATAGAAGGGGCTGCATAACATACACTGGCTAGCAAGTGACATCTGGAAGCATTCCTTCTTCTCTTTGTCTCTTTGCTGCCTGTCAGTTGCTTTAAACTTTAAGTGGACCAGAACTTCTTGGTCTTCCTCTGATTCTCCCAAGTTACAGCTGGCCTGTTTTCAGCCTCTTACTACTATTCCCTTGACTTTTGATTTGCATTATCCTGTATTTATTACTTCCTACTGAAATAGATCTTAGAATGGCAACTAGACACCCAAATCTGTCTGTCCTAAGTCAGTAGGCCTTCATCTTTACAGGACATAGCATGCCTTTTCAAGGAAAGACAGACTAACAAATAACAGGAAAACATCCAGGCAGTTATACTGTTTGTTCTTTATTTCTCTTAGCTGGGCACAAAAGTGGACAGTTAACTTCTGGTTCTTATCAGTTTCAGAACAATGGGAGAGAGTCAGGGCTAGAAACACTACAGGGACAATATTTAAAAAGATTGTTTTATGGAGATATTGCTGTTGGCTTTTTGATTCTATAAAATTCCAGTTGAAACTGCAACTCCAATTTTACAAACTCTGAATTTTGTTGGCACTGGATTTATGATTCAGATACCTTGTTCTGGGTGGACCCAAACCCTCAGACTGACCATGAACTCTCCATTCGATAATAGGAGAATTTTATTGATACACAGTGATAGCAGATAAGAATAATGCAAACAGTGTCAGCAGCCTGGAGGTCAGAGGCTGAGGCAGACCCCACCTCCCCCCACAGTGGGGTGGGTGAGACAGGCTGGTAGTGTGCCCTCTGTCCATGGTGACTTCGGGTTCCCCTCTCAGGGACTCTTTTCTGCTCTGAAATCCCTCCTTTTGCATTCTTCCCTCCTTTGATGACTCTTCATCTCACGGCATTGCTGATTGGTCTCTGTGGTCATCTTACTGGCCACATTCTGTCCAGCCACCATATGGCTCACAAGCCCATCACATACACACATTCTAATTTGGGGTTTTCATAGATTTCATAGACATTAGGGCTGGAAGGGACCTCAGGAGATCATCGAGTCCAGCCCCCTGCCCAAAGGGCAGGAAGTCAGCTGGGGTCATAGGATCCCAGCAAGATAAGCATCCAATTTACTCTTGAAGGTGTTCAATGTAGGTGCTTGAACCACCTCCGCTGGCAGACTGTTCCAGACCTTGGGGGCTCGGACAGTAAAGAAATTCTTCCTTATGTCCAGCCTGAAACGGTCTTGCAGGAGTTTGTGACCGTTCGACCTCGTCATCCCTTGGGGCGCTCTGGTGAACAGACGTTCCCCCAGATCCTGGTGGTCACCCCGATAAACTTATAGGTGGCCATGAGATCACCCCTGAGCCTGCGCTTTTCCAGGCTAAAGAGTCCCATGGCTCTCAGCCTGTCATCATAAGATCTGTTTTATTGACCTCTGATCATGCGCGTGGCTCTTCACTGGACTTTCTCAAGCTTCTCCACATCCTTTTTGAATTGTGGAGCCCAAAACTGGATGCAGTACTCCAGCTGCGGCCTCACCAAGGCCGAGTACAAGGGGAGAATGACGTCCCGGGATTTGCTCAAGAAGCATCTATGGATACACGCCAGCATTTTGGTCGCTTTACTAGCCGCAGCATCGCATTGCAGGCTCATGTTCATCTTGTGGTCAATGATGACCCCCAAGTCTTTTTCTTCTGTAGTGCTAACCAACGTAGCACTGCCGAGCCTATAAGGGTGCTGCAGGTTTTTCCTCCCAAGGTGGAGAACCTTGCATTTTTCAGTGTTAAACACCATGAGGTTCTCGTCTGCCCATTTCCTGAGCCTGTCCAGGTCAGCCTGGATCACCCGCCTATCTTCTGGCGTGGATGCTTTGCCCCAAAGTTTGGTGTCATCGGCGAACTTGACCAGTCCACTCCTGACTCCAATGTCCACATCGTTAATGAAGATGTTGAACAGTATGGGTGCCAGGACAGAGCCTTGAGGGACCCCACTGGTCACGGGGCACCATGATGAGTGACTGCCATCAATCACAACCCTCTGGGTCCGACCACGAAGCCAATTTCCCAGCCAGCGGATCGTGGTGGAGCCAAGGCCACAACTGGCCAGTTTGGCCAAGAGGTGATCATGGGATACCAGATGGAAGGCTTTTTTGAAGTCAAGATATATGACATCAATCTCTTCTCCCTTGTCCAGGTGATAGGTCACCTGGTCATAGAAGGAAATGAGATTGGTCAAACAAGACCTACCCGCAACAAACCCGTGCTGGCTGTCCCTTAGAATGTTAGCCTGGGCCAGTCCCTCAAGGATGGCCTCCTTAATAAACTTTTCTAAGATCTTCCCCAGGATAGAAGTCAGGCTAATGGGCCTGTAGTTAGCCGGATCCACTCTCCTCCCTTTTTTGAAGATCGGCACCACATTGGCCTTCTTCCAGTCTTCGGGCACTACACCAGAGCGCCAGGAGTTTTCAAAGATCCGTGCCAGGGGCAGGGCTATGACGCTCGCCAGCTCCTTGAGTACCCTGGGGTGCAGATTGTCAGGGCTGGCTGACTTGAAGGTATCCAGCTTCTCAAGGTGTTCCTTCACGAGGTCAGCATTGGTGGAGGGTAGGGGATCCCCCCCACCCAGATTTCCCTGTCCCATAGCAGGCATGGGCATCCCATGTGACTGATGAAAGACTGATGCAAAGTACCTATTTAATAGGTTGGCTTTTTCCTGGGCATCAGTTGTCAGTTGCCCCATCTGGTTTAGCAGGGGTCCAACATTGCCCTTGCTTTTCCTCCGGCTCCCCACATATCTGAAAAAGGACTTTTTGTTGTCCTTGATGCCTGAAGCTACTTGGAGTTCAGTTGCAGCCTTGGCTTTCCTGGTTTGCTCCCTGCAGGACCGGACCAGCGCGGAGTAATCCTCCTTGGAGGTGAATCCCATCCTCCATCCTTTGTAGGCTTTCCTTTTTAGCCACAGTAGGTCCACTAGGTCTCTGGAGATCCAGGGGGGCTGCTGTGCCTTCTTGCTGCCTTTCCTCCGTGTTGGAATAGATTTAGCTTGTGCATTGAGGATCGCTTCCTTGAGAAGCAACCACTCTTCTTGAACTCCCATCTCCCTGGGGTCATGGTCCCTGAGGGCCTGACCGACTAGCCTCTTGAGCTTGTCAAAGTCGGCTTTTCTGAAGTCAAGGACTTGTGTGTTGCTGACTGACTTGCCAGCTTTACGGCGGATGGTGAAGGTGATCAGCTCGTGGTCGCTGTCACCCAACTTCCCATCAATCACTAGGTCGCCGATTAGGTCGACCCCCATAGCCAGTACCAGGTCAAGCAGCGCTTTGCCTCTCGTTGGCCCATAGACTTCTTGAGTCAGGTAGAGGTCATCCACGCACGAGAGAAAGCTTTGCGCCCACTCAGATTTAGCTGAGTGATCTTCCCAGGAGATGTCCAGGTAATTGAAGTCACCCATGACAACCAAGGTCCTGGAGTAAGCGGCCTCAGTCAATTCCCGGGCGAACTCCTGGTCAAGCTCGGGACTTTGAGTGGGAGGTCTGTAGTAGACTCCCACCGTTGTGTCCCCTGTGCCGAATTCCCCACAAATTTTTACCCAGAGGGTCTCTAGCTGTCCATGCCGGTTGCCAACATCAGCTTGCAGGGACATGTAGCTTTCCTTCACATAGAGAGCTACACCCCCGCCCCTTTTGTCAACACGATCCCTCCTGTATAGGGTATAGCCCTCTATACTCGTGGTCCAGTCATGGGTGGAGTCCCACCAGGTCTCCATTATCCCAATGACATCATATTTCTTTGCACTGAGCAGGAGGACGAGCTCGTCCTGCTTGTTGCCCAGGCTCCTGGCGTTAGTGTACAGGCAGGCAAGTGTGCCCTTGGGGGCTCTTGCCTTGCCCACAGATTGTGCCAGGGCTGGGGCAGGGGTGGGCTCCCTTAAGTGCCTTGGCCCGCTGGCTTTGCAAGGGCCGTTCAGCGGGCCAGCAGGGGCAGTAGTCCCCCCATCCCCCAGCGGGCTTAGTTTAAAGCCCGGTGGAGCAGGTCAGCCAGCCTGGCTGAGAAGAGCCTCCTCCCCAGGGGAGAGAGGTGGAGGCTATCTCTTCCCAGCAGCTCGCTGCCTCTCTCTCCAAAGAGCGGGCTGTGGTCATGGAAGCCAAAGCCTTCCAGATAACACCAGCACCGCAGTCTTTGGTTCACCGCATGGATCCTTCTCTCCCTCCTCAGCCCATAGCCCAAGACTGGGAGGATCGACAAAAACACCACCTGAGCTCCCAGACCCCTAAGCCCTGCTCCCAACTCCCTGTAGCACCTCATGACCTGGCTGGGGGTGCTCCGAGCCGTGTCATTGGTGCCCACATGAATAAGGAGCATGGGGTAGTGGTCTGTGGGCCGGAGGAGCTGCAGGATCCTCTCCGCAATGTCTCGGATGCGGGACCCCGGGAAGCAGCAAACTTCCCGGGCTAAGAGGTCGGGGCGGCAGATTGCCCCCTCAGTGCCCCGCAGGATGGAGTCTCCCACAACAAACACCTTACGCTTTGTCTTGGGGAGAGCGGGGCCAGTAGCTGCAGTCGAGCCTGGGTTGCCTGCGGGAGCTGGCAACTGCGTGGGCTCTGCCGGGGCTGCAAGAGGTGCGAACCTGTTGCTAAGCTCTGGCGGGGCAGGGGCCTTGGTGCGGCGGGCCTTGGGGCCCTTGACCACCTTGGTTCATGCCCCTGGCTGGGCAGAGTGGGAGGTCCCATAGTCCTCCTTAGTTGCGGAGGGAGACGGAGCTCTCCCCTGCGGCTCCCGGGGGAGAAGGGCCTGGCAGTAGGAGTCTATCTCCTGCTCACAGTCCCTGATGGCATGCAGTCTCTGGACTGTGGCCTGGAGCTCCTGCAGCTGGCGTGCCAGAGACCCCAGTAGGGAGCAGACCCCGCAAGGGGAGGTGGCCATGCTCCCGGGCCCCAGAGCCTGAAAAAGGGACAGGCAGCCCGCGCAGCCAAGAGACAGGGGCTCCGTCTGCGTGGAGCCCGGAACCATGGGCTCCGTCTGGGTGGCCGTCTCTGAGGTGCCCAGTGGAGGGGCCGCAGAGCCCGAGGGGACCCTCGGGGTGCGGCGCGTGCCCATCCGTGTCATGCCTCTGGTAGGCTGGCTACGGCTGGGGCTGGCTATGGCTGGCGGGGTCGCAGGCGGGGTCTCGTGCCCTCCCACACCCTCCTCTGCGCGAACTCTGCGCTAACTCGAGCGCCTGTTTACGCAGCCTGTTCGCGCGGCTCCCTGGGGGGCTGGGCCAAGTAGGGTCCTGGGCTGGGGCTTGACCCGGCCCGGCACCAGGCAGTGGCCTCCTCCCAGCAAGCGAGGAGTTAACCCCTTCCCACCACGAGCCCGCTCACCTTCGGCTGTGCTGGGGGTCGGCAGGGGGCTCGGCGGCTGCTGAGGGGGTGTCTGGGGGGCTTTTGGGGAGCGGGGGCGCAGCGGGCTTCACCCACGCGTCTCTCACCACTCCAGAGCCTACCTGAGGGTGTGGGGTTTTTTTTCCCCCCCTGTTTGGTGGGCCCTTTTAAACTACACTCATGCGCAGTGGGCCTGCCGTCGGGGAACGCTGGCTTCTCAGGCCAGGGGGGCCCTGCCTGGGATTTGGGGGGCCCTGCCCTACAGGAGGGGGACTGGTGAGTACCCCCTCCTTCACTCCTCTCTCCCTGGGGGGCTGGGCCAAGTAGGGGCCTGAGCGGGGGCTTGACCCGGCCCGGCACCAGGCAGCGGCCTCCTCCCAGCAAGTGAGGAGTTAACTCCTTCCCACCACGAGCCCGCTTACCTCCGGCTGTGCTGGGGGTCGGCAGGGGGCTTGGCGGCTGCTGAGGGGGTGTCTGGGGGGCTTCGGGGGAGCGGGGGCGCAGCGGGCTTCACCCGCGCATCTCTCACCGCTCCAGAACCTACCTGAGTGTTTTACTGGTTTCTTTTAATTTGGTCTATGTGGCAGTGACTTAGTCATGTCTCTCAACAACAAATAGTGTCTGCTTAAAACAGCGCTTGCTGAGGCATCCTGTGACAGCTAAACCGGCTTTCTGAGAGTTAAACCTGGTTTTCTGCTGCTTATCTATGTATTGAAGAATGCTTATAACTAGAAGAGTGTAAAAAGAAGCCATTGTGTTTCTAAGCATTTCCTGTATTTTGTTAATGCATTTTGCCATAGCTTCAAGCCGGCTTCGTTAGCGATGGTGCAGCTAAAATTAATAATGTAAGGAAAATGCAAAGGCTTGTGCTGCTATTGGTTAGTCATATAAGGAAAGTTGTAGCATAAAACCTAGAATTGCCTGCAAGCCAACAGCATAGTTCAAAAAAATCTATAAATTTGCTGGCACATCCGAAAATCGGCTGAAAGAAAGCAGCATGGTAAAAGAAGCTATCGTTGTAAAAGAGAAGCCGCAGACCTGGAATCAGCAGAGTGGTGGGTCCTGAGAAGCTTGAAGACTGATTACCAGGGTCCTTCCCAGTACCTGTTTGGACAGCGTAGATCAGGGACACCTAACTTTACTGGATTTCAAAAGGCTTGTCATATACCAGGCATAAAAGGGGACTGCTGTTAAGTTGCTGACTCGGAGATTTAGTGTCTGTCTTTTTGTGTTGTTAAGCTTTGCGTAATTACGTGTTTGTTAGATCAATAAACCTGTCTTACTTTTTCACCCCGACCACTCTCTCAATCCCAAACTGACCCACTGCAGGCAGCTAGAACAGGTTCATCTACCAAAACAGGAAATCCCAAGGGTTCTGCAGCTGTACACTGTGACCTGGCGCCAGTACTGCAGATTCCATTATCTGTTATGGAACAATGTGGTACATGTCTTCTATTTCTGAGCCTGTGTGTCTGCTTACTGCATGCCTGTGTCAGACACAGCAGACCATTAAAGACACTGTGACAAACAGGCTTTTAAAAATCAATCAACCCTTGCCATTGCCCTGGACCATTATGCTAATGCATATCTACTTTACCTATAAGCCAATTCCCAAAAGCAAATTTCTAAATACCATTTTCTAGCCATCAGATTTGGGATCAAATTTGACCAGACACTACCCTTGATATCCTTCTCCAGAATGTGTAAATACTGGAAATTACTCATGTTGATCATTTATGGTGCAAAAACAAAGTGCAAGAGAGAATCAGTGACCTTCACTGCTCACAAATAGGAAACTTGGCTCTGTAGTGCTGCATACGTTGGGAAACCAATTCTTGTTCAGGGGCAGTAACTAATCGTCATGCTATGTGCTTATTCCTTCCTGGTGGACAAGGATTAAGATGTACAGTGTGTTGGATTCTAATATAAGCTTCAAATATGCCCAGAGTTGTTGGTTGTAGCTGTGTTGGTCTAAGGACACAAGCAGACAAGGTTCTTTGGGTGAATGTGGTATCTTTTATTAGACCAACTAAATAGTTGGTAAAATTGTACTTTGCAAGCTTTTGGGCACAAACACTTTTCTTCAGGCATTGGAGAGAGTCTTCTCTTTGTTTGGGTGCTCTCCTGAGTAGATTAGATGCCAATATGCAAAAATGCAGATCTGTGAAAATGCAAATGCAGGGTAGGTAATAGGTTGGTGGAAGAGGTGGGGAGGGAGGCAAGGGGGATATTGACTTGATGAAAGAATGCAGCTAATAAACTGTAGAGCGTTTACCTGGGGTTCTCAGATGGCAGGCAGATTATAATATGCGATAAATCCAATGTCTGTATTTAGTTCATGATTTTTTGTATCCAGTAGATCTACAAAGTGAAATTCAATTAATCTATGAAAGCTGTTTTGTAAATAGCCTTTCAGGATCAGAACTGAGAGATCAGAGAGAAAGTGGTTATTTTGGGAAAAGTGTGCACCAAGAGGTAATTGTATATTTTTGTCTTTGATGGAGTTTTCAGTGTGCGTTCATTCTAGTATGGAGTTGTTGTTTGGTCTCTCCTATATATTTTTCATCAGGGCATTTAGTGCACTGGATGAAATATATTTCTGGAGGTGCAGGTATAAGATCCAGGACTGGTGATGGTTCTGTTTTAGGGGTGTAGTTATTGTGGGAGTGACAGAGATGTGTTGGCAGCTTTTCCATTTCTTATCCCATCAAGGTCTGGATCCATTCAGTGTGGTTTGGGCCATAGGAAGTTTCCTTCTGGTGGTGAGGTTAGCAAGGTTCAGTGCTTGTTTAAAGGCTAGGATGGGTGGTTCTGGAAAGATCTTTTTGAGAATTGGGTGTTCTTGTAGTATTGGTTGAAATTGTTTCAGGATTTTTCATGTAGGTTCCAGGGAAGGATGGTATGTCATAATGGCTAATGGTGTGCATGTAACAGGGTGCCAATAAACCCTGTTACTTAGGCTTGTAGAGCCACAGCTACCCAAGGGTGGAGGTGGAATAGGAGCTGCTGGAGGATTTCAGTTAAGTAGAGCTGGCTGCGGGGAATCCCACACCAGGAAGGAATCAAAAGGATCAGCATGGGGGTGGTGGATGCCACAGATAAAAAGAGATGGCTGAGAAGAGCAAGCTGCTTGAGAGGGTGTAGTCTTCCGTGTGTCTCTCTCCTGTGCATCACGTATGGAGATTCTTCTCAAGCCTCACCATTATTCTTAGGGATGAACAGTTTGGTTATTGGAACGACTTCAGGTTGATTCACTGGGGGTGGCCTCACCTGCCACATCTTTGATGATGATTGCCTTCAGATTGGGAGAATGATGTTTGGTTCCATCTCCCTTTGGGGTCACCCCTCAGTCATTCCTGCTGTTCTGCCTTTGTGGGGCTCTGCCTCCCTTATATCCCGCCTAACACCAACCACGATGCTGTCACCTGCATTGTTGAGGCTGATGTCCTGTGCCTTCTTGGTGCTTGGGTTCCTGGAATATGATGGTCACTGGGTAGTAGCAATGTTACTATCCCAAACATTTTCCATGGCCTTCCTCCTTTTTGATTATATGTTTTCTGGCTTCAGTACTGGTCCATCCCCTGATGCATTGCCCCTGCCCCAGGCTTGGTATTTGCCGTCCATCAGTCTTGTCTGTATCCTGGCTCTACTGAGTCCTGCCAGGCTCCTGTCTCCGCTGCTGACTTATTTGGTTCGCGTCTGCCCTGTAAGCAAATCCTCAGGTCCTCTCTGGCCCTGTGCTCTCGTGGAGGCCCTTTCCTGGAGTGACCACCAGGTCCCCTCACTGGGACTGCTTGTGTTCTCTGGCCCCTCTGAGCCAGCTGTGGACTCCACTTCTAGTCCCCCCCTACTTGTCTTCCACCAGGACTTTTATCTTGAACCTGGGGTTCTGGCCACCCAATTTGCCCCGGCACGCTGTTATAAAGTGTGCCTACACTGATGGGGGTGCTGATCCTGGTTCCTTTGGGCTCAGCCAGATTTTTTCCTTTTTGTTTTTTCCTGTAGCGGCTCTGCCCGCTGAGGTTTCACTTTCACTGCTTTCATCTCCCAGTGCGGTGTTCTGCCACCTCCATTCCTTATCAGGTAAGCCTTTTCCACAGAGGGCAATGGAGGAGAAAGAAAGAGATCCTGACAGGTGTCGAAACAATGACTGGCATTAAGGATGCAAAGCCAAACTGACTGCAACAAAGCAGACCTAATACCGGCAGGTTAGACTGGGGTTTTCTACTTACTGCAGTGTTCGGCTGTGACGAGGAAGGTCCAGGGCATTGAACACCGTCACCCGGGAAGAAAAGAGAGAAAAAGCTGGAGTTAACTCTTAGCTACCATTTACTTAAGACTGTGTTGATTTATGTTGACCTACTATCCAAGCTGTTTGTAGTCTGGGCAGGAGCACAAGAAAATAAATGGAGTGGCTGTTTAAGTTAAACATCTTGAGAGCACCTGGTATTCTTTTTTCAGGATTAATCTTTTAATTTTCTCCCATTAAAGGCATGGCAGGTGAGCTCCCAAATGAGATGGAGAGGGTCTCCATCCCCATAACAGTGCAATCATGGGGACTTTCTTTTTGTACTGCAGCAATTCTTCATGTGGTATCTGGGTGACTCTTTCAAAAGTGCAAACTATTTCTCTGGAGAAGTGTCCTTGTCAAGTGAGGGCCCTTTTGAGATTTGCGGAGTGGTGATTGCGAGTATTTTCCTTAGTGCAAATTCAGCAGTATTGGAGGGGTTAGCTTTAAATTACAGCTTTCTTGGTGTGTTTAGAGTGATTGTTGGTTTTATGTGGATATGTATGTTTGGTCCGTGGGTCTCATGTATACAGTTGTTTGTATTTTACCTTTCTGGATATTGATAATAATATCTAAATAGGAGATGTTGGTGCTGGAGTTATTCAAGAGACAGTCTGATGAAAGGGTGATGATTATTGAATTTATGAGGAAAATCAATCAGAGACTGTAGGTTTTAAGTCCAAATGATGATGATGTCATCAGTATATCTTGGGTACAGCATGGGTTTTGTTTGATGGTGAAGTTCTTGAGGAATTCTTCCAGGTAGGCCATAAAAAGTTTGGCATATTGTGGGTACATTTTTGTGCCCATCCGCGGTCTGGAGGATAAACCTAAATAAAACACTTCTGAATACCTGGATGCAAGGCAGGGGCAGGCAAGTATTTCAGGTGGAGAAACCCCTTCCTGAGTTTTGGCAAGTTGTCAAGGACTGCATGGGTAGCCACACCCCTTGACAGTTGCCCCATCTGCTGGTCACCATCTTGTGACTGGTAGTCCTTCCCCCTAACCCTTGACCTTACCTACCAGAAATCCGCCCTGTATCCCCAAAAGTACCCCTTTCAGCAAGGGGTTTTGCCATCTCAGAACCAGAAAAATACCAAATTATATTCTAAAAAGTGAACATCTACAGCATTCATTAATATGATTTCAAAAAACTACTTTTATCCTGATTTACATGTGTTTGTATAGTGTAAACAGAAGTGATTGCACAATAGCTAAAAATGAAGTTTTACTATTGTATTGTATGTCAGACTGGGTATAGGTTTGTGGGGGCTGCGGGTGTGTGGGAGAGGGTGTGGGTGTGTCTGTGGGGGGTAAATAAGGGTGGGGAGTGAGGGAGCATGTGCGTGTGTGAATGGATATATGGGGTATGGCTGGGTATGAGGTTTGTGGGGGGATATCTGAGGTGTGTGAGGGGGTGTGGGTGTGGGGGTCTGCATGTATGTTAGTGTGAGGCGGGATGTAGGTGCATGTGTATGGCTGGATGTACATGTAGGGCTGGCCCTACAAACGCACACACAAACAACCTCCCCTACCCACGCGCACACACTCTGCCCCTCCTACATACATGCGCCTGCTGCTCCTGACCCCAGGGTACCAGCATGGCCCTGTGCTCCCCATTCTGCCCGTGCAGTGCTGGAACAGTGTGGGGGCCAGGAAGCAGGGAAATGGCTGGAGGTGGGGCAAGGGTGGGCTGCTTGGTCCTGCTGAGGCTCCCCCTGGGTCCTACTGCCCCTGGCTCCTATTATTTTTGACAAGCAGCCAGGAGCAAATAAATATTAATTTTCTAAATTTGTTAGGGTCCCCATGCACCAGATAGAATGACCTGGTGGGCTGGATCTCGCCCATGGGCCATAATTTGCCTGCCCCTGCCCTCTACCATCAGGATTAGTAGGACTTATGCAAGGCTTTCTCTTGTCTTCCTGTTTTACATTTTAAGTTAGACTAAGATGTGTATGCTGTGTTTTACTAGGCTGTATCTTAGCTTAGGCAAAGATTTTTGGTAGTTCCCTGTTGTATGCTTTGTAAATTGCTGTGTTACATACATGCTTGCTTCTCAGTCTGGAAGCAGCTCACCCCCTCCCCCCCAGATGGTGGATGCCTAGTAGCCCCAGCTGGTCCTTGACACACCCCCTTCACTCTAGCAGGGAGAGGTGAGAGCCTTAGAGGGCATCTCTCTTCCCTCCCCTTTGGCAGTGTTTGGCAGGCATGTTCTAGCATGCCCTGGCTTCTGGGTTGAGCCACTGTAGGCATGTGCCTACATTTCCTGATTTAACAGACAATGTCTGTCCAGTCACTAATCAGTTTAAGCTGTGCAGCTTCGACTAACCTCCAAAGAGTGAATCAATTCTAGCTCAGGCTTTTTAAATGTCTGTCCCTAGCCATAGTGTGTATTTGATCACATTTTTAAACCCGTTCAAATTGAGACTTGTAAATTTGCATATATTTGCAATTTTGCAAGTCTTCTTTTGTCCTATGCAGGTTTGCCTCCATGGATTGATTCAAACTGAGTGTAAGTAGAATCTCACTTTGTAGAATCTATAAATCTTCTCTTGATTTGGGGGAAAAAATAACCCATAAGCAGATTTGTATGGATAAATCATTTGATTGTTTCTGATAGTTATGAAAAAGCAGTAAAACAGCAATCAAATAGTATCTTCTTCTCCCTGTGTAACTCAGTATGTTTAATTGATCTTATGTTCTCCCATCACTCATTTGCAGCCCTTAGTCCATAAGCTTTGCATCAGATCCTTCAAACAGTAATACTTATTCCGGTAAAATTCCCACCAATGTCAGTAGAAAATCTGAGTCATCATTGCAAATGTTGGTTCCCAGGTAAAGATGTGCAAATTTCCAGTATATTGATTTGAGTGATATTTTGTATGTAAATGGTGCTGAGCAAATTGGTTCAGCAGAAGCCTTTCATACAGGAAAATATGTTAGCAAGTAAAGCTAGGTAAAGTGATGAGAAAGTCAAATCAAGAAATGTGTCTATCTGAGGCTGTGTGATACACAAGGGGAAACCTAGACTGTCTAGCATCTTGATGACACTAAAGAAAAAAGTTCTAGTTTATAAACCTTTAAATCCATGATTTCAGTTGACAATATTTTTGAGAGCTCACACTCTGGTTTGAGTTCATTGGTTCCTGTTTATCTTGTATCAGAAGGAACAGTGCTCATGGTACAAAAATCTTTTCTTTATCTGGCTGATGTCATGCAGAGATGACAAGTAAGTAGAGTCAGAAGTACTAAGAAACAAGACTCTCTCAGCACAAAATATTTTTTGCACACATGCAACACAAGAGAAGAGCAATTCAAAAACAAAACAACCCCACCACCCCTCCCCAAACCTAGGTTTTTTTTTTCTTTCCCCTCTCAGATAGCACCAGCTCTTTAAATACAGAACTAGAGAAATGGGCAGATAAACTATCACGACATCAAAAGCAGCATGGAATGGAGTATTTGTGCCAACAATTGGGAGGCAAAATGCCTTCACTGAAATCACTTCTTTAAAGAATCTGAACTTTGGAGGTGGGGACTCTATGCAAATCAATAATACAATATGGCAGTAATGCCTACATCTTAGTTTACCTATTAAATCTAAGGCTGTGTTTACATATTCAAATGACCTGGAAGAATTCTTCTGGTTCTCTGGTAGAAAACTTACCCAGAGATGCCTAAACAGTTAGTCCAATTCTGAGCCCCTGAAGAGCAGGGAGCTTGCAGTGCTGATGCTGTGCAGCCAGGGGGGCCCTACGTACACATCTCAGCATGCTCTGAAGGTTTCCTCAGTCTGCCTGGCAACTGGCAGCAATGTGCAGAGCAGCCCTAATGGCCTCACCCAGACTGCTTAATGTGTCTCCTTGCAGCATAATGTGGGACTGTGAAAACTTATTTTTCTCCTAGTAGAATCCAGCCCAAGTGACAACCTCCTTGTGGGGAGGAAGGGGAGAGAGAGGCAAGAGCATAGCACCCTGGGATGCTCGAGGATTGTGCTGTGTCTCCTTGCAGACACATCATGAAGCATGAAGACAATTATGAGTTGTACATACTTTTGCTGTCCGAGGAGAAGTTCTCTTGGGAGTAACTGAACCCTGGTTGTTCCTAGGTGATTTTTCTCCTGAAACAGCCATTTTTGCTCTGGGAGAAAAATCATGAACATCTGTATATCCGTGGTTTCTTCTGGGAGAACAGCAACTCTTCCAGGGGAAACTGAATGTATGTGTGTTGTCTTAGGCACCAGAGGCCTGTTCAGGTGTCTCTGGGTAAGTGTTTCTAGCAGGAGAACAAACCCTGGCAAACTCTCAGGAGATTGGAATGTGTGTGTGTAGCTCTCATTTCAGGCTGATTAACTCCTTGAAAAAAAAATTAACACAGTGGGTGGGTTCTACCCCCCCGCAGCTTTTAGAGGTGTAGCTGGAAGGCTAAGAGGTAATCCATTGAACAGGGTGGAGGAGGATTACACTTACAAATCTACATGCCACTTAGATGCCTACTGTGTGGAATACCATCTAGATCTTAGTATTTACCAAAGAATAAATAAGCACTGAACTACTAGTCAGAAACTGTTGTAGTATCATCAAGCTTTCTTTCAGAATTAAATTTACAATTAAAAGTTGGAGTAGCATCTTTTAAAATGAAAGAGATGTATATATGTTGAGAGGAAATTCTAAGTAGGAGTATGGCGTTTTTCCTCTTGCTTCTGGATTACATTTGTCAAAGGTCTAAAGGAATTCTGCAGTTCTGGATTCTTATGAGCTGAAGTCAGACGCATGGCACAGTACCTTATAGATTAACTGAATCAGACAGGCATGAGCTCTGTGCATGGCTTTTCACAACATCTGACATAGTGAGCTATTGCTAATGAAAGCTTATGCACCTCTTATTTATATAAGGTTAATGGGTCAATTTGCAAACTAAGGTTTTTCTACCTGGCAGAAACCACTGTGACTACAGTGTAAGATCCCTAAACCAGCTTTAGCCTAACTAGCTCAGGAGCCAGTAGCAGTGTAGCTGTGGCAGCATAAAGGTCAGTCTGGACTAATTTATCTTGCCTGGAAATACCTGGACTGTAATGTAGACATGTCCTAAGATAGGAACCAATGGTTGAAATTTTCATAGGATTTCAGTGCCAAAATACTTCAGACACCTTTACAAATCCCATAAAGATGTCAGAAATTACCTGTATTGCTCTGTTCTCATCTCTGTAATATCCCCCTGTATCAGGATCAGAATGTAGCTTTTAATCTCGCTTAGGGTATTGGCATACAAACAAGTTACTGTGGGGTAAAGGGCAACAAGGTCTGACAATACTTCTGCTGTTCTGAAGTTGCTGCCCATGAGTATGTTTTCACACCTTGATAAATTATAGTGAATGCACAGTAGTCAATCCTGCAAAGGAAGCGGGTCTATGCTATAAGACTATAATTAGTTTTAAAAGTAGAATTGTTTTTTTTAATAAGTTTCAGTAATCATTTATAAAAATTATAATGGTATTTAAAAGAATAATGTCCCCTGGCTTCAATTAGCCTCAGTCTCTGGCTTCAGAAAATCTATGCTAATCTGGTGTTTCCAAACTCTAAATTTAAAACGGAGGAAAAAAACCTGCCACTTTTGACGGTTCTCATGTACAATGAATGTCATTGTCTGTTTCAAATACGTCTCATAAATGGTCATCAGAGAGGTACTTATTTGAGGTCAACATCTGTTCATAGATCTTTCTGGATCAAACAGTTTCTCTTAAAATAAAGGAAGAAAGTAAAAAGGAAATGTATTAAATGGAGTTACTCACATTTCACATTCCACCTGAAAATGCACATTCTTCCAGTGAATAAAATGGTCATATTACACTTCAGGCTTTATTCACAGAGACACAAATAACTGTTTCACACATACCTGGGAAAACTAATTCATGTTTTTAATGGCAGATGGCTTCAGCCTTTCTAGCCTTTGCTAAGAAAATCAATTTGGCAAGTCAATTGCATCTCATATAACAAAATGTGAACAGATTTAAGGCATATGGCCAAAATTTCAATGAAAGCATTTGGAAATTACTTTCCAAACTTATTAAAAGTGCTTTCGTAGTTATCTTAGGAGTTACAGTAGTTGTCTCTTTTACAAATGAATTAAAACTGAAATTCTAGTGAATTAATAAGTGAAGGGACCCGATGGACAGAGCAGTTCATTAAAAGCATGTGGTATGTACAGAATTGAACAAAAACAACTCCCTCAACAATTGTATTATCTGTGGAAAGCCTACCATGGCATCATATGCTGCAGTTAAAATAATAGTACATGCTGTCAGCTAATTAACAGTCATTGCCCTACAATGAAGTGCAGTATGAAAAAAAGTATAAAATCATTGTCACAAATTGTGTATGTATGTATGAAAACTGTATTTTATAAGCCAATTTTTCTACTTGGCTTGAATTTTTACCCTTGGATGTGAGGAGAGAAGATTAAAACTAACTTGAACAAAACCTAAATGTCTAACATCTAAAAACAATCTTGCAGAGGTAGTAGATTTATTGACATTGTGTCTGCAATGGTCTCTTTCATTTTTATCTCTGTTTGTAACTGTCAGCATGTCCGTGGTGTATCCCCTCTATCCTCGTGTTTTCCGCCTGCCACGACTTGGACCTTAAAGAAATAAAATAGGGAGGAAGTGATTGTTACCAGAGGAAGTACCTGCAGGAAGTACCACGCTGAAATAACTTAGTTTTCTCCCTTTTTGCTTTTATTCAGTGGCTTTGCATGTGTTAACAGGGAATTCCCCTTTTGGAGGGGAAGATCACAGTCCAAAGGGTTAAACCTGGGGTCTCTACCCTCCAAGCCAGCTCCAGTTACACAGTTACAGTTCAGGAAAGCCACGCTGCCTTCATCCAATTGTTCCATTAGCAGCTTGTTACGGCCATGGTTAGTCCTCTCTTGTCTGCTAACAAGCCAATTAACAACTTGTTACCGCTGCCGCTTGCAGCTTTCCCTTGGCAGAGCCGGCATGCAGACTCCGCGGCTCTCCCTTGATCTCCCGAACCTCAGCCCCATGTTCCCCTTTTTGGGGCATCCTATAGTCCCCTAGGGCCTCCTGAGTTCTGTGTAAGAGTCCTTCCCCTCTCGCCACCTCTTCACCTCACCGGAGCCTCCCCGAACTGCAATAACAGCTCCTGCTCCTGTCCGTGGTGCAGTTCCGCTTCTCTCTCTACTCACCGTCATCCCTCTAGTGTCCAGGTCAGTCCGTGTCCAGGCTTCCGGATCCCTTTTTCCCCCCTCTGACCCTGGGTCAGGTCCCACTTCCCAGATCCTTTTCTCTGGGTTGCCCTCTTTTGCAACTCCTCTCTGTGCTCCTGTTCCAGTGTCCAAAGGCATCCCTCCTCCTCTTCCTTTCCGTTTTATCCTCTGGGGTCTAGTTGCCATTGGCTCCTTAGGGCTGGGGCCCGTCCTCCTCATGGTGTAATTATTTCCAGCTGCCCTTGTTCCCTTGGCAACAGGGTCTCAATGGGGACCCTGTTACAGTAACCACTTCTTTTTTTTAGCAACAGAAGGGTTAATTCATAGTTAAGAAACTAGACTAGAACTGAGAAGATCTGGGTTCAAAACTGAGCACAACCAAGGGGCTTCTTGTGTGACTTTGCATAACTGACTTAATATTTCTGTCTCATTTCATTTTCCGTACATTGAGAATATAAGCACTCCTCTGTTCTCCATAAATTGCATGTATTTAGGCTGTAATCTCTTTCAAACAAAGAATGATTTTTATTATAAGGTCTTAATTTTTGTTTGGGCGGCCAGATACCACTGTAATATATAGAAAGAAAAATGCATGCTTACAATGTCTTCAGTTGTCCCATCTGAAGTACATGTGTTATGAAATTCTATCAGCTTCTGCATGCTTTTACTTGGCTGTCAAAGCTGTACAATAAAGTGTGGCATGTGCAAAGCAATGGGACTTCCACATACCTAGAAACATAAATTGCCATATGGGATCAGATCACAGACAAGCCTAATTAGTTACACTGCCTGTCATAGTCATCAGCTTCTTATGATTCAAATGATGGCAGATGAAAGATAAACAGTGCTCTCTGGGCTGGATGGGGCTCTCAGCTCCACAGCAGAACTGGCTCCTCCCCTCTGCTCCCTGGTTGGAGCTCTGGCAGTAAACTGCAGGTTCAGCAGGGTCTCCCTGGCTTCTCCCTGCCCTGCCCCCACCCCTTGTTGCTCACCCACCCATCTCCCACAGTGTGAGCCCTAGACCCACAGCCCCTACACATGTGGTATGCTAGCTAATGCCAAGTGTTGTGTATGTGTTTGTGTGTGTATGGATATGTCAAACCAATTTATGCAATATCTGTCCCAGACCCATGTTGGTTTAAGGTAAACCAGACTCCCCCAGCATCCCCGCATGCTCTCTGGGTTTCTCCAATTTCACTGGGATAGGCAGACAGATCAGTGGCTGCTGAGGGCTTTTTGGAGATAATCAACAGGTCAACAGGTAAGCTGTTTAAGAAGAGTTTGACCTAATGGAGAGAGGCTATTGTTTTGCTGATGGGGTGATAAACACTGTTATCATCCCGCCCCCCCCACCCCTGATGGCTTGCTTGCCTGTCAGTTTGGTGCAGGCAGTATAAAGAAGCAGTGAGGAAGATGAAAAAGCTCTGTATCATCAACAGATGCATGCACTACATGCCCCCCCTGCCTCAGAGTGCTAGCAGGGGGCTGGCAACACTCCTGTACCTTGAGCAATCAGTGGGGAAAATCCTGGGATGGTGCAGGCAGAGCTCCCTAATCAGAGGTTCTGCCAGGGCCTGGCCATGCCCCCCCTCAGCTTGGCACTGTGCAAGGGAAGACAGGGCTGCTGTAGCACCCCCCAGCTTCTAGGCTGAGCCACTGCAGACATGTACCAGAATTTCCTCAGTCCAGAGAGAATGCCTGTCTGATTCCAAGCTGGTTCAGCCTGGCCAGGTTAGACTAACCTGCAAAGATTGAATCAATTCAGGCTCAGGCTTTTTGAATGTCTGCGCTCTGCTGGTATCTGCAAAATAATGTAGTCAGTTTGAATTTCTTCCATCTTTTCCCATATTCTGGGCCTTTTCCTGAATTGGGCTGCTAGTTATGCTATGTGCAGCTCTCTGGTTTGATTCTGGCTTTGAGTTCTGCATGCTATTTGCTTCTTGTTTCTTTGTGGTATTTTAGGTTCTCAGTCATGTCTCCAGTATCAAAGCATTGTCCACTTTTTGTTAGCTTCAATCTGGATTTGGGTGCGTGCCTTCTGAAGTTATGCAAATTCTAATGATTATGGGTTAATTCTGTATCACTATATGCATCTCCTCCAATGTTTAACCCTGATTTTTAAAAAAAATTTTTTTTTCTAACTTTCGGTTTCATTGAATATTTTCCTGGTTTGCTACAGCCAACTGCCATTTTTCATGATAAAGAGAAAAACTTCACTCCTAGTTAGAGGCCCTAAAGATATCCAATCTGCTGAGGCAGATAATAAATCAGTGTGAATTCTGCCTGCTTGATCATTCCTCCTCACCAGCATCGCTCCTGTTGGCCTTACCCAGATAATCCTTCCACAAAAATATGTTGAATCTCATGTTTGCTTTTTTACAAGGAGCTTTTCTGCCAGAGTCCACAGTGAGTGGAATCACTGTTGTTAGTTTGTCACTGGGAGAGCTTAGTTTAATTGTTCTTTTCCAGCAGATGTGTAGTACTCTTTGAAGAGTCTTCTTTAAGAGGTCAAAATTACTTTATACGCATACCATATTCTAAGAATTGTTATGGAAATTGGAATAATATAGTGCTGTGCGTTCTTATGTTTTAAATCTACAAAATCTGTTTTCTCTTCCAGTCTTCAATTTCCCTAATTAGAAAGTTTTCATGTAACTGCTTTCATAACTTATTTTTGACATAGGAGAAAGATAAAATGCATCTGTGCAGTTGTATCTCAGATACTTTCTGCTGCCTGAGACACCTCCTGCATCCTGTTAAGTCTGAATTGCAAAACATAATATGATAAGGAAGCTAATTTTTGTGCATTACTTGGTATTCCAGAATCCCCAGTCCTCTCACACATAAGGTTTGTATTGTCAAAAACCTGATGATGAATAGATGCTAATGACAGAACTCTCCTAGGATCTTGTATCATCTATTTTAAAAGCCCAAATGACCCATCTTTCAAAAAAAATTCTCTCCTCAGATAAGTTAACTTAGCTTCAGTATCCCTGCCAGTTGAATGAAGAGTTCCTTTCCTACTTTGGATGAATAGTCTTTTGTATCTGGGAAAATTCCTTAAAGACGACTTGCAAAAGGAAGGAAAAAATTGGGCAGTGTCCTACTTTTTACTCCTTTTGTTTTATAAAGAAGTTCTGAAACCTGGAAGCTGTGTGGGCTTTTCTTCCTTAGAAATGAAATATAAAAAAATAGCAACTATTTGCTGGAAAATGCCCTAGGGAACTAATATGTCATTACAGTATTGCCCATTATTAGGAGGGGCAGATGTTACATATTTAACAAAGATCTTCTCTTCAACTGTTTTTCAGGGATTTAAGTTAGATAAGCAAAAAGCAAAACGTGAAAGTTAAACAGTTTGTGGGTCGAAATCTTTTCTCTAACCTTTCCTGCACGCTCATTTTTCCCTGCACTCATCATCTTACTAGTTCTCCCTTTTGCTAAGAATAGGATTAACATTAGCCTTGAAATTGTACTATAAATTTCAACAAGACTTTGAGAGAGAGCGAGCTTCCAAGACTTCTTTATTTTAAGCATAAAGAAGAAGGATGAAAAATGTAGGAAAAGGATGAACCTTTCTTTCTATTTTTACACATTAGCATTAAAATTAGAATTTTAATGTCAATTCCCAAACTGTTACTTTTCCTAGTGGCTTTAAGAAATAGACCTTTGCACTCCCAAACGAAAATTGTGTTACTGTGATTTTATTCTCTACTTATCCAAGTGGAAATGCTCTAAAACAGGGGCATCCAGCTTCTAAGGCCCCAGGAACCACACACCCTGGGGGCCACACAAGGCATAAGTCACTAGGCCACACATTATGCAGATGCTCCCCATGACCCATGTGGCAACCAGCTCATTTGAGCACCCCCCAGTGCTTCACCATGCTTCCATGCAGGCATCCCTAACCCTACTGCTGCACCAGAGGGCATGATTTCTTCACAGTCCTGATCCTTCCCCTGCAACGTGGCCTTAGATTCATCCTCAGTCTCTGCACAGCATGTCACACTGTCCCATGCCCTGGGACAGGGGCAGGAAACAGCAGAAGGAGGAGGGAAGGTGGGGGTGGAGGGAAACCCAGAGACTCCAGCTGCTGTTGCAGCTGGAGGAATGGTGACAGTGGCAGCGGGACAGGCGCCCAGGGGCTGCAACTTAACCCCTTGCAGGCTGCCAGTTGGACAGTCCTGCTCTAAAATTTATGGCAACTAGGAAAGTGTCCCAGGTGGGACACTTTACTAGTAGAGTTGGATGATATTTTTCACTGAAGTTCATACCATCTTAGAAGCAGTGAAGGTATTTGCTTATGTTTGTTCAGTTCAGTGAGATGACAAAAGTCAAAACACCACATTGTGATATTTTTACATTAAATATTTCAGTTTGTTTTCATTTTGAAACAACATTGGTTCATATTTGTCTCATTCTATTAGCGAATGTACCTCCTATTCAGTAGTTACATTCTGACACCCTGAAATATTTTTTTTTCCAATTATTTTCCTGGAAACATCCTAAAAAATGTGATGAGGTTTTGTGGAAACATTTGCTCCTCTCATTGGGCCTCAGAAGTAATAGATTATGCAAAGCTGTGTTCACTAAGATGGTCCCACATACGCAATATCTATACTCCTGAGATTCCCTTGGTCACCGTAGACTCAGTGCTGTTTGTCCCCTTGGCTTCTCTGACAGTCTTCTTGGGTACTGGTTTCTGTCCCTTCCCCTTTAAAAGAAATGAGGCCATATCACCTTGCTGCCATAGGTCCCAAAGACCAGAGCTGACCCCTGTACCTATGTTTCCTCAGTATCTTCAGCACACACTTTCCCAGACATTTTATAGTTTGACATCTTCCAGAGGCACACGACAGTGAAAGTAAATTAATAAAAAACTTTGCAATGTTTTCTTAATACAATGGCTCTTTTATTCATATCACAGAGGATACACAAATGCAAACCAAAACAAGAAAACCCTGCACATATTTCCATACCTCACTGTTCTCAGTCCTCTGAAGTGCTCTGTAGGCTTAGGGGAGAAGTCCTCTGAAATTAGCCAGAATCCTCCTGCAAAATTATGGAGCATCTTTCTCCTTTAGATCAGCTTCAGTTAACTTTAGCTGGCTCTGCAGTCCATTCCTTATGCTATGAAAATATAGTCC
Source organism: Crocodylus siamensis (assembly GCF_052110815.1). Taxonomy (NCBI): domain Eukaryota; kingdom Metazoa; phylum Chordata; order Crocodylia; family Crocodylidae; genus Crocodylus; species Crocodylus siamensis. The sequence goes on along the minus strand of NC_143400.1, from coordinate 56,280,270 downwards.
TTTTGTTCTTCCTTCTTGCTTTGTGAGTCTTTCAAATTTCTAACTGCTACCACTAATACCTTGTTCCTTTGCTTGGTCTCTGAGGTGACTAGTATTCCATTCCCTAAGCCCTTGCAGCCACTCTTTTATTCTCAGTGAGTTCTATTAATTAGTGGCCAATTCTTAATTAATGCCTGTCCCTTTCAAAGTAGGAATTGTAGACAACACTATGTTTTTCCTTAGCACAAGAAGCATTAAGAAGTACCCAGGAATGAATTTTTAAGAGTAAAAGTGGTTAATAAAAACTGGAATTCGTAAATTGTACATAGATTCCCCAAATTGTCACAGAACCTAAATGACTTGGAAGCCCAAGCCTCACTGAAGGTCACAGTTTACCTCTAATAGCGCTAGAAGGAAAAGAAACCTGCAACATAGTTCCAAGAAAACTTGTTAGCATTTTTTTCAGATATCGGGAATCTATAGTTAAAAGTCAGTAGTCTCTAACCCAAGAAACTATAGGCACAAGCAACATTTCTCAGCACTATCTGTGGCTCTCCCAGATTTCCAGAGTCAAATGTTTACTCTCCCCAAGAGGCAAAGTTAGCAGTCTTAGATCAGGTGAGTGTATTCTACAATAGACACTAAGAAGAAAAGTTTATTTTTAATTGGCAAGTTGCTTGCTACCCTTGCCACTCTGAAGGAAGGGAAATGAAGGACACAAGTGCTGCTGAAAGCCATGCTTTTCCACTGCATCTCTGAAAAGATAAAAAGTAACCCCCCCCCCACCCACCCATAACCACACACAGATTTATAGAGTGTAGGGCCAGATGGTGCCATAAAATCATCCACCCTTATCCACAGTGTATCTGAGGTGATTCTATTTCACCTTGTTGCTCCTATACCAAGTCCAATAACTTGTGTGTGTAACTGCAAAATATCTTCCTGAAAGGAATCCACTCTTGATTTGAAGATATCAAGAGATAAAGAACCCACATATATACCTTCTGGAGCTCTTTGCTCCACGCGTCCTTTTTAAACTGCGGTCACTAGAATTGTACTTTGCATTACCAGTCTCACCAGTGCTGTACACAGAGGTAAAATCATCTCTTAGCTCCCAATTATTAATCCCTTGTTTATAGTTCCAAGGATCACATTAGTCCTTCTTTGCTACAGCTTTCCCCCTGAAGCTCAGGTTGGGTTGTACACTATGACCCTCTAAATCTGTTCTTTTCAGAGTTATTGTAATCCAGCATACAATCTCCCATTCTGTATGTACAGGCTGTATTCCTTGTTCCTTGGTATAACTTTGCCACTTACTATACTAAAACACATTTTGTATGAGGGGGTCCACAATGAAGTTACCATTATGTAACACTATGCCAATCTTTATGCCATTCACAAATTTAATGAGCAGTAATATTCAATTTACTTCCAGATCCCTGGGAATGTTAAACAGTAGAAGGCACATAGATTTGCTCCGTATAGACTAACCCAAGTATGTGTGTATAATATATCACAAACTTTCATGAGCTAAAGCTAGGCAGGCTTGGTACAGATCCTTGTGAAGTGCAAATAGGAACACTCCTATTTGATGCTGAACCTCAGTTGACAAACTACTTTTTGAGGTTTGTCAGTTAGCCAGTTCATTATTCATTTATTTTGTATTTTGTTGATATTGTATAGAACTATTTTCTGTACTCACAGGGCATGTCTACATGAGATGCTTTACTGCACCATAAACTAATTGAATGCACAGCAAAGCATCATTGTCTACATGTGCAGATGCTTATTGCACAATATATTAATCTACTCCTACGTTAATTTGCTACCAGCATCTGTAGCCACATGTGGAAGTGCAGGCATGACTAATCAGTGCACCAGTGCTGCATAAATGTCAAGGCCTTGTGGGCACACTGAGTCAGTGTCACTGACCACAACCACCGGTTGAGGCTGCCCACAAGTCCATGCCCTTTATGCAGCGGTTAGATCAGATTCTTGCACCCTGGGACCCAGGCCAGAGCTGCTCTATGTGTTCCATCACAGGCGCCTGCCCAAGCCTCTGCTTTGGCCTGGCAGCTGCAACAAGGCATCAGTGGGGGAGGGTCCTTCAGGGCACCAGGAGCCTATCCTGCAGGGGTACCCACCCCAATGTTGTCCAGCAGCTCTGGCAGCCTGGGCCAGTGCTTGCCGCACCAGTACCAACCCCACCCAGGAGGCCAACTGAACCATGGCACTGCCTGCCCTCAGCAGCTCCAGCTTCTCCCCAGAAGAGGCCTCTGCCCAGGCAGCCAGGTGCCACAGCCATGGTCCTCTGTGGGGGAGGGTAGGGGCATCACCAGCTCCATGTCATAGTTGTCTGGGGGCTGTGGGATTGGCAGCAGTGCAGGACACAGTCTGGCCTGCAGGAGGAGATGGGGGGTGGGGAATGGTTTTGGAGCCACAGCAGCAGGTGCTGCCAGGAGCCAGGCCTGTTCTGGCCTGGGAAAGGGGCAGGGAAAGCAGGCTGCCTGCTGCCAGCACCCAGTAGCCCAACTGCCACTGTGGGGACAGGGGGCTTGGCCAGTGGATGCCTATGCCAGGGCCTGCCCAGCTGACTTACCATGGTCCCGGAGCACCTGTGCATGCATGGCCTATCTGAGGCCAGGTAGTGCACAGCCTCCTGGTATAGTGCATGTAATATCAGATATGTTGCAAACCTTCACAAACAGCCTCTTTCTTCTGGCTCTGCAGGTCCAGCAGGTGTGCACGAGGAAGAGACACCAGCTGCATGTGGGGATCCACCATCAAGGACACCACCAGTCATGTCTGGGGCCCCCTGTGTGTGCTGGCTCTGGCAGCAGTGGATCTAGGACCAGACCCAGCTGCTGGACCAGCTTGTTACAGTGGCTGAGGAGCAGCTGGCAGACTAGTGGGCAAATGGGAGAGGGACTGAGTGAACCAGGAGTTCTGGGACAGTCTCCTGGACCTCAAGGAGAGGCACATAAGGGCTCAGGAGTGGCAGGCTGCCATAGTGCAAGGGCATTGGAGGCTATGGAGGAGGACTGCTGGGTGTTAGATACCATCCTGGTCCTGGTGGTCACCTTTGTGCTTCCTGCTGCATAGCCCTCAGCCACAGCCACACTTGCCCTCTGGCAGCCACACACCACCCACCTGCAAGTCCCCCAGTAAGCTTGGGATGAGGTGCAGTAGAACCTCCAGCAGCCAGCATCCCCTAGGTGCACTCACCCAACTGCCCCAACACACACAGCACACTGTACATAGTTTGCATGGGGAAGAGGGTGCTTTATTGGTGGTGGGTAAGGGGGTTGGTGGCAGGGCTCAAGAGAGGAGGGGCTTTGTGGTTTGGGAGGGAAGTGGGGATGAGGCCTGATATGGGGGGAGAGGGAGGAAAGGCTCTGTTGTTGGAGGGAGGGGGGACAGGGGTCTGTGTTTGTGGAAGGGAATAAAGTGCTTTTCTGAAAACTGTCCACAGTGAGCATGGTGCTGGGGGTGCGTGGTGGGGCTGGCGGATGGAGCCAGCTGTGCAGGTGGCCTATAGCAGAGTATACAGGAGGAGGAGATCCACCAGTGCCTCTCACTCCTGGTGCTCTGGCCCCCACTGCTGAGTGTGTGGCTCGCCTGGGGCCTCATTAGGGGGTCCCATCCCTATCACTGCTTCTGTAGTTGGCACTCCCAGTGCCAGTTGTCTTCCACCTGCTATGCCTCCTTCACCCAGGCCACAGCAAAAATCTTCCCCTGGAGCCTCACAGATGTTATACAGTACACAGGCTGCAATGATGACCCAGGGGATGTTGGCATTTGTCATTTCACGGCGGGCAGTGAGGGTGTGCCAGCTTCCCTTTAGGCAGCTGAAGGCACACTCTACCAGCCCACAGGTCCAGCCCAGGCACCTGTTGTAGTGTGCCTGGTGGGGTTCCAGCTGGCTGGTTTAGAGCCACACAAGGAGTATGTAGGTGGGGCCCCTGATAAGGAGAGGTAGAACTACCGCTTTGCCCAGCTGGAGGTCCAGCACCCCTGGCACCACCTATGTGACTGCACAATGCAGAGGGGCAGGCGGGATTGAGACTGACTTGGGTGAGGTGGCAGTCACCATGTTGATCAGGGTAGCAAGCAGGAGCCAGGGCACAGGTTGTTGCTCTTGGGACCTAGGGGTGGACCAGACCTTGCACAGTGGGTACAGTCTCTGGCAACAGTCACAGAGGGTTATGCCAGCACACTGCAGCCTGCTTCAGGCCAGAAAGGCAGACGGCCAGGGAGCAACGCATGGGGCTGGCTTTTAAAAATGGCCCCCGGTCACAGGCAACTGTGGCTGGAGCCTCCAGCTTCCCTTGGCTGCTGCAAGGGAGCAGAAGACCAGGAGCAGGCTACTGCTGTGAGCAGCAGATATGTTCCCAAATGCCTGCCTGTGCAGATGCCTGCCCGGGGTGGGTTTACGTTGCAGTAAATTACTGTATCACTAATTGCACATGCTGATGTGTCCAGAATGTCATGCAGTATGAATTCAAATGCTTTACAAAAGAGAAATGCTACTTTCAGAACATCCATCCTTCCCTGGAACAAACAGAAACTGCATGGGAAAAGAAGTAGGGAAAAAAGAGAAAGGTGAAACTAGCAGCCTATACTGTGTACTGGTGTGGGAAAAATCTATCCCTTTCTCTTTTGATAAAGGGGAGAGGAGAGAGTATAATAGCCACTTCATTACTGAACAGAGATGCAGCAACATCACAAGCTGACACAATGATTAATATAGTAATTGAAAGTGACTCTGAAAATATTCAGCTATAGCATCTCATCGGCTTCTAATGGTTAAAAACAAAACAGTGCTTATTGGCAAGAATGACATTTGGGGTTTATAGTATCTTTTTTCTTTTATCCTTTGGTCTGTTTGTTACTGCAATGTATCTGACAATTTATATTCATGCTGATTTATTTCTATCTACATGTATGCTTTTGTAAGTAAAAGGATGATGTATGAGCCATCCAGTTCAATTTTTTTATTATTTAGTGTGTATATTTAGTATGTTTTTAAACACAGTGAGGAAAAAGTTTGTGCTGCAATGTCTTCCTCTCATCTTTAAGGCAGTTTATCAGCAGACAAGTAAGTTCTCACAGGTAAGGGATAAGGATCTAGTCATAGGGTTGCAACTTCTTGGTAAATTCTCATGAAAGGCAGATTATACAAATTGCTAATCTGAAATGCAGTTCCTATGGCATTGAAGATGTGGAGCCACTGACACAGGATGAGATTTGGGTCCCATTTCTGATTCTGACTCTTTCCCTTGGAAAAGTCCCTTATTCCAAACTTTACTGGGGTTTGTGTTAACTTAGACAGTGTAAGAGAGTAATTTCCTCTAGTGCAAGAATGACTGGATGAAGATACATGGCTTATGTTATGTATGAGTCTGACTAACCTGAAAACATATCAATCAAGGATGCTTAAAAAGCTTATTTAGAAAATTAAAATAAACCCCAAAGGATTTTGTAATTATTAGTTGGCATTGTCATAGGTTGTCTCTTCTATTATAAATCAGATTATAAGGCCATCTGTACTTGATCTTCAACCAGTAAGGTGGCATCAGTCCAGAATACTTTACTAAGATGCAAAAGCAAAGTTATATTAATATAAGTAAATGGCAGTAGGATCATATTTTATGAACAAACCATGTTGGGTGTTGGTTAGTTATGAATCTCATGAATACTTTAACTCAAGGTTTGGCAGTCTATGGCCTTCATGCCAGATCTGGCCCACAGAACCATGGGTTTTCTCCTGTGGCTATGGGTTTTAGCTGTGGGCGCTCTCCTAGGTTGCCAAAGGGACAAGACCCAGGTGTGGGGAGGTCCTAGCACCTGCCTGTTCACCTGTATCTGACCCACAGTGGGGCATTCCAGCCCACAGCTATAATAGGCTGCATACTCCTGCTTTAACTCAGTCACACTGCACATAATATCATAATATTTCTTCACCATGCTTTTTTGACATGGAGTGTAACTTATACTATTCAAAATGTTGTGGCAATTTCCATATCTCTTCCAATCTGTAGCTCTCTTGCTGCCTCACTGGTATTTCCAACCTTTATATTTAAGAAGCAAAATGCAATTTGGTTGGCATTAGAAGCTAGAGTAATTGCAAAGAGAGAGTGTCACATTTTCCTCCCTTCCTTTCCCCCACCCTTAACATAATTTGTGCTGAGAAAAATGATACTGTTTTTACTGACCATGTATTTCTATTTGCACACTGAATCAAGACTTCACCTTTCACAGACAAGTCAAAGGTTTATATTAAATTTCTTGCAACAAGTTGGCACTGACAACGAGTTCCAGTCAATATCAGGACCCCTCAGAGAATGAAGGTTTTCCAAAAGGTTTCCTTCCTCAGTCAACTTCTGAATTTTTCTAATACCTGCGTGACAAGCACCACTCATTTATGGTACTGGGTGAGTATTAACTTACTGTTGAATTAGCCATCTTTCCCTAGTCTGTAACAATTTATTGACATGAAATATACTTTCTGGGCTGATTTGGCAATGGTGTATCCCATGTTATGACCTTTCTGTTCTTTCAGCAGCTCTTTCTGAGTTCTGCTTTTCCTAGATGCAGGATTCGGCAAGCTTGTGCCTGTGCCCAAATACTTAATTCTTGTCAGGAGGAAATGATATGTCCCCCTTCGAATGTGTTCACTCACCTTGTATTAGAATAACAGTTGAGGACTGGAAGCTGTTCCAGCTGGTTTTTAGAGGTTAAACAATGTTGTTTGGGTGACTGATCATCAGGTGACAATGGCACTAAGGCTTTTGTGTCCTACCAAGATAGAAAAAGGAAAGATTCCCAGTATGAATCCTTGTGTCCTTCCCAAATGAAACAATTCAGTAACATCATATGTTGTCTGGAATTTTCTAACGATATCATGATAGTGTTAATGAGAATGCGGACAGATGAAAATAAAAATGTGGAATGCAAGCCGGTGCATGACATTCTCAAGTGGGCCCATTCTCCTCTGACGAATTATAAGGGCAGTATATTTTCCAGTTAAAGGAAATGTTTAAAGCCAGTTTGCAAATACTGAATTGTGAGAACAGCTCCTGTGACAACCTTAGATTCCAATGAAAGGTCAATGCTTGTCTTATGCATGTACATTTCAGTGAGAAAACATCACCTTTAGGGTTGAAGAGTATATCTAAGCTTCTCAGAGTGATTAATAACACATAGGATATTCCTGAGATAAGCTCTAGTAGTTCTTCAGTATTCATATAATATTCTTGTTATCTCCAAATCAACTTTACTACTAGGCCTGTGCGAGTCGGCAGCAATCTGATCTGGCTTTGGATCCGGCCACTTCAGATGGCCACAATCTGATCCGGAGGTCCGGATTAGTTTGCCACTTCGGAGCCTCCTCAGAGATCTGGCTATAGGTTATAATGGGGGATGAATGAACTATCTATAACTTTGTTATTTTAGCTCCAGTTTGGGTGCAGCTTGCAGGGAAGGTAGCCTCTGCTGAGAGTATGAAGCTTGCGCAGTTTCAAGAGGATCAGTGCAGGGGTCTGGGGGGAACTGCACCTCAAATTCTTGAAAGCAAAACTCCTGTCATGTCTACGTGTTACACCACAGGGGGCTGAAAACTGCAGGGCTGAAAGCCCCTGGTGAGGCCACAAAGCCTGCCAAGTTTCAAGAAGATTGGTGGAGGGGTTTGGGGGGAATTGCACCCCAAGCTGCTGACAGGCAAAACTCATCCTGTGGGTGGGTGCTTGGGTGACCGCTGCATCTGTCTTGGGACGCAGGAGGGTTAAATCTAGTGCAGGCCTGAGTGCTGGGCCCTGCCAGGCCACGAAGCCTGCCAGCTGTGTGTGTCTCACTGTGGGAGTCTGTCGTCTGGGGCCCTGCACCCCAAGCTGCTGAAAGGCAAAACTCGTCATGTGGGTGGGTGATATTATGTGTGCATAACGGTATGCCTTTCCTGGTGCTGGGGCCTCCGCACAACATGGCAGTGCGCCCCAGTGAGGCCGCGTCCTCCCCTACAGCCTCTCGCCCAGTCCTCTGCATTACGTGACAACAAGTAAAATAACTTAGCTGGCTCAACACCAGCAGCATCAGAGGTATCCAAACCGAACTGTCACAGAGCCTTTCTTTTTATAAAGGAATTGACAGCAAGACGTAAAGATGTTGTGTTCTGTTGTGTTGGACATATGATGTTATTCATGGTGTGTGATGGCTTATCTTGTGTTTTTATGTCTATATATGTATTATGAAAAAAAAGGAATACTTAAAAAAATGTACCTTTGGAAGCGTTAGGGTTGAAAACCCCTTTGTCAGGCTGAGGAAGTACCTGCAGTTGGTCCTGGATGAAAGGAATAAGCCAGAAATGCAGGCAAGAAAGCCAGTCAGTGAAAATGGAAATGGAGGTGCCAGGGGGTGAGGGACAGGCTGGGGTGAGGGGGTAAAAGAGGATGTAACAGCTCAGGTGAAAGTGCAGAGGTGCCTGGGGTGCCAGATGTCCAGCCAGGTCGCAGTGTGCCAGGTCTCCACTGTCTATATTGAATCCATGAGTTTGTGTACCTACTACCTAGGAGGCTGATGAAGTGCAGTTCATAGGCCCAGCTCTGAAAAGTGGTTTGTACATTCAAACAAGCATTTAACCTCATCACCAGAACTGAAGCCAACTTCCTACAGCTCAGAACATAAAACACAAAACCTGCCAACTATCTCCAGTACCCCACAAACGGCGCACCAGAATCTATCAAAGACAACAAAACCCAGCTACCTGTGGGGGCACGTTCCTCACCAAAAATGCTCTGCCTCCAGTCTCTCAGGCCTGATCCTGAGAGGGAACAAATTACAATGCAAACCACTTTTCAGAGCTGGGCCTATGAACTGCACCTCATCAGCCTCCTAGGTAGACTGTACACAAACTCATGGACTCAGTATACACTGTGCAGTTTTGGCACACTGCGACCGGCCAGACATCTGACACCCCAGGCACCTCTGCCCTTTTACCTGCGCTGCTACATCCCCACTACTCGCCACCTAGCCTGTCCCTTCCCCCCAATGCCTCCATTTCCATTTTCACTGACTGGCTTGCTTGCCTGCATTGCGGACCAGGCCAGCCTCTGGCTTCTTTACTATTCCTTCCATCCAGGACCAACTGCAGGTACTTCCTCAGCCTGACAAAGGGGTTTTCAAACCTAAAGCTGGCATCCCAGGCAGCTAAGCTGAACTCACCAGGAACCTCACAACTGCACTGCAACCAGCAACCATCAGGCCTGTCAAAAACGTGACAGGTCTGGGCGTTCCCCAGCCATGACTTTGTGCATGTGTGAGTTAGCTGGAGGTTATGGTGCCTCCTACCCACCTTTCACCAGGGGATCATTGGTCCTGGCATTTACAGGGCTACCACGCCACCAACAGTCCCACCAGGCCCCCCTACCCTGGCAGTGTGCAGTTTTAGTAGTCATGCCCAGGACCTGGGGCCGCCTCCTTCCCCATAGCCGCAATCCCATACCTCCAAGTTTGTCCTGGCAGGGGAATGAGCTCGGCAGGGACATGTTCTTTCCCTCCTGGCTGGTGATGTGGTTAGTGCTTCATCCAGCTGAGAGTGGGGCATTACTCAGCTTCTAAACAATTCAAAATGGGAAATTGGTGCAGACGGAGTGAGGAGGATGGCACTCATTCCATCTGCACCTGGAGCTTGGGGACCCCCAGAAGTGGGAGGTTCACCTTTAGGAACACCAGCTGCTCCACCAACGTAGGATCCAAGCAGGTGCAGTGGGGTATCACAACATCCCCAGCAATGCTGAACACCCTCTTGTTTGGAACACTGGTTGGTGGACAGGACAGGTGTTGCCAGGCAACAGTGGCCAGATCCTGCCACATCTACCTGTGGTTTGCCCAGTAGGCCAAGGGGTCGCTGTCCAGTGGCTCCACATCCTCAGCGAGATAGCCACTGAAGCCTCAACACTACCTGCCCGAGACTGGGGTCTGGTGCGTTTGGACCCCAGTATTGAAGCCATGCCCATGGCCCACATTGGCAGTGGCTGGCACGGAGGAGACTGGCTGGTGCTGATGCTGGCACCATTGCTGGTGCTGGGAGTGCTAGCACAGGAAAGTGCGTCCCCCTCTTCCACATCCCCTTGCCTCTGCACTTCGCCCTCCCTGACTTTGTTCACCAGCACCTGTGTCCAGTGATCAGGGATTTTGGGGCTGCCAGTGCACATGCTCCCCTTCACCCTCATGTTGCACATGCCCACCATCATGTAGACTGTACTGGACTGCAAGGGATCCAGCCGTCTCCTGATGCCCTCCTTCAGCCACCTCACAAGTGCCTACACATCTGGTGACAGTGGCCTGCCCCAGCCAGGAACATTGATCCCCTGGAACGTCTCCATTTTGTTCTCCAGTTCCCTCACTAGGGGGATCACATGGCTAAGGAGGGCATTGCCAGCACTAAGGATCTCAGTGGCCTTGAGGAAGAGCTTGAGGGACGAGCAAGATCTGGGAGATGGTACCCCACTCAGCTGTGTTCAGGGGGGCACTGATCCCAATCTCCCCAAGCAAGGCCATCTCATGCTCCACCGGCCTCTTGAGCATCAGGTATGTGGAGTTCCACTGAGTCTCCACATCCTGGATGATTCTGTGCTGTGGGATGCTAAGCTCTGCCTGTTTCTTCCTCAGCATCTCACCCCCCTTGATGTTGTGGTGGAAATAACCCACCACCTTCCTGCATTTTGAAAACAGCTGGCTTGTAGTAGTACTGGTGGTGGTGCCATCACCAGCAGCCCTGTCCCCCTCCAGGGCATCCCTCACTATTAGGTGCAGCCTGGGTGCCACACAGTGGATGCCAACAAAGTTGGCATCATGGACAGCTTTCACCATATTGGCCGCATTGCCAGTGACCATGAACCCACGGGTGAGCTCAGCCTGTCCAACGAACAGCCCCTGCACCATATGGTTCATGGCCCCCATGATCTCCCTTGCCATATGGAACTCATCCAGCACCTCAGCTTGCAGTAGAGCCCGCTGACGGCCTGACCGAGTGCACCAGTGCCCCATGAGGGAGAGGTAAGCGTGATCATCATCCCGGCTGCTCCAGATATTGGAGGTGAAGTACAAGGCTACCTACGGCCCTGCCTTGCACAGCTCCTCCCTCAAGTACTTCCTGTATGCCTCATACAGGGAGGGCATCACCACCTGGCTAAAGATGATGTGTGCTGGCACTTTGTAAAATGGGGCCAGAAGTGCTACAAACAACCTGAATCCTGGCCACTCAACTAGGGAGAAGGGCTGACTATCCAGAGCAAGCATCTTCCCAATGCTCTGGGTGATATCGCTCGCCTTGGGAATGCACCCTGCTTTCTGTCCACCTTTCCCCAACTGGTTCAGGGTGGCCTACCTCTGCTTTGGGGATAAGGGAGCTTTGGAGTGAGCGGAAGACTTCCCTTTTGGCACGCTCGCATTGGTGCCAGGCTGAGCAGGAAGAAGGGCAAGGGGGTTGTACCTCCTCAGATGCAGCAGCATGGCCATAGTAGAGAAGTGCAAGACCATTTCAGGCTGGACATAAGGAAGAATTTCTTTACTGTCCGAGCCCCCAAGGTCTGGAACAGCCTGCCATTGGAGGTGGCTCAAGCACCTACATTGAACACATTCAAAAAAAAATTGGATGCTTATCTTGCTGGGATCCTATGACCCCAGCTGACTTCCTATCCTTTGGGTATGGGGCTGGACTTGATGATCTTCCAAGGTCCCTTCCAGCCCTAATGTCTATGAAATCTAAGTGTCTCACATCCTTGCCACAGCTCATGTGTCTTTGGCAGTGCTGGCAGATGGCAAACCTGGGATCATTTGCCACCTCAAAATGATCCCACACTACACTACTCCCCTGCTTCTGGGTTGAGGGTGAGGATCCTGCCTTTCCCCCTTCTCAGCAGGCTGAGGCTGAACAGTGGGAGGAGTTGTCTCAGCTGAGCCACTTGCCTCCACAACCTCAGCTGCCTCTGAGGTGCTGCTTTCTTGAGAAGACCTGGATCTAGGGGCAACTTGAGGGGTGTGGAGTACAAACTCTGATTCCCTCTCAGTCCCCAGAATTGCTTGAGCCAGTGCACACAACATCCCTGGTTCCAGCTCCAGCTCCTCCTCTGGCAGTGGGAGGCTCACGCTGAGAGATGAAATTGGGGTGGAGGAGGCAGTGATTCCACTGCTGGTGCCCACTTCTGGACTGCGTGAAGGTGGTTCAGGTACAGGGACGTCAGGTGCAGACACTGTGCCCACCTCCTGGCTTCCACTGTTCCAAATTGTGTGCTGTCTGTTTCTCTGTCTGTCTTCTTCTGCTGTGAATATCTGATTTTTTTTCTATATTGTGGGTCTCTGTGTATGTGTGTGTGTGAGTGCTTGCGTGCGTGCGTGCAAGCAATCTGTGCCTCCCTGCACAGTGATAGATCACACTGGCTGGGAAAACACACCTTTCCTTTTGCAAAGTTTCCAAAAAAAAAAAAAAAAGCAAATATAAATTCAAAGAAATAAATTGAATCATAATACTAATAATAATTTAATATAATAGCTAAGCTAAGCTAAGCTAAATCCTACCAACTCCTTTGTAACAAGAAAAAGGAGCAGGCAAGTCTCAGTCTGAACATTCCTCTTTCACACAGTTGCTGACAGGGAACAAGCTGGAAAAGGCACAGAAGGGCTGCAAACAGAGGCTTTTATGCTGTTTCTAGTCCCACCCCATAGAGGCTGCCATTGTAAAGGTAGCCAGGGAGAAATCCTTCTCACTGGCTACCTACAAACATCAGTCTTCCCACCTGCTCCCCCTCCCTTCTAATTGTGAATCAAAATGGCCAAAGTGGGTCCAAAGCATCCAAATGGATCCAAAGTGCTTCGGATGCTCCAACCTGCTTTGGATATCATTGCTGAAGCCCCGCTTCGATCCAGACATGTCGCTTTGGATGCCAAAGCATCCAAAGTGGCTCTGAATCTGAAGCAGGATCCAAAGACTCGCACAGCCCTACTTGCTACTATCCTCCTATTTATTGTACCTCTTTCTTTCCCTAGGGAAGGAGCAGTAAAGAAGCTTGCAAAGTTTGGCTACCAGACATTATATTTTTACCAGAGTTAAAATAGCTCTGACGCTAAAGAAGAACCTGCTCCTTCTGTTTTACCTGTAGGAGCTCAGCAAACTATGCAGCTAACTGCATCCAACAAGGCTTTTTTCAGACAACTACTGGAAATTTCCAGATCACAGGCCCTGGTTCTCATGGGAGACTCTAGTCACCTAGACATGTGCTCGGAGGGCAATACAGCAGTGCACAAGCAATCCAAGAAGTTTCTGGTGTAAGTGTTGGAGAGACCAACTTAGGGGAATGCTCTTCTTGACCTGCTGCTGACAAACACAGAAGAATTGGTGGGAGATGTAGAATTACATGACACCTAGGGCAGCAGTGACCACAAGATGATTGAGTTCAGGATCCTGACAAAAGGAAGAAAGAAGAGCATCAGAGTATGGACCCTGGACTTCAGAAAAGGAGACTTTGACTCCCTTAGGGATCTCATGGGCAGGAGAGCTGGTTGTATTTTCAAGAAACCTTACTGAGGGTGAAGGAACAAATGATCCCCTTGTGCAGAAAGAATAGCAATGAGCTTGGCTTAGCAGAGAACTCTTTGGAGAGGTTAAACACAAAAATGAAGCTTACAAAAAGTGGAAGCCTGGACAGATGACTAGGAAGGAGTATAAGAATATTGCTCAGGTATGCCAAGATGAAATCAGAAAGCCCAAAGTACAACTGGAGTTGCAGCTAGCAAAGAACATGAAAGATAACAAGAAGGGTTTCTGTAAGTATGTTAAGCAACAAGAGGAGGACCAGGGGAAGTGTGGGTCCTTACTGAATAGGGGAGGCAACCAAGTGACTGATGATGAGGAAAAGGCTGAAGTACTCAATGCTTTTTTTACCTTGGTCAGCTCCCAGACTACTGCACCTGGCAGCACAATTTGGGGGGAAGATAAGCATCTCTCAGTGGTGAAAAAACAGGTTAGGGACTATTTAGAAAAGTCCATGAGGGTAGATGCAATGCATCCTAGGGTGGTGAGGGATGATAGCAGAGCCACTGACCATTATCTTGGAAAACTCATGGTGATTGAGAGAGATTTTGGATGACTGAAGAAGGACCAATATAGTGCCCATCTTTAAGAAAGGGTAGGAGGAGGAACCCAAGAACCACTGACTAGTCAGCCTCACCTCAATCCCCAGGAAAATCATGGAGCTGGTCCTGAAGGAGTCCATTTCTAAGCACTTGGAAAAAAACAAGCTGATCAGGAACAGTCAGCATGGATTCAGCAATGGCAGTCATGCCTGACCAACCTGATTGTCTTCCCTGATGAGATGACCTACTCTTTGGAAGCTGGGAAAGCAGTGAGCATGATAGACCTTGACTTTAGCAGAGCTTTTGATACAGTGTCCCACAGCATTGCAAGCAAGCTAAGGAAGTATGTATTGGATAAATGGACTGTAAGGTGGATAGAAATCTGGCTGGAATATCGGGCTCAACAGGAAGCCATCAATGGCTCATGGTCTAGTTGGCATCCAGTATCAAGTGAAGTGCCCCAGGGGTCAGTCCAGGGACTGGTTTTGTTCAATATGTTCATTAATGATCTAGAAGATGGGGTGGCTTGCACCCTAAGCAAGTTTGCAGAAGATACCAAGTTATGGGAAGCAGTAGACACAAAGAAGAGCAGTGTTAGGATTCAGAGAGATCTAGACAAGTTGGAGGACTGTGCCAAAACAGGTCTTATGGGTTTCAACAAGGACAAGTACAAAGTCTTGCATTTAGGATTGAATAGGAGCTGGAGCCAACTATCAGTCCCCTTCAGTAAGTGTCCCATGCTAGACCAAAGCAGTGCGCTCATGGACTGAGGCAGCGTGCTCACAGACCACTACCCCTTAGAGGGAATGTTGGTCAGGCTGCTTGATTCCCCCACTGCCTGTCCCCCCTACCACCTTCCCCCTGCCACTGTTTTCCCTAGCCATGGTGGGGGGGAGGGACTAATCTGCATTTAAACTTGGAGCATCTCAGGACTCAAGACAAGAATACCTGGTTCCAGTCAAATGCTGTTGACTCTGTCATGGCTGATACTGATCCAATTTCTGATACCAGCCCAGCAGCATGGAGAGTTTCATAGTTTCTAGGGTCAGGAGGGACCTGAGTAGATCATCTAGTCCGACCCCCTGCCATGGCAGGAAAGAATACTGGGGTCAAACGACCCCAGCAAGATGTTCATCCAACCTCCTCTTAAAAACCCCCAGGGTAGGAGCTAGGACCACCTCTCTTGGAAGTTGGTTCCAGATCTTAGCTGCCCTGACCGTGAAGTAGTGCTTCCTGATATCTAGCCTAAACCTGCCCTCTGCCAGCTTGTGACCGTTATTCCTGGTCACTCCTGGCAGTGCATGGGGGAACAGTGACTCCCCCAATGCCCACTGATCCCCCTGACTAATTTATAACAGGCCACTAGTTATAAATAGCCTTAGCCTTCTTTTTGTGGAGGCTGAACAGGTTCAGGTCCCGTAGCCTCTCCTCATAGGGCCTGCCCTGTTGTCCCCTGATCATACACGTGGCCCTCCTCTGGACCTTCTCAATGCTGTCCACATCCCTCTTGAAGTGTGGTGCCCAGAACTGGATGCAGTACTCCATCTGCGGCCTGACCAATGCCGCATAGAGGGGGAGGATCACCTCTTTGGACCTGCTTGAGATGCATCTGTGGATGTATGACAAGGTACGGTTGGCCTTCCTGATTGCATCCCCACACTGCCGGCCCACGTTCATCTTGGAGTCAATTATGACTCCAAGATCCTTTCTCGCCTCCGTGCTGACAAGAGGGGAGTTCCCCAACCTGTAGGTATGGTGCCGGTTGTTCCTCCCCAGGTGCATCACCTGGCACTTGTCTGTGTTGAATCCCATCCTATTCACATCCGTCCACCCTTGTAGCCTGTCTAGGTCTGATTGAAGCCTGATGCTTCCTTCCAGTGTGCCCACGTCCCCCCACATCTTAGTGTCATCAGCAAATTTGAACAGGGTGCTTTTTACCCCCTCATCCAAATCACTGATGAAGGTGCTGAACAGCACGGGCCCGAGGAGCGAGCCCTGCGGAACCCCACTGCCCATGTCCTTCCAGGTTGAGAAGGACACATCCACTACCACTCTCTGGGTGCAGCCCTCAAGCCAGTTGGTGACCCAATTGACCGTGTGGGCATCGATACCACAGTCCCCCAGTTTCTTAATGAGAACGGGGTGAGAGACAGTGTCAAAAGCCTTCCAGAAGTCCAGGAAGACTATGTCCACTGCTAGCCCTGCATCTAATGATCTGGTAATCTGATCATAGAAGGCCACCAAGTTGGTCTGACAGGACCTGCCACTGATGAACCTGTGTTGGTTGCCCCTAAGCATGCAGTCCCCAGCTGGGCCCTCATAAATGTGTGCCAGCATAATTTTCTCAAACAGCTTGCCTAGGATCGAGGTAAGACTAACTGGCCTATAGTTTCCTGAGTCCTCCTTCATCCCCTTTTTGAAGATGGGAACCACGTTGGCCCTCTTCCAGTCCTCTGGGACCACACCAGAGCACCACGAGTGCTCATAGGGCCATGCCAGGGGTCCTGCAATGACCTCGGCCAATTCCTTTAGGACTCTAGGGTGGAGATTGTCCAGGCTGGATGACTTAAACACGTCCAGCCCCTTGTTACCAGATTTGCCTGCTACTTTGGGGTGTGTTCATTTATTAGGGATAGGGTCTTGGTAATTCTATCAATGTGCTGCTTGTGTTACTTGTGTTTCTATATAGAGCTGTATCTCTCCCTTCTGCAAGCCCTCACCCCCAATGGAGCATCTTGCAGGACTCAGTTCAGTGGGGCTGGGTTCCTCCAGTCCCCAAATCAGTCATACACACAAACACACACAGATTACCATGACACACCTGACCCTGCCGGGTTGATCAGCATGGACAGGCTGACACCCTCATATGCCAAGAATCAGTTCATCAGAGCAACAATAAACTACAGTCAGACACAAGCACACAGTTATACAGAATACCTCTGAATCCGGCTGGGTGTCCAGATGACACCCTCATGGGCCACCATTCAGTTCTTTAGGGCACGTCTGAGCCAAACTGGGTCAATCAGCCTGTACAAGCTGATCCCCTTATGTGTTTCAAACTCAGCACATCCCAATCTTTTAGCCTCTTGATGAGCAGACCCCACAGTATTTCTGGGCTTCACAGGGACCTAGCTTAGGTAAGAGGGGCGTTGCTGCAGAGCAAGTGGGGGAAAGAGAAGTAAAGAAGGCAAAATATACCCAATTACCACCAGTTTGACTATAAAAGTTATTTATTGCTATGTAGATGAAATATATATTGACACTGGTAGTGATAGATATGCAAAGGAAAAACAAACTCAAACAGTCACAGTATACCTTGATTGCACTAAGTATTTGGGGAAACTTAGCCCAAACTTAACTAATACAGTTCAAGTTCAGAAATCTATGCTTAGAGAGAGAGAAGAGAAAAGAGAGAGAGAGAGAGAGAGAGAGCTGGGATCTCACCAGTCCAAGACACTCGGGTTGCAAAGCTGACAGGTCAAAGTTCTCAGCACAATCCTTGAAGGGAGATGATCTTCCTCCTGCAGCCTCTCCAGAAGAAAGCGAGTGGTGTCAGCACACACACTGCTGCTTCTTTTACAGATTTTTATATCCCCAGTTCAGCTTCTTTCAGGCATTCGCAGTAGTGTAAATCAAATTGTCCTCTCTATTGACAAGGGTTTATCTGAGTGGAACATCTCAGGAACTCGATTGATGCTCAGGAAACACTTACTTGGGAGCCAGCTTGACATTATATACTTGATGGGATATCTCTTGGTGTCTTCCGAAACAATAGGGAACAATAGCATCAGGGTTTTGGATTTTTATTTGCTGTGAACAAGCCTCAGCTTAGCATGACTTTTCCAGATCTTACTATAGTCTTTTAACAGACTTAAGGCACTTATTGGAGTGTTCATAACCTGTTGTGGAGAGGACTTCCACCAGTTGTCTTGGGAAAAGTATGACAACACTTGCGGACAGGGCTCCAACGGGCTGCACGCTGTGATGAACCCAGTACCATTGTTCAAATGTTGCCCATACCCCCTCTGACTCGGTCTATTGCCTCAGCATTCCCTAACCCGGCAACCGAGTTTTAGCCAATTAAGTTTACATAGGCCTCCCATAGTGGGACCGGGGAATGTACGGCCCGAGATGCCTAGTAAACTTACTTTTGCTTAGAGGTGTGTGTGTGGGGTGGGGGGAAGTCCTTTGTAAATCCAGATTAGAACTTGTCTGATAAATGCTGAGCTGGGTGTGTGGGTTGATGAGCATTTGGAACACAGATTCCTCATCATGCAGTGCTCCCCTGCTTCGCTGATCCCAGAATTCACTGCAGTCTCTGCTTCAGGCTTTCTGTTCTCCATCTCTCATGTAAATGAATGGTCATCTGTTCCCATCTCTGATGCAAATGAGACTTAGGGTCCTTGTTTCACTTTTGTCACCCTTATCTGGAGGGTTTTAGGTGTGTGTCTCACTACATCTTAATCAGCTTCTGTTTAGGTGGGGGGGCGATTCTTTGTGAGTCAGACAGTCTGTGTCCTGTGTCAGGGTTACCCAAGAACATGGAGCTGACAGGTAACACCCTCCAGAAGCCCCCGAACTAGTTCCAGGATAACCTTTGGCCCAGGTGTGCCTCCCCTGGGGCCCGAGGGGGGCCCAGCAGGGAGGTGGCTGTTCTGGTCCCTACTTAGGAAGACAGAGGCAAAGAAATCGTTAAACATGTTAGCTTTGTCGTCTGGTGTGATGACCAAATTTTCCAATGCATCCTGCAAGGGCCCCACATTACCTGGGACCTTCTTTTTGCCCCCTATGTATTTAAAAAAGGACTTCTTATTGTCCTTAATCTGAGAAGCTAGTCCTAATTCCATCTTTGCCTTGGCCTTCCTAACTGCCCCCCTACAACCCCGAGCTACTGCAGAATAGTCATCCCTGGTGATGACCCCTTCTTTCCATTGGGTATACACCTCCTTTTTAGCAAGGAGACATTCCCGGATGCTTTTGGTGAGCCATGGAGGCTTGTGTGCTCTCCTACTCCCTTTGATCCTCATTGGGATTACCTTCCTTTGTGCTTGGAGGATCGTCTTCTTAAGGAGCGACCACTCTCCTTGGACACCTGGCTCCCCTCCCCTCTGGGACCTCAGCACATCCCTAACTATCCTCCTTAGCTCGTTGAAGTTTGTCCTTCTAAAGTCTAGGGCCGCTGCCTTACTGCATGCCTTTGCCACCTTGCACTGGATGGTAAATTCCAGCAGGCGATGATCACTGTTGCCCAGGTGGTCGAGCACCCGCAGCCCCCTCACCAGGTCATCACCCGTGGCCAGCATTAGGTCCAACAAGGTGTCCCCCCTGGTGGGGCTGTGCACCTCCTGGCTTAGATGGAGGTCCTGCACTCTGTCTAATAATATATGTGAGCGTTCAGACCTGGCTGACTGCTCTTCCCAGCAGATATCCGGGAAGTTCAGGTCCCCCATGACTACCACATCTTTAGCCTTCACTACCTCTGTGAGCTGACCTAAGAATTCCTGGTCAAGTTCTTCTCCCTGGTTGGGAGGTCTGTAGTAGACCCCCACCATTAAATCTCTCTCCCCTCGACTGCCTTGTACTCTAACCCAAAGCAGCTCAGAGTGCCCCTCCCCTGACACCTTGCTAATTAACGAGAATGTGTATTCCTCCTTGATATAGAGTGCCACGCCCCCACCTCTCCTTCCTATCCTGTCCCTCCTGTACAGCCTATAGCCCTTGACATTCACCGCCCCGTCATGCATCGAGTCCCACCATGTTTCCGTGATCCCCACTGTGTCCCGGCTGGTGTCAGCCATCAGGAGAGTGAGTTCCTCCTGCTTGTTTCCCGTGCTACAAGCATTTGTGTAGAGGCATTTGAGGCCTCCTGTGGATGTATGTACTATCCCCCTAGTCCCAGCATTGCCCTGGCCCCCATTGCTTACCTGTTTGCTCGTTTCGCTTGTTGGTCTGGGCTGCGTCCAGCTGGTAAGTTTGGTGCTGGGGGGAGAGGAAAGGGAAGGGCCATGGTGGGACAGATCAAGGCCCTCATGGGGAGGCAGGTGTGGGGCTGGGGCATGAGGCAGGGGCTGCCCAGCTGGGGTGGGACGGGGCAGGGTGGGTACAGGATTGAACAGTGGCTCATCTGGGGGGTACGGGGAGGAGGGTGAAGTGGCTCCTGCTGCAGTGCACCACTCAACCAGGAGACATTGGTCCAGTGTTTACCTGCTTGTCTGGTGGCTCCTGCCATTTTTTGGGAGGGCAGGGTTTAGGGCATGTGTCCCGAGATCTGCACAGGGAAGGCTGAGGCTGGGGCTGCACCAAGCTCTTCTGAGCAAGGCAGGGCTGTGCTGAGAAGGCACTATGATGAATTTGTGGGTGCAGTCCTCCCGCCCCCATAATCCTCTCCCAGTGCAGCTCCACTGCCAGACAAGCAGACAAGTGCCAGATAAGTCACCAGAGTAACAGCTCCACACCGAGTGGCCCATGGCAGCAGGAGCTGCTCCCCACCACCCCCATGGGCTGCCTGGACTAGCGACTTCTCCATCCCATGCTTGCCCCACCCTACCCTGGTCAGGTGGCCCCAGCCCCATGGGCAACTGGTGCCTCCTGAGTCTGGGGGGGACACAAGATCACTGACTGGGGGTGCAGGGGTCCCCCAGCAGCTGCAGGGGGAAGTTTTGGGAAGGCAAAGGCCAAGGGGGTCACCTGACCCTTCCCCACTCCCAGATTTATTTTCCCTGCTGAGAGAGGGACAAATTCAAGGCAAACTTCCAACAATTAGATTCTATACTTGAAAAATTATAACAAGTTTATAAATTTTCCATCTATAGATGGGGGGGGAAGGGGTCATCATATATTCAGGTTTTCTTCCATTTGAGTAAATACAGTACATCAGCATTACAGTTCTGATATCCTAAACAACTTCCCCAGTGCGTTTTCTGATTAGACTCACAAACTAATTATAAATAATTCCATGCTCAACCAAATTGATCCTACTTAACTTATGAGATCAGATAGGATCACAGGCCCCCTGAGGTATTATGACAACAGTCTGTAAGCTCGTCAATTAATGTAAAGGAGAGATTCAGTGATTTCATCAGATGCTGGGAAATCCAATACTATAACACAGTGCTTGGCTCCTAAAGCTGTATATATTTATTTATTTAAAGCCCATATTCTATAATTTTAATAATGTACTCTAGTATAAGTGTATTGTTTTAATTTGTACCTAACTGTTTTAACGTACCACCTTTGGTCTTGTGTTTAACATTGTGTAATACATAAATTAGTACACCATAATGCATTACCTGTTATGCTTTCTTGCTTAATTAAGCCCAGGGAGTGAAGTTCAGCATTTATTTATCCATGTTCATAAGGAAATTTTACAGATGAACTGTGCAATGTTCCTTGATAGCAAGTGGGCTTTGACCAGGATGTGTGCTGTACAGTGTCAACATTTTTTAATTCTTAACTACAGGAAAGGCTGGAAATAGTGTATTAACCTAGGATCTTACTTTGCAATATTTTGAGGCATTAGCACAGGGGTGGGCAATTAGGGAGTTTTGGTGAGCTGTCGGCACCCCCTTCCCCACAACCCACATTGCTCACCAAAACTCCCTGAAGTGGCTCTGCTCCATGCACAGCTGGGTGGCTTGGATGGGGCTGCAGGTGGGCAGGGAGAGGCATCCAGAAGCTGGACAGGTGGGCAAGGCCTCAGATCTCAGGACTGTTACAGCATGGGACCCGGATACGATCCACTCCCTACACACTCCTGCAACAGGTGCTGATTTCATGGCAAGGGCATATGGGGAGCAGATTTTGGTTCTGCCCCAGGCCCTGGCCCTGCACTATCACTGCCCCACAATCCCACCCCATAATAATTTCCTGCCTGCCTGTCCCACTCCCAAATACTAATCCCTACCTGATCATGGCTCCATCCCCTCTGCCCAACCACACACCCTGCCCACACATGTCCCACCCCTGGTGGTGGGTGCAGGGTGGATGGCCTGGGCTGGCCTGGGTCCAGCAGTAGCAGCTGGAAGGAGCCACCACTGCTGGGGCTGCCAGGAAGCGAATCTAGTTGATGTGTTGCCCCAGCTGTACTGCATACCCAGGGATGGTAGGACTGGCTGACGTACCATTGCTCCTTCCCCCACTCCCTCCACCATTCCTGGGCAGGACAGGACTGAAGAGGACCCACCACAGGCTGAATAAAATCCTTTGGGGGACTGCATCCAGCCGATTGGCCATATTTTCTCACCTATGCATTATCATAATTTAACCGCCAACATGATTTGACAAAATATACATAGATGTATGATATAATATAAGCAATAATCAAATAGTCTTCTCTTCCTTTTATGCATGTTTTGTCTTTCTTTACTCCAAGCAAACTTTTTAACCAGCTTTTCAGTAACTTTATTCCTGAGTTAGAATTAGTTCCTGATCTTACCAAACCTCATGCACATAGTTAAATGTATGGATGTGAATCTCATTGAAATCATACATGTCAATACATCTATACATACCTTCTTGCAGTATTGAAGAACACATCTAGGAAAGATGAAATCTCACCTGAAGTTTTGTGTCATTACTAAATGAGTTGGAGCAGAGTCTGTCGCAGGTTTAAAGTGTGGATCATTATCTGGGAGGAAACAGTTTGGTGTTTGAGAGACTGAATGGAGAATGGTTACCTAAGGCAGGAGTAGAGTCAAATGGACTAGCAGCTAGTGAGAGGGTTGTATGGAACAGGGAGGTAGGCATTGCTTCTTCATGCTCTCTTTTTCATTAAAATTTCAGTCCCACAGAAAAGGAAGGTTCTTTATTTATTTGAAATGACAGCTACCAGACAGGGAGCGAGTGAAGAAAGAAATGACAAAAAAATTAGAATTTCAAAAGGAGTTCATGGCACTCAGCAAATTGCAAAAACAGGACCTATGACAGATGATCCAAGTCTCTCTTCATTCTATCACCTTAACTCTATTCACTAGGTAACTAGCCTCCTGGGATGGTACCTCTTCATTTCAAACATTATATTGACTAGTCTGACTGCCACTGTCCATGTAATGTTTGCTTTTTCTTTATTTTATTTTTTTTGAGAGACAAAGAGAGATTGTTCCTGAGGCTGTTTGCCTTTGCAACAGAAGGTTTGACAGGGAGGCAGGCAGGCATGAGAGAACTAGTTTCTTGGAAGCTCTAACCCTATTTGATGTGAAGTTGTGAAAATGCAGTAACGTCTCCACAGCCATTTGTACACAGTCCTACTTATTTATACAAATAGCATTTAGAGACTTGGAGAATGCTTGTTGTTAGCTGGGATTAGGGTAGTATTGTGAAAGAAGGTTGTGGTTTGGCTTTTAGTACCAGCCTACACTTGTTTTGTGGATGTTTAAGTAAACTACTGCCCTGCCCTTAACTTTGTAACCTCTAGGAGTCATTGTGATACTGAAACAATGTTTAATGTAGGCCTGCCTAACTGGTGCATGTTAAGAAACAGCTCAGAGGGCTTCTTGGAACCCGTAGGGTCAACACCATTGCCACTCACCCCACCACTCTATTGTCCTCTTCTGAATTCAGGAGCTTTGGGTGAACTTGGCAACAGCATAACTGGGGGAGGAGTACCAGTTCCAGCCCTAGGTGCCAACTTAGAGCAGGCACCAGTATGGCCTCCTTTGCCAGAAGTCTTTACCATGTCAGGGGCATCCCTGCCCCTCAGCCATAGGAGTTGGGCAAGCACAGCCCCATGCCCAGTAGTGTATCCCAGGATGGAGCGGAATGACACAGGAGGCACAGCCCTGCATCAGAGAGAAATGGGGGAATGAATGCTGCTGCCTGCCTTTCCCTCCCAAACCTCAGCTGCAGCAGTAGTAGCTACTGCCAGAGTAAGGAACACCAGCAGATAAAACTCCCCTTCCCCTCCTCTCTTTTCTTCCTGATCAGCTCTCTACTAGTCAGCATTACTTCTACCTCCCTCCCCCCCGCCCAACCTATGCCCCAGGCACTGAAAGAGCTCACACCAACACTTCTTGCTGTTGGTGACTAGAATGGGCTGCAGGAGAAAGATTGGGTATGAACAGCAGCAGCTTTTATCCCCTGGGTTACAGAGCCATGCCAATGCAGTGGCTTTGGCAGCTATACTGACAAGTCTCTGTCACCCAGGCAGAGGTAGGTCATCTGGCCTGTGAGAAGCCCCATGGGCAGGATCTGGACCTCAGAGCCCAAGGAGTTGGACACTCATTGTTTAATTTATCCTTAGCGCTTGTTTACAATACCTATCTTGTAAGCTACTTTGGTATTTTTCCTGTCCTCTTTATCCTATTTTATTTTCTGCATTTTCCTTTTCAAAATCTGTAAATGTTTGGAAATTTTCCATGTCTTTGGTTTTAATCTGTCAGTGCATTTACACTTCACTACTTATAATGGCCAAAGTGAAATCTATGCTGGACAGGGATGCCAGGGTTGAAATACTAGATTCACTGAAGTTGGTTGCAAAACTCCTATTGATTTCAGCGGAGTAAGGATCTCACCCAAGTTTCAATTTCTGACTTTTGAGTATTATAAAAACTTAGCTAGACAGACAGGAATCTTCAAAACTTATTGTACTCACCAACAAGATATGCAGGAAGTTTGCTTTTCATTTTTTTTCCATTGTCTTTCTCTTACAGAGGAATCTCACCAAAGGAACTCTACCTATCTACAGGATCCACTTTGTGCACCCTTTTAAAATGCTAAATAGCTTCTTTCCATACTTAAAATAAATGTAAATTATAAAAGGGAAGGTGTGAGTAGAAGAAAATAAGATACTCCAACTGGCAAGAGTCTGAATTTTTTTTTATTTTATCAGTCCATCTCTAACTATGTGTGTCTTTATGAATGCTCGTATTAATGTAGAAGTAAGTTTGCTTGGTTTCATTTTTCCTTACACTGCCACTCAGTGGCCAATGAAATTGTGTCTTGTTGAGATCCTATTTTATTATGGCTAAAAACCTGCTAGCTCAAATGTTCATTTTTTTGTTTCTTGGGCTTTATTTAGTATTAGCATTATATCAGGACTGAGCCTCAGTTACTCAAAATGAGCCTCGATGAATCTTCAGTCAAGAAATCACACTGCATGTAATTTAATCATACATGTTAGGAAAAAATAACTGCATTCAAACCCAAGAAGCACTTGCAGTTCCACAGTTGAGACACTTAGGCACTTCCTCTTTCCAAAAGTGGTTTCAGCCAGAGCCACAGCTGCTACTTGCCCCCACCCCACGCCCACTACCTCTGCCCACCATCTGCACACACTGCCATCAAACCTCCTTGCCCTTCCCTGTTGCCTCCTTCCTGCTACTTACCCTCTGGCTCTGGCCCTGCTCCAGTCTGAGGTACAGAGTGTGTGCCTGCTCTGGCCCCAGCTCAGCCTGGTAACAGCTGATGTGGTGGTGGCAGCTCTGGCCAGTCCCTGGGATCAGACTGTAAATGGTGGGGGGTGGGAGGGCAGGTGGCAGTGGAGCAGAGCCTGTAGTAGGAGACAGCAGGGAAGCAGAGATTTGGAGTTGAGACAGTGGGGGACAGACAGCAAGGGGTGCCAAGTTAGGGGGGTGGGCACTAAAGGGGAGAGCGGGTACCAGAGAGTTCAGGCATGTGAGGTGCAATTAGCAGAGGGATTGGGGGGTGGGAGGCAGGTGGCAGGGGGAAAGGGCAGAAGTCAGGCTGTTGGACCCATCCGCTGGACCGACTCACCACCTCCCCTACCAGCTGTCTCCTACAGTCTTTCCTCCTACTGCCTGCCCCCTATTGCTTCCCCCACTGCTTTCTCTACTGCAGTAGTGTTGAGGGATGAATTGAAAATAACCCTCCAATAATTAGATTCTAGACATGGAAAATAAGAGCAAATTTATAAATTTTCCATGTCTAGAATCTAATGATTGGCAGGGTCATTCTAAATTCAAATTCCTCTTGGGCTCGGGTAAATACAGCACTTTTGTGTCCATGGCAAGTTTGTTTTATGGGCCGGGGACTAACATTCAAAAGAGTGAATCAGTTTCCAAGTGGATAGATATTCCCTTTCTATTCAGGAAATACAGGCACATGCTTGCAGTGGCTCAAGCCAGAAGCCCAGGGGTGCTAGAGCAGCCCTCCCTTCCACAGTGAACCTGAGCTAAGATGGAGGGGGGTCGTGCCCAGTCCCCAGAAGGCCCGCCCTGGCGCCTCCCTGACAATTGGAGTAATCCTGGCACACAGTTCTGCCTGACCCCAAAGGGGTACTCTTCCCCCTCCTGCCTCCCCCCACCACAGGTCGATGAGGGGGCCCTGTTTGGTGCTGAAGGAGCTCTTCTCCCTCCCCCTCCCCCTATGAAATGGGGTGAGGTGGGGGGCTCTGTGAAGCTGCCTGGCCCCAGAGGGGGACTCTTTCCCCCTTCTTGTCCCTCACTGCTGTGGGGGGTGGAAGGGGGCTCTATGGGATGCTACTCAACCCCAGAGGGGGACTCTTCCGCTGACTCCTTCCCCCAGCCCCAGGGCAGGGGAAGGGTGTTTCATGCTGTGGGGAGATCCTCCCCTCAGAGGGGCAGCAGGAGTGCAGAGATCAGCTGGGCAGGATGTGAGGGTGTAGGGACCCCCACACACTCCCCCCATGGTTTGCAGCCCCTGCTGCCTGGAAGCAGCAGTGGGTAGGGAAGTCAGGGCATTTGTTCCCAGTTCTGTGCTGAAATTTTAATCCTGAAAATTTGAAAAGAAATACTTTGGCTTTTTTATATATATTTGTTAAAAATTATTCACAAAATTCAGCACAAATTTCCAAACAGTTTTGGTAAAACCCAAACACATATCCAATGAATAAAGTATTTATCTGAAAATTTTTATGACATTCCATTTGCAACCAATAATTTGATATGCTTTTTCAACAAAAGTGACATATTGTAGAGGATTTGTATTAGTGTCTTAGATTAGCTACCATATATTCCATTGTAAAAGGACTGCAAAGCAGGAGCAACTATTTAATTTCAAGATGGACACCAAAGCTGCTATAAAACCCCAGTAAATAATTTATAAGATGCACTGCTTCTCTTTTCTTGTTCACTGGCCTATACTCAGTTTTATTTTCAGTTATTTTTTTGTTCTCTAAATATGTCAAAAGAGGTTAGTGTGAATGTGTTTCAGTTGTAGGACTGGTTAAGACTTCTGTGTTTAGTAGTTTGAATTCAGGTTCCTAATGGGTTACCTACACCATATACTATCTTTCCATCTCCCCAGTTAGATGATGCTAGGCACATGTTATAACTTATAGACAGTTATCTACCTTGTTTGAAAATGTAGTTGCATTATTAGATTGTTATAAAATATTCTTGCCACTGTGGATACCTCAGATGCAAATTTGACATCTGCTTATGAAAATCAAGACTTCAGTATTTAGTAATTTATAGGGTTCTTAATTGCCACAGCACAGAGTGCCAGAGAAGTGATGCCTAATTTAGGCAAGTAGAAGTCAAGGTAGATTTGCACTTTATAGAAAAAGTGCATGTGTGCATGTACAGGCACACACACGCATTGCAAACTCTTGTGAGCTGTAGCTTACATCATCAGATGCTGTGAAAGAATGTGTAGAAAGCAGAGTATAAGAAGAGAAATTAGAATTAAAAAATGACAGGAGGAGAACAAGTGGGGGAGGGGGAAGCAGGGAGAAATGAGCAAACAACACAGTGGTAGGAATGATGAGAAGCTTAGTGTTTGAACTAGAGTCAAAGTTATCTAGCTGTGGCTGTAGCAGATTTATATTCTCTGTGGAACAGCACAGTGGAGGAGCTATAGCACACATTCACCACAGTTTTTAAAAATACATTTATATTATGAATATCAGGAAACTTGGGGGCCAGGTGCTTTTATGTCTTGAAGAATATGGGTATAAAAATGCTAGAACTATTCCCCTCAGTTCTACTGGGAGGTGGCTTTGATACCTTGTTCTGTATATACCATTTGCTATTGGAATTTGCCAAATGAAAATTGCAAGGCAGTTGGATAGGAATTTGTATATTCAAGGGTAAAATGAAAAAAAACTTGCTGTTAGCTTCCTACCTGTTGCCGGCACAAGGTGCCCAAGGGAGGCAACAGTTGGGTTCGTTGCCCGGTGTGCGTCGCGCCAAATAGACACACTGGGGGGGAGAAGTAGACAGAGTTTATTTGAGCTCAAGTAAAAGGCACAGGGAGACTGTTTTGTCTCAAATCCTGCGCGCCTAGCCTTGCAACAGTGTATATTTATACCTTGGTCATTTCTACAGAAGTTTTCCACTAGCTGCCCTCCCCATCCCCATTTCCCTCCTCCCTTCTCTCTCTGAGCGATGCCCTTGCATTCCACAGATAACAGTTTCAGCTTGCCTGTTTTCCAGAAGGACAGGAGATTACAGGAGCCAAAGAAAGGGTTACAAAGGTTGGGCAAGGGGGGGCCCTGGCTCGCCTGGGCCTAGAGCAGAGGGGCTTCATCGACACTCGTGGTCTTCCATCCTTCTGAGTTACCTAGGGTTATGCCCAGTGACACCAACAACTCCCCCCTTTGAGAATACTCAACAAAGTTTTGGCTGAGTTTTCTCATATTCTGAAGATAAAAAACAATTGAGTGTTTGGGGATTGGGATCTTCAATGCAGGGGTACAGTGAAGCGCTCGGGGAGGGGGATACACAGATTTTGCATAGGAGGGCATTACAGCATGCAAATAAGAGGAGGGTAATTAAACACAACACAACACCGGTGACCAGGAGGTGAAGGATGCCCATTCCTAGGCCTCCGAGGTTGGGCAACCAGCTCCAGAGAGAATCGAAAACAGTGGGTTCACGTTCCTGACTTTTCCGCTGCTCAAAAGCCTGTTCAGCTGACAAAATGTGGTTGTTAATATCTTGGGAATTTTCTGGGATATAAGTACAACATTCGTTCCCAATTAGAGCACATACCCCCCCCCGAGATACTAAAACATAATCTAGAGCCTGACAGTTTTGAAGAGATAATAAACAAAGTTGATAAATCTCGGCATTAAGGCTCTTTTCAATAGCTAAAGTGTCACTGGAAAATTTTGTAAGAAACGCAGAAAGTTGACGATACAGCTTGGCTAACCGGCCCACTCCATAAGCCAGAAGGATCATGCCAAATCTGTCTCCCTCACTAAGAGGTGGCAGAGTTGCATAGAGGGATCTTTGTCATCTTGGGCGACCAGGTGGGAGGTGGGTTAGAACTCGAAGGGGAGGGGCAAGAAACCCTATGTAGCAACTTCCATACCAGCCATCAGGTAGCCATTTGTAGGCCAAGGTACCACAAATCCAAAAAGTTTCCCCATTTCCCACCATTCCATTAAGCCCTTCTCGCATTCAACTGGATTGATCTGGAGTAAAGAAAAACAAGCCTTCGCTGGTGTCATGACCAGAGCTATTATACAAAGGCATGGATATGTTTTGATTAGGAGAGAGAATATTGGCAGGAACTATTGCCGGCAAACCAGGTATGGTTCGTGGTTTCATTTTGAGCATAACAAAGAAGCCCAGGGGGAACTGAACGTAAGTGGATAGGCTGGGGGATATAGGAGTCATTCCACTCTGGCTTCCATGAGGAATTAGAGAGACTGAAAGGAGCCTCTTTGGTACAGTTGTTAGCTAAGTGTGGCCACCCAGGAGCGATTCCAGGTATGGAGGGGTATGCTGAGGGGTTAAAGATAGAGTCATGATATTTTGTAGTATTAATAGCTATTTCTTCCTGACAGATATCTGACCAGTTACTAGGAATGGCTCGCCATGGGAGTCCTGCAGTGTGATAAGGGATTTGGGAACATATTCAACAGTTAGATAGGTTACACTCACGGGCAAAAGTAACCTTCAATGCTTCGTAGGTGTTTGTAATGAGGTCTGCTGGGTCCCCTCCCCACCCTACATGTAAGGAGAATGCAGCAGAAGGTAACAGGAAAAGAAAGCCTACAGTGAAAAAGGAAAATGCTACAGTAGTTTTGAAACTTAAACTAGAATTCATACTGTTAATTCTAAACTTTTCTCCTTTTAAATAGCAACTTTAGTCCAAGGTCGTTGATGGGCTGGACGGTCCACTGTTCCATGCGTGGAGTAGGGACTTGTTTCAGACAAGAGTGATGAATCCAGTTCTTGTGTCCGTCGACCTTTGCTGTTGTGTGGGAAACTAGTAGGACAGTGTGAGGTCCTTTCCACTTCTCTTGAAGGGGCTCATCCTTCCAGGTACGAATGAGCACGGAATCCCCCGGCTGTAACGAGTGGACTGGAGCATCCAGCGGAAGAAGCTGCAAGTCTTTAGTGTACCTATGGAGAGAAGAAAGAACAGCAGACAGAGAGCACATATACCGTGACAAAATATTACATCCTATTTCCCACTCCCCTGCTAGAACTGGCGTCCCGTTCATAGGCCATGCCCTTCCAAACATAATTTCAAAGGGGCTAAGCCCTAATCTTCCCTTGGGGAGGGCACGAATGTGAAGCAGAGCAAGGGGCAAAGCATCAGGCCATCGCAAAGAGGCCTCCTGGCAGATCTTTGATAGATGACGCTTGAGGGTCTGATTTGTACGTTCTACTACACCACTAGCTTGTGGTCGCCATGGAGTATGGAGTTTCCAGGGGATCTGTAAGGCATCTGAGATGTTTTGGATGATCTTTGAAGTGAAATGTGTTCCATTGTCAGATTCCATCCACTGGGGAAGTCCGAAGCGGGGAATAATTTCCCGGACGAATTTTAGAGCTACAGTCTTGGCTGTACAATTGCGACACGGAAAGGCTTCAGGCCATCCGCTGAATCGATCTACTATAACGAGGAGATACTTGAATCCTTGAGTTCAGGGGAACTCAGTAAAATCTATTTGCCAAACCAGTCCTGGGCCTGGGGTAGGTTCCAAAGTGGCTGGAGGTACTGAGAGACTGGGTCAAGGGTTATTCTTTTGACAAATTGAACAGCTGGCCTGTATCTGGGAGGCCAGAGGTCGAAGTCCAGAGGTTAGAAAATATTTGTTCATTAACTGAGTGAGAGCTTCTCTTCTGGCATGAGTAGTTTGATGTAGCTGTTGCAGCACCGGCCGGGTCAGGCTCTTTGGTAGGAGGATCTTCCCATCAGTGGAGCAGAGCCATCCCTTCTTTTCTTGGAGGCCAAGCTTATCGGCTAGTTCTTTTTCTTCATACGAGTACTGGGAATCCGGGAGCTCCCCCACTGATGGAATAAGGGCATGCAGATGGGTGTCAGCAGGTCCCGGTGTCCTCAGGGCGGCAGCATTTTTAGCTTCTCTGTCCACCCGGGCTTTACCCCGGCTACGTCTTGATCCTCTTTCTGATGCGCTTTACAGTGCATTACTGCCACTGCCGAGGGAAGTTGAACAGCTTCCAGGAGTCGGAGAATTTGAGGTCCATACTTCACTGGGGAGCCTTGGGCTGTCAGCAGTCCCCTTTGTTTCCATAGGCCAGCATGGGCATGCAGTACTCCAAAAGCATACCTAGAGTCGGTATAGATGTTGACCCATTTCCCTTTTGACAGTTCTAGCGCCTGGGTCAGGGCCACCAGTTCAGCAAGTTGAGCAGATGTTCTGGTGGGCAAACCCTTGGCCTCAACAACATCATAGAGGGTCACAACAGCATAACCTGCCCTCCTTTGCCCTTCTACAACAATGCTACTGCCATCAGAGTACCACTCACAATCAGCATTCAGAAGTGGCTGATCCTGTAGGTCTGGACGGCTGGAATACTGTGCATCTATGATGTCTAAACAATCATGCTCTTGTTCTTCCATTTCAGGTAAGAGAGTAGCCGGGTTGAGGGAGGGGCAGGTTTGCAGAGTCACTTCAGGGTTCTCCAACAGCTTAGCTTGGTACCCAGCCACCCTAGCCTGGGTGAGCCAGAGACCCCCCTTCGCGTCTAGCAGAGCCTGGACCATATGAGGGGTATACACCTGCACGACTCCTCCCAGCTTCAACTTTTCAGCTTCCTCAAGTACTAGGGCAGTTGCCGCAACTGCTCGTAAACACACTGGCCATCCCTTGGCAACTGGATCAAGCTGTTTGGAGAAATAAGCGACGGCACGTTTCCACGCCCCCAACAATTGAGTAAGCACTCCCAGAGCCATCCCTTTTTGTTCATGCACATACAATTGGAAAGGTTTAGAAAGGTCCAGTAAACCTAGGGTGGGGGCTTCTATTAGTTTCCTTTTTAGTATTTTAAATGCCTTGTCGGCTTCTGAAGTCCAATAAAAGGGGTCATGGTCTGCCCCTTTTACACAGTCATATATTGGTTTTTCCCATAGTCCAAATTCAGGGCTCCATATTCTGCAAAAACCTGCCATGCCAAGAAACGCCCTGAGCCGCTTACGGTTGCTTGGGGTGGGAACCTGACATATAGCCTCCTTTCGCTCACTTGAAAGCTGGCGCTCCCCCTGTCTTATGTGAAATCCCAGGTATCGTACTTCGGGGAGAGCAATTTGAGCTTTATTTCGAGCCACCCGATATCCTTGAAGTCCATGAAGTTCAGGAGGCTTACAGTGGCGTTAAGGCAAGAGTTTAAATCTACGGCAGCAATTAATAAATCATCCACATATTGTAACAAGAGAACTTCATGCTCATTATTCTACTCCTCCAAGTCTTTAGCTAAGGACTGGCCGAAAAGGGTGGGAGAGTTCTTATATCCCTGGGCTAATACTGTCCAACAGAGTTGTTTCTTAACCCTTTTTCTGTCCTCCCATTCAAAAGAGAATATCTCCTGAGAGGGGGTGTCAACTGGAATCGTAAAGAAAGTGTCTTTCAAATCAAGAACTGAGAAATGAGTATACTGCTCCCCTATGGAGGCCAGCAAGGTATACGGGTTTGGGACAAGGGGATGAATAGTTTTAACCTGTTCATTAACTGCCCTTAGGTCCTGCACCAGTTGATATGTGCCATCAGGCAAGATAGCAGTGTTCCAGGCTGATTGACACTCTCGCAGTATGCCGTACTTTAGGAAACGGTCTATAGTCCCTCTCTGGCTTCCTTTTTGATTGGGTACTGCTTGATTAGTACTGGACCTTTTCCCTGCAGTAGTTGGATATTAATGGGGGTTTGATGTGTAGCCTTTCCGGGGACCCCCCTTGCCCACACCAAAGGGTATACCCGGTCTGCCCACTGGTTCCACTCCGGGGGGGCGTTCATAGCCGAGGGTTTAATCGCGAGGGTCATTATCCATACATTTTCCGGGGGCAATGCGAGGGTTATTTCATCCTGGGTAAAATGCAGTGATGCACCTAATCGACAAAGCAGGTCTTGTCTTAGCAGGGGTGTTGGGCAATCTGGAAGGTAGACCAATTTGTGAGAAAGAGCCTGGTCTCCCAGAGCACATTCTGCAGGAGCATACACTGGGCACTGAGTCTTTTTTCCCATGGCACTTACCACGGTGAGAGAGTCCGCTACGGGAAGTTGAAGAGGTTGATTTACAGCAGTCCGTGCCGCCCCAGAGTCTACCAAAAAATCAATTTCTGAATTCCCCACCTGCATTTTTACTCAGGGTTCCGGGGGTGGGGTGGTCCATTTCCCCTGACACCCATACTCCTGTCCTTCCGCTGCCATTACAGGAGTACAGTCTCTCCCTTTCTCTGGGCATTCATTCTTCCAGTGTCCCTCTTGCCGGCATAAGGCACACTGGTTCCATCCCAGGCATCTTTCTTGTGGGCCAGGGTGCCTGCGCCCACAAAACCTTATACTTCTGCCTCTCCCACCTTCTTGTGGTCTTTCTCTGACTCCAGCCTGTACTGCTGCTACTAGCATTCTAACTTGTCTCTTGTCCTTTTCTTCCTTTCTGAGGGTATACGCCCTGTTTGCAGTCTCCAGGATTTGTACTACAGACATACCCATTAAGTCTTCCTTCTTTTGTAACTTCTTCTTTATATCAGGGGCTGCACGGCTGGTAAAAATACCCTTTATAATCACTTCCATCGCCTGGTCGTCAGGGTCTGCATTGGTATTTTGCCGAATGGCATCCCAGATGCGCTGTAGGAACACAACTGGACTTTCCTTCGGCTCTTGTACTATTTCATACGGCTTTGCCCAATTATTATGTCGGACAGCCGAGTGCCTGAGTCCATGCATAAGTAGTTCTTTGTAAGAGGTAAGACGGGTATGATCCACAGGATTGTTAGGGTCCCATCTAGGGTCTGCTAGGGGAACCACATCTGCCGGACCAGGAACATTGACGGGATCCCTTTCATGCCTCTGCTGTGCTTCCTCCCTTGCTTTGGAATTAACTTGATTCTGCTCTACTTCAGATAATAAGGTTCACATAAGGATATTACAATCGTCCCAATCAGGCTTGTGACTAGCTAAACATCCCTCAAAGACAAAGATAAACTTACTTGGGCTAGTTGAAAATTCTCCAGCCTGTGCCTTAAAAGCCACCAGGTCTACTGGATTAAAAGGTACATGGGTGTATACTTGCATGGTCTGGGCTGCATGCCCATCTGCCCCAGGCTGGGCTATTACAGTTTCAGTAAATAATGGATAAAATCCCACTGAGGGAGGGATCTCTGGAACTGGGGGCATCTGACCTTTATATGGTGGAGGTGTTAAAGCCGAAGGGGACCCCGACTCTGGCATTACAGTGGTTGGGGGGGAATGCTGAGACTCAACACTGACAACTACCGATCCTGTCGGAGTCAAATTACACTTCTGCAAAATATTTGTCTTATTTTGTAAAGCCATAAACAATTGCGCATACAAATGTTCATTCCACTTACCCATCCACTGACAAAACAGGAGTAATTGGAGGATTGTATTGTAGTTAATTGACCCTTCCGGAGGCCGCCTTTCCTGATCCTCCAGTTGATATTGAGGCCATTCCACTGTACAGAACCTTTTAAGATTATTTTTAGTCATTAAATCTGACTTAAACAGTTTCCAATTAGTCAGAATGCATTCTAAGGG
The DNA here is from genome assembly GCF_052110815.1 of Crocodylus siamensis. Lineage (NCBI taxonomy): Eukaryota > Metazoa > Chordata > Crocodylia > Crocodylidae > Crocodylus > Crocodylus siamensis. The sequence goes on along the minus strand of NC_143400.1, from coordinate 56,245,274 downwards.
TGTACACCATGCCCTGCCAACCGTACTCTGTCCCTGCCCCATACTCCAGGGAGACACTGGGTGTCCCCAGGTCCTACAGGGAGACACTGGGCGTCCCCAGGTCTTAATGGGCAATGCTCAGACTGCTGAGCTTATCCTACCTTGTCCAAGGGACCGGTTCCACACTGTCACCCACGATCGCTTCTCCACTATTTGAGCGCGTTGCACCGTTGTGCCCTCCAGGGTCGATCAAACCACGTCTCCACTGAGGCCCCCGATGAAACCACCAGTGTGCACTGGGCGTCAGTTGTTGCCGCAAGTCATCGACCCCAGGAGGGATCTGTGCAATGTGAAATGTTAGCCTCGAACCCCACGTTGGGCACCAAAAACTGTTGCCAGCACAAGGTGCCCTAGGGAGGCAACAATTGCGTTCATTGCCCGGTGTGCGTCACGCCAAATAGATACACTGGGGGGGAGAAGTAGACAGAGTTTATTTGAGCTCAAGTAAAAGGCGCAGGGAGACTGTTTTGTCTCAAATCCTGCGCGCCTAGCCTTGCAACAGTGTATATTTATACCTTGGTCATTTCTACAGAAGTTTTCCACTAGCTGCCCCCCCATCCCCATTTCCCTCCTTCCTTCTCTCTCTGAACGATCCCCTTGCATTCTACAGATAACAGTTTCAGCTTGCCTGTTTTCCAGAAGGACAGGAGATTACAGGAGCCAAAGAAAGGGTTACAAAGATTGGGCAAGTGGGGGCCCTGGCTCGCCTGGGCCTAGAGCAGAGGGGCTTCATCGACACTCATGGTCTTCCATCCCTCTGAGTTACCTAGGGTTATGCCCAGTGACACCAACATACCCATTTAGAAGCATAAGATGAGCAGTAGATGCAGCATAGAAAATTAGGAAGGTTTTGGGAGAAGAAAAGTATAAGGGGCAAAGGCAGTAAATCTGATGCATGATGTAATAAATGGATGAGAACATAGAGATCATTATAGAAAAATCATTGAAGCCATTAGCTCTGGCCTCATACAGACAGTCAGTTTGTGTACATATGTTCAGGCTGTTTCTTCCAGGGTAAAAATGGCCACTCCAGGAGAAAAATAACCTGGGAACAACCAATGTTAAATTACTTCTAGGAGAGTTTCTCCTGGGAGAGTAAATTTCTGGACATGCTGTGGCTTCTCTCAGAAGAGAACATAATCTTCCAGCAGTACCACCCTCCTCTCACTCCAGGAGAAAGTGTGTCACTTGCTAGACTGCAAGTTCCCCATCAGGGAACAGAACGTGCCCTTTTCACAATCCCCGCCCCCCCTCCATTGTGCTGCAGGGAACAGCAGACTGATTATGGGCAGTCTGGGTCAGTCAGTTAGGGCTGCCTTTTGCACTACTGCCATCAGTCACCAGACAGACTAAGGGAACTGATGGAGCACACTAAGATGTATGCACATGCCCCCCTCACCCCACACACCCACCAGCTGTACTGTGTCAGCAATGCAATCTCTCCACACTTCAGAGCCTTAACATTTGAATATCTATACATGGGGCTCTGGGAAAGTATTTCTATCAGGTAAACAAACCTGGGAGAAGTCTTCCAGTTTATTTGAATGTGTGTACACAGCCTCTGTATGAAAAAGAAAAGGTGGTTTATAGGTTATATTGTTAGAGGCACAGAATTTAAAACAGGCTGATATATTTAATGGGTTTATGCACTAGTTAGAATTGCTATTGAATATTGCCAGGCAATATAGGATAATACACCCCAGGATGGATATCATCTCTGAGAAACTGTCATGTTCAGAAACAAGGATGAAACTCACTTTCAGCTCAGGTAAAGGAAAGATTAAAGGAACCGGGCTTATTCACAGTTTACTAGAAAACATTTTGCAGGGTTGAACTAGATTTTCTAAATTGTGGTCAAATTAATTAAACTAATTTGTGGAGATAAATTTGTTTACATTGGTTGTCTACAAAAAATAAATGATAAAATAACATGAGGAAACTAGAAATAAATAAAAGTATTGGATATATAACTGCTTTATGCTGTAATAAATGCATAGAATACAGTCCTGATTCAGTTAAACCCATTTTAAGGACAATTTCAAGTCCATCCTTATTTAACAAGGTTAAGATGCTCAAAGGGACATTTAAAAAGTCAGGTTTGTATTTCTAAATGATTTGGGACATCCCACCCCAAAGGCATAAAATGCCTATTCAGGAAAATAACCTTACTTATTTGCTTATGTGGTATGTGCTTTTCTGAACAAGAGCCTAATGCATGTAATGTCAGCGAGAGATTGATTTCAATAGCATTTTAGGGCCTGCTTAAATTAAAATGTACACATAACTCCTTTGTTGAAATGGGGTCTAAATCAAAGATGAAAAACGAATCCAAAACATCTAGAATTTATTTCAGGATTAGAAAATTGAGGCATGGATAAACAAGGTTATGAAAAACAGTCATGATACAGAAATATGCTGATTTCAGAATATAGAAAGTTTTGTCTGTTTTCTGTCATATGGCAGCTATAAAAAATATTTTCAGTGTATTTGAGATAGGAAGTATAAAACTCATAACTAAAAATAGGAAATATAAAACTCATAGCTAAAATATATGTGAAGTAAATCTTGGAAAATAGATCTTTTAACATAGAGATAAATGGGAAGATGAATAAATATGGAAATATGCCCTAGTGGTATAGGAACTCTGGCAAAAATCTCCATAAAATAAAGTGTTGACTGCTTTTTTATTATACATTATTTGCCCAAATCATTACATGCTAACTTCCCTCAAAGATTAAGCATTAACAACTCATGAAAATGTGATGTGAGGTCAGTCAAAACATATCTCTGGCTTCTAAGAAATCTTCAAGGTTTAATGACTGACTGAAATTGACAATGTTCCAGTAAGGCAGATGGATCAGTCTTTCCTACAGCATAAGTGGTTATTTTCAGACACTTTCTCACACATGACGGTGTTTCTCTCTCGCTGTTTCTTTTGTATCCCCTCCAGATGTTCCCAGAAAAGAGAAATTAAAAAGAAAAAAAAATGTATTTCAATTTCCATACCTCAATTTCTTGTCTAGGTTATCCACCAATAGGAGGCCTCGGGTTGGTAATCAGATTTAGACCCTTTTACCCTCTGAGTTGATGCTTCATATCTAGCCCTGTAGCTGTAATTTCTGATGGCTCTTCAATGACCTATGGGAAATTATTTTAACACTCTCAGTATGGCTGCCGATGAGTCATCCCCCAAACCCATCATACCTGGCTCTTATTTATTGTTGGTAATCTTTGTTAATTAAAGAAGGGGATGAAGAATGACACGCTCATTCAAGAGGCCAAGGTCAGGGTTGGGGCACACTGGCTGGCAATGTAAAATGAAAAGCATACACCTGTCATTAATTGTTATATTTAATGTATTAAATGGTGAATTTCAGTCTCCAGTCAATTCAGTATGTTTAAGGTATTTTAACTAAAATCAATAACAAAGAATATTTTAGGGAAGCACATGAAGAATGTATTTGGAGCAGATGAGAATGCTTCTCTCTTGTGGCAACCTTTGGGTCACTCTTACATCTCTGTCTCACTGGACCCACCTAGAACTACAGCTCACAGCTAGTTCCTTACTTGCCTTGCTCAGCTACTGGTGTACTTGCTAAGAACCAGAAAAGTTCTTGATAATAGGACTCCTCTGTGGTGGACCATAATACTCTACAAGGTAGAGAAAGCCTCTCTCTTACAGAACAACAAACTGTGCTTCCTGGGACATTTTAAATGTGCCTTTGTTGTCTCCCTAATTGCTGAGACTATTTCAGTTTTGAGAATAGCACATCCTGAAATATGTGCACGTCATTTATTTTTCTTTTGATAAGTATGGCAGTCCTGATTCTGATCTTGTATGTGGCATTGACTGCAGGAGAATTAATTCTGCATTATACAATATAAGATCAGACTGATGCTAGGGACAGACATTATACATAAACTGGTTTAAGTGATCAGAAACTGGTTTAAACAGACATTCAGTGCACATAAACCAGTTTCAAAATGGTTGAAACTGCTTTAAGATAAACCTGGTTGAATGTAGTATCAGACTTAATGGAATTGGGTCAAACTAGTTTATGCAATGTCTATCCCAGACCTCTTTCTGGTTTAAATTAAACCAGAGTCCCCCAGCATCCCAGACGCTTTGCAGTCTTGGGCTGGGCTGGGCTGTACTGTACTGTCTGTACCACAGCAGGGCTGGCCCCACCCCTCTTCTGCCTAGCCAGAGCTCTGGCGGGGAATGAAGGCACTGAAGTGTCTACCTGGCTTCCCCTTGCCACTCGCTACTCAAGCAGGGATACCCCTCTCCCTCCCTCCCATCTCCCATGGCATGGGCCCCAGCCCCATGGACCCTAGCTGGCATGTGGTATTCTAGCTAATGCTGAGAGGTATATGTGTGAGTGTCTACAATTTCACTGGGGCAGGTAGACAGAACAGTGTCTGCTTAGGGCTTTTTGGAGCTAATCAACAAGTCATCTGGTAATATCTCTCTCTTCCTTCGTTGGGAAAAAAAACTGTTTAAGAAGACCTTGAACTAATGAGAGAGGCTTTTGTTTTCTTGATGGGCTGTTAAACGCTGCGTTATCAGCCCCCTACTGGCTCCCTTGCCTGTCAGGTTTGCTGAAGATAGTATGAAGAAGCAGGGAGAGGGAAATTGAAAAGCTCAGTATCATCAACAGATGCATGCACTGCACCCCTTCCCCACTTTGCCTTAGACTGCTAGCCAGGGGCTGGGGGCTGGCAAAACTCTCACTCCTTGAGCAGCGAGTGGGGAAAATCCTGGCATGGTGCAGGGAGGATGGGGCTGGGGCTTCTAGCCTGAGCCACTGCAGGCATATGCCTGCATTTCCTCAGTCCAGAGGGAATGTCTGTGCAGTTGCAAATCGGTTCAACCTAGGCAGGTTAGAATAACCTGCAAATGTTGAATCAATTCAGGCTCAGGTTTTTTGAATGTCTATCCCTAGCCTGAGAGTCTTAAATACTCTCAGATCACAGCTGAGGTTTTTCTGGGACATTTTTGCTTAACCTTCTCTCAAGAAGCTGATCTCTAAAACAGCAGAGGTTATGAGTCAATAAAGGTGAGCTGTTCTTTTCTATCTGATGAAGTCATGATATTGCATCTGCCAAAAGAGACTGTAGAGCACACATCAAATTTATGATAGTCAGAGCACATTATCTCTGGCTATGAGAATTCTGAAGTTCATCTAATGGAAGCTGCTGCTTTTGAAAATATGTCAAATTTCTAAAAGCCAAGTGTTTTCTAAACTGTTGCAGATTAGCCCTTTTCATGGGAATCTCTGTCTTGGGACTCCCCCTACAGATCCTTGACTGGAGCAATCCTGGCATGGCTCCTTGAGGGATAAGCCTCTGGCTTCTAGACCTTGGCTCTTCTTTTTTCATGGCCTCCCTGGCTATCCGTAGCAAACTCACCTCTTTCTTTGCTCAGCTCCCAGAAAAGGGGCTTATCTTTTCAAAGCAATAGGTTCTCATGCTAAGCCCTCCAAAGTGTTCCCTAGAAGGACTCTGGGCCAGAACTCAATCCACTTAGCCTCCTTGGTCACATAAACATGTTTTCTGAAGTTTAATGATTAACATATGTGAAGTTGAGTGATTAGCAAAATGTTAGGCATATTTTAGTCCTCACACTGAAGGAGTTGAAATTTAAGTAGCTGCTGAATGTAATAAGTGACAGTATATAGTGCAGTGGGCATGCTTAAACCTATTCCAGTTTTTCCTTAACTTAGTACATCTGTAACTTTTGTCAGAGCCTTCAAAGCATTCACTGTTTAGAGGGTTTTCTGGCATGTGCATGGCGTTTCTTATTGCACTACTGGTGGATTCTACACATTCCATTTCATGTGCCTGGCCCAAGAAGGATCACCCAAGTGTCCAGTTAACCTGTTGACAAGTCAGCCTGCTAAAATGGGATTCAGGCCTAAATAATTGTAAAGATTTCTGAATGTAAATGACCTATTCCCTAATGTAAGGTATGAATCAGCAGATACTTAGGCGTGGGCTTAACTTTATGCATCTGAAGTCCTGATTTCAGTCTTAATAGTTAATTTGTTCTTAACATACTTTCTTCCAGATTATTTTAATGGGGAAGGGAAGATGAATAAATATTTAAGACTCCAGTGAGAAAGTAATATGTGGGAATGAATAGTTCAAGGTTGAGAAGCTTTTCCAACTGGGGCAGTTGGATATCTGATAATCATCACCATGTACATGTGACAAACATTTCCTGTGTGTGGCTTAATGGTGTCACACAATACACGCGTGTGAGATTTGGGGGGTCTCAAAATAGTTTGCAAAATTGCAAAAAAAACCACATCCCCATGTAGTTTAGTTTGCAATGTTGCAAATTGCAATGATGCGGCTGTCAGCTTACCCCCAAGCCATGTGGGAGGCAGGCAGGCTTCGCTGAAAAAAGGATCAGGCCCCTTACTGCTTCTTCCTTCAGCAGGTGCCTGGCAGGCACAGGTGTCTGCGAAGGCAGAAGCAGCGAGGGGCCTGATTTTTTTTTTTTTTTTTTTTTGCCATGGAGGCTGCCCGCCTCTCCTGCAGCTGAGAGGTGAGCTGCAGGTAGGCTGAGCAGCCCCTGAGCTGTGAGGGGCCCCAGTCCTTCCCTTCACAGTAGCAATACCCCCCGGGGCCACCCGGGCGGGTTGCTAGCAGCCCGGGAATGAGCTGACTTACCAGTGGGGCTGTGCAGGGAGGTGTCAGAAATGTGGCTGGGTGAGCTAGTGGCTGGAAAAAGCAGCAGAGATGGTGCACAGGGTGCTAGAAGCCCAGGCAGAATCAGGGTAGATCAGGCTTGGTAGGCTTCCAGCGCCCCATGCACCATCCCCCCAGCCCACCTAGCTGCCCTCCTTCAGCCTCCCAGTGCTCCCCCAGCGGCAAGCCAGTCCATTCCCATGTGGTCCTAGGTGGCAGGAAGGTGACAGGCACAGTGTGCAGGGTGCTGGAAGCCCCGGTGGGCTTGGGGAAGAGTTGGATCCACTTAGGCGCTGCTTCTGAGCTGGGGCAGCCGCCGCCCACTAGCAGCCTGCCTGGGTGGCCCTGGAGGGCACTGCCACCACAGGGGGAAGAACCAGGGCCCCCTGCAGCTCAGGGCTCAGTCGGCCTGCCAGCAGCTTACCCCCTGGCTGATGGAGAGGTGAGCAGCCTTGGGCCCCTCACTGTAACATGAAGGAAAAATTGAAACGGTGGGTTTCAATTAAAAACCCACTGTTTCAATTTAGTGGGCATCAAATAAAACCCTGGCAATTGAACCCCTGTCATGTGTATAAGCACCCTTGGAATTCAAGAATAGCAGAAAGACACAGTCAGTCAAAACCACTGGAAGAACATTTGAATAATTAAGGTTTCTGTGCACTATCCCTGTGATTCTGTAACCACAAGGTACCTGACATCAGGCAATATCTGCACTCTCAAAATGTTACTTGGTGTACAGATAATCCAGCTGTCAAGTACTGATTAGAAAAGTTAAAGAAGAAACTGATACAGGTGTACAAAATTTACTTGTCTGCTGATTTTTTTGAAGAGAAAAGTTTGAAACAAATTAAAGCCACATTAATATTTCAGGGCAAAAATAAACATAATCATAATCACGTCACAGGGTAAGGCAAATACTAATCAAGAGCCAACTGCAGTGAGGGATATATTAGGAACAAAGAACTGAGCTAAAACAGGGTTGCATGGAACACACGCAAGCCCATCAATTATTAAAATGCGTTGCATCTATTACTCAAATGCTTTGCAGCATGAATTAAAACCTGCCTATACTGACTAGGCAGGCAGCTCTGTAGACCTGCAGCAGCTTGACATTTATATGCAATGCTCATTGTAGAGTTTATGGTTTTATCGTCTTACCTTCACAGGGGTGCAGTTACACTGAGGCAGCTCTGCATAATTTGTTTGAAATGAAAATGCTTTAAATCAATAGAAACAAATGATACAAGTTATTTACATTTTTATTTACTACAAAGATTTGGTTTGCATAAATGCTGCAGCCCTTTTCTTCCCAAGAGAATCTGTTGGGTATATTCTCTGTGGAGCTATGCTGAATTAATAAGTTTAGTATCTGACCTATAGTTGGATGGCTGTTCATTGGTATCTGTAGACTGTTAGCTTTCCAATGGTATCAGACTGGCTGTCAGGTGTATCAAAATAATTTTATTTGAAAAATTCCCATTTGGGAGGAGAGGCATTTGTAAATATGTTGGAGACACCTGATGACCATTTAAAAAGTAGCACTAACAGAGTTCAGATAGGAGACTTACTCTCTTTCCTGGTCAAGTAATAGCATCCTAGCTCTCATTCCAGCGTAGGTTTGAGCTCCACCTCCAGTTCGCTGTTTCAGGTATCTAGGATGACATTCAGATGTCTAGTCTTCAAGTCTGGTGAATTTTGGGATTTCTGGTCAGAGCAACAAACCTTGGGGAATGTAGAGCTAGTACCAACAGATTCCATGAAAAGCTGAGACAAACCAAAGACCTGATGGTATAGGGACCACAGAATCACAAGTTTTGTATATACAGCATAACTAGTTAGGACTTCCCAGATCTATTGAGTCCATAAAATGGATAGAAAAGGAGTTAGAGAGGGGCCTGAAGAATGCTTGTCCTCAAACTCACCCAGCTTGTGACTGATTTTAAGGCTATCTGTGGCAAACTTACTTCAATAGACCATTTGGTGGACCATCTGGCTTCAAATAAACATCCAGCCCTTTGCTGCCTCCACCAGGATTCCACACTTCAGCAGCTGATTTTTACATCATTAAGGGAAAAGTAATATTTGGTAATTATTGAAAGAAAGTATGTGTTTGGCCTTTCTGGAATTTTTTTTAATATAATCAAAATATATTATAGAAGTCATACTCCATAATGATACTTTCATAGTGCTTTTCTTTTGAAGATCTCATCTCAAAGTGCCTATCAATATTATGTGCATTATATACATAGAAGAATTGAGTTTAATGGCTTCCCCAAGGTCACAGGTGAGAGCAAAAATTAGAACTGACAATTTCCTGATGATAAGAATTCAACCAATAAAATAGATGGATAGTGTACAGGACACACAGAAGTATGGTCTATTAAAAGTTTAATTATTATATGGTGTTTCTTAAACAAGACATAGCAATAACATAGAAACAAGATGAAGTCAAGGAACATAATAGATTTTGGTCTGGAATCATGTTAAAATTAATTTACCACTAATATATAATTGTTCAAATAACCTTCAAGTTTTCAAATGATGGTGACCTGACAATGCTGCATTTTCTTGGAATTTAAGTTGTCTCTAAGAAATACACGTGCTTGGAAGCATGACTTCTAAACATTTTTAGAGGGCAGTCTACTTGGACCCAGGAAACACAAACTTTGCATTAATCTTTAAATATTAATATTTATTTCTGAATGGAAGTAATAAGTTAATGAACCTAAGAGATACTGCTATAAATAACTGAGATTCATATTTGCTGACAGTTGCACTACCAGAAAAATAAACACAGAGAAAATACGATGCGAATATAACCTACCTTAATATAAACACTTGTCTTGCTATTAAGTCATTTCAATTTTAATGATATGTGAGTTACAATTTCCATAGCAAGTCCATGGAATATATTAAATAAGAATATAAACAGAATAGAAGAAAAGTAAAGAGAGCAGTATAAATTAGAAGATTAGTTTGCATACTTTTAAAAAATGAACTGGTAGAATAACAGATCATAGGTCTACTATTCATCACTAACAACTTCCTTTCCCTATAATGCACATTTCCCCAAACTATCCATTTATTAAAACTCTGAACTATTTGTGGAGATATGTTGTTGTTGAGCTATTTACCATATCATTCTATTAATGCTACATAGAAAGCCATGCTATTTGGGAAAGGCTAAGGATTTGAAAAGCACTACTACTGGCTCACATGGTGAAAAAGATACCATCTTCCTACTACTTAGTGTGTATCCACGTACCAAGACAAAAAGATTTATTTTAAAGGAACTGCCCTTTCATCGTTAGCAGATTTGTCATGTGCAGGGGAATTAGTTGATATGGTCCATTATTGAGGGTGGTGCTGCTTTGCAGTGATACTGAAAGTGACTGTCGTCTGCATGTTCTTCTTCAAACTGTGTAAAATCCAAAAGGTTGAGGTCTGTATCTTGTAGTTGTCAGCTGAATTAGACACTTTTGTGGCTTCGGGAAGGGTTCAGCACAAGAGTGCCTTTCTACACTCTGATTACATTTTTCAAATGGCTGTATACAGAAATTTTAGAATGACTGGGCCAAACTCTACTCTGACTTAGACCCCGAGCATCCCTATTGACTACAGTGACATGGTATAGGCTAACATTTGTAGATTAATATAAATTCAGATTCTTTTCTATCACTGAGACTGTCTGAAATTATTTCTGTTAGATGAATTAGCTGTTAGAATTAACAGTCCTGATCAACAGCTTCATTTATTCATCATACATAACATAAATTCATCTCAGCAATAAGGTATGTATTTTGCCGGTAGAATCTTCAGGTGACTATGGCATTTGGGTTCTATTTGAAATACTGTATTAAGAGCCTTAGACTGGCTATCCTGTTTCATTTAAAAGGTATTTGGAATACTGCTGTGGCCAGGTGATGTGATCTATTCTTTGGGCCTTGAGGACTGCAGCTGTTGTGATCCCCAAGGCTAGGGGTGTACGAAACGAGCTGGGTATGTGTGTGTGTGTGGGGTGGGGGGCGCTTGTAGTAGCTGTGGGAATTTCACACTCCCCCAAACCTGGGAGATTGTAGCTACCACAATCCCCCAGCTCTTGGGGAGCTCCTGTGGCTGGAAGCCCTTCTACTGTGGGATCTCCCAGCCATGGGAGTTTGCTTCTTGCCAGTGCAGGTGGAGCCCAGGATCAGGCTCCCCTGAGCTGGCAATAACGTGTGAGAGGATCCAATCTGCAGTTCCACAATCACATCTGCTGTCTGCATGTGTGGCATGGTAGGAGGTATGATTGTGTGGATAGTGCATTAGATCCCATTGTGCCTTTCCCTGCATGTGGAGAGAGGACCATAGGGCATGGAGGGAGCAGGACTGTTTACTTAATTCCTTCTCTTCTTAAAAAAACAAAGACAAAGCTTATGGTCTGTAGTAGCATTGAAGGAATCCTAAGTAGCCTTTAAAATCGACGCTTCATCTGTGACAATGGAAGGTTGAATTCTTTTGCTATGCTGCCACTTGGCTGGAAGCATTTTGTGCAGATTGTGTTAAAGTGTAACAGCACATGTTTCTGTTAAGGCGCTAGTGTCTTTGCAACTGAAAAAAAAAGTTTAAAATCTATAATAAAATTTATTGCTACTGCACACTTCAGTAAAAATGGTCCATAATACCCTAAAATTGCTGAAGTCTCTTTTTTGTTCCATAATTTTTTTTCCTATTTTGGTAAAAAAACCAAAAAAACAACAGGCCTGATTTTGATTTCATTTATACCAGGATCCCTTCAGATTGGCTCCATTAGAGTGCATTAGTGTTAATATTTGAAACCCAACTACTGAGCTAATATCCTTCTTTCTAAATGCATGCAATGCCAATACCTTGATGTAGCCATTGCTCCTCTTCTATCTTATGATTCTTTGAACTTCCATTAAGCTCATCTACCCCCATATCCGTTCAAACCTACTGGCAAACCTTTACTGCTATATAATAGGGTAGGAGAAGAGGGGGTGAAGACGTAGGAACATGACTGTTGGCTTCCAAAGTACATACTGGTTTTTGATAGACATAAATAATAATAGAATTTGTCTTAATAAAGGATTATTTCTTATGCAATATATCACTCAAGTGTCTGGGTAAGGATAGTTCAGTCCCCATTTCTAAATGGAGACTAAAAAGCTTCTCCCTCTGAACTAATGTCTAATAAATTGGTTTTGACAAGATTTTGTAATAATAGGTACTGAATCTGAATTCTTCCAGCAGTCTCCTAAGACTGTCATGTAGACTTTAAAAATTTCTCTTGCCATTCCCATTATTCTCTTTACTTCCAGATGTCCAGGAAGAGCACAGAGCTCTTTCTTAGCTCTTCCTGGATGGAAGAGCACGCACCAACGGCAGATGCTTCCTTAGCCTGACAAAGGGTTTTCAAACCTGAAAGCTTGCTAAGAAAAATTTTCCCAACTATTTAAGTTGGTCTAATAAAAGATATTAGATTCACTCAAAGAACCTTGTCTGCCTGTGTCCTTAGACCAAAGCGGCTACATTCTACACCCCTGTAATATGGAAGAGATCAAATTGAAGCACTTCATGCCTTAGAGTGTGTGCACACCCCGAGCAAGCAAACTTTGAGATGCGCAGGTTCAGGTCCTGTTTGAAAAACAATCAGATTTATGGGGTCTGAAGATGAGGAGGATTCAAGGTAAATTGAAGGGGACAGATGTGAAGAACAGCTGGAGGAGACAATGGGTTGGTGGTGATTTTTAAAACAGGCCAGCCCCAATGGATCATTTTAGTATGAGAAGTAACTGGTTTATGTTGTACTGTATTGATTTCAGTATGTATTAAGATTGAAAAATAACATATTATATATATAGCCAGTATTTTATGGATAATTTATAACTTCATTCCTTAAGTATATATATCTTTGCATTTAGAAACGCATTCATTTCTCTTTGTTCAATCTGTGCACATGCAGTATGATGCCTCACATTTTAGCTGTTTGAATGACTTCAGTGCAAATTAAAAGTGCCTGTATGATTTTAAATGATTGCAAATCTTTTGTTTTCTGTTCAGCTAACTAAAAGGGAGAATGTATTTTAAATACGCTCTCAAATGCATGCAGAGCTGAAAAGAAGCAAGAGGAACTGCAGTGCTGAAAGGCTATATATTACAGTAAATAAGATATTGAAAGTGGGTGAGGGGGAGATTTATAGTGAATGTACCATATGAGCTACAACTCGAGGAGGACCATGGCAACCCCTACAAAGAACCCTACTATGAAAGCAAAGTGCTTTTTTATTGGCCATTGTTACTCAAATAATTAAATTTAATGATGGGTCTAGAATCTGAACTGCTACATGTTTAAAATATTGTTTTGGTGGGAGTCATGAAGCAAAATAACCAAGAAGAAAGAAAAGTCTCCCAGGCTTCTAATGAATTGGATTTAATTAGCAGCAAGAAAAATGCTTTTATTTGTTGCACCATTGTAAGGTGCATCAAAAGATTAAATATTGGGCTAAAAAACATTTCATAAAAAGGGAGGAAAACGAATAAAATATAAATATATGCAGCTCTAGCTATACAAACAGTCTGGCGTTAGTGACTTAAGGTAAAATTTTCAAGAATGACTGCAGCCACAAAGGGGTTTGAGTATCTAATTGACCCTTTAGGTGCCTAAACCAAAATTTTAGATCCTTAAATCTTCAGTTCAGCTGTCACCTACCTCTAAAGTCACCTAAATGGCCAAGATACTCAGTTTTTCACCAGTTTCATTTAGGATCATAGAAAGTTAGGGTTGGAAGGGACCTCAGAAGGTCATCTAGTCCAACCCCCTGCTCAAAGCAGGACCATCCCCAACTAGATCAACCCAGCCAAAGCTTTGTCTAGCTGGGTCTTAAAAACTGCGAAGAATGAAGATTCCACAACCTCTCTGGGTAACCCGTTCCAGTGTTTTATTACCCTCCTAGTGAGAAAATTCTTCCTAATATCTAACCTAAACTTCCCTCGCTGCAACTTGAGCCCATTGCTCCTTGTTCTGTCATCTGCCACCACTGAGGCATTGTTCCTGCAGGTAGTTGAAGGCTGCTATTAAGTCCCCTCAGTCTCATTTTCTTTAGACTAAATATAGCCAGTTTACTCAGTCTTTCCTCATAAGTCATGTGCTCCAGCCCCCTCACCATTTTTGTTCTCCTCTCCTTGACTGTGCTGAATAGAGGGGAATAATCACTTACCTTGAACTACAGGGAACACACCTACCAGTGCAGCCCAGAATGCCATTAGCTTTCTTAGCAGCAATGTCACACTGCTGATTCATATGCAATTTATTGTCCACTGTAACCCCCAGGTCTTTTTCTGCAGAGCTGCTTCCCAGCCAGTCAGCCCCCAGCCTGTACCAGTGTATGGGATTTTTCCATCCTAAGTGCAGGACTTTATAGTTCTCCTTGTTGAACCTCATGAGATTTCTTTTGGCCCAATACTCTACTTCGTCTAGGTCAGCCTGAATCCTAGCCCAACCCTCCAGTATATACTACCCCACCTAACTTGGTGTTATCTACAATGTTGCTGAGGGTGCACTCTATGCCATCTTCCAGGTCATTGATGAAGACATTGAACAAAACTAGCACTAGGACTGACCCCTGGGGCACTCCACTGATAACGGCTGCCAACTAAACATCAAGCCATTACTACCCTCTGAGCCCAATGCTCCAGCCAGTTTTCTATCCACTTTACAATCCGTTCATCCAGTCTATATTTCCTTAGATTGCCTGGGAGAATCTTGTGGGAAACTGTATCAAAATCCTTGCTAAAATCAAGGTATACCACATCCACCAGTCTCCCCACATCCACAGAGCCAGTCATTTCACCATAGAAAGTAAGGGACCCACACTTTCCGTGATTTTCCTCTTGCTACCAACATACTTGTAGAAAATCCTTACATGTTCTTTGGGTCACCAAGAGAATGAGAAAGACTCTGTGGCCTTGGTTCCAAGACCTGGTCCAAAGAATATACTTATAGGTTTACCACACCTCTTTCCTGGCATTTCATGCTGACTTCTGTGGATCCCATTCATGGGTTCCAGTTGGCCCTGTGTATTGTTACAGGGAGCCTGGGTGCTTAACACTGGACATTTGCATTGTACTAAATGACAGGGTACTTAAGAGTTAGACACTGCTACACTGAACCAAGTCCCCTTGCAGTGTGTCTATACTGTGTCCACAGTGTCCTGGCAAGGATGCTTCTGAATATTTCCCACCTACCTGCTCCATTGCATGCACTAACCCTAGGAATGCAGCAGTGAAAGTGCTTCATGGGTTCCAGCATACCTCAGACAGGTCTGAAGACAACAGGGGACAGTGTGTATGTGTCTTCATGAAAAATTATCCTTTGCTTAAATGTTTACATGGTGAATCCAGGAGCCTCTTCCCTTTAATATTTTTTGGCCAAAATTTTCAAATTTTTGTGGTACAACTTCAGAAAAACAAGGGTCTTGTGTGAGATGCGTTGTTGTCCAAAGGAAACAAAACTCATGGCAGAGGTGATATCTTTTATTAGACCAACTAGATATTTGCAAAAAAAATCTTTATTTGCAAGCTTTTGGGCATGAGCACCCTTCATTAGGCATAGGAGATTGCAAAAATTGTAAGGTTCTCCTAGGTAGAAATGAAAATCCATTATTTCACAGGAGAGCTCCAAATGATTTAATAGATTTCATAGACATTTGGGCTGGAAGGGACCTCAGAATATCGAGTCCAACCCCCTGCCCCAGGGACAGGAAGTCAGCTGGGGCCAAAGGATTCCAGCAGGATAAATGTCCAAATGTCTCTTGAAGTAGTCGAGAGTAGGTGCTTGCAACACCTCTTGCAACAGTCTGTTCCAGGCCTTGGGGGCTTGGACAGTAAAGAAGTTTTTCCATAAGTCAAGCCTGAAATGGTCTTAGAGGAGTTTGTGATCATTTGACCTTGTCATCCTTTGGGGTGCTTTGGAGAACAGGTGTTCCACCCGATTCTGATGTGCACCCCTTATATACTTATAGGCCACCACCAGGTCCCCCCTGAGCCTGCGCTTATCCAGGCTGAAGAGTCCCATGGAACAGTTCATTTGGAACAGAGCACTCCTGTTTGTTTATTTTTCTTTTTATGCTCCTATTTTTTAGAACTGTTTACTAAGACAAACAAACAAACAAACAAAACCCAAAACTAGATCAGGGTGAGGGGAGGGGAAGTTTTGGGTTTTGTTTTTTGCCACTCGCAGGGAATGGGGCTGCACCAGCTGAGCACTGAGCTTGGACCCGTCCCTTGCGAGCAGCATGTGCCCACCCCCCAGGTGCTTGGCCCACAGTGAGGGCATGCAGGGGTCAGTATAAGTTAAGCACTGAGCCCAGCATCATTTGCAGGGGATGGTGATAGAGTGTTTAAGTTGAGGTTGAATTTTAAGAGTTAAAAATCAAGCTTCAAAACTCAACTTATGCACCATAAAATACAGTAATATAGTACTAGGCCCCTAGGATATTAGTAAAGGTTCTTGTTTCTCTTTAACTAGAGAAAATGTGTTGTGTTACATATGAAGATGCACCACATCATCTGCACCCCCTTTCCTAAATCCTAGATCCACCCATGACTGTTAAGCTTGGTAATTATTCACTTTAAACCCTTTCAAACATAATGCCCCCATCCTAAATATGATCTTTACTCACTGGAGAGTCTTATGCTATAAAGAAGGGCTATTTGCCTAAATAATGGACTTGTAGTCATAAATTACAGGCTTCAACAAGGTCCCATTGAAGTCAGTGGGATACCACTCAAAAGTGCTGAGCTCATTCCCATGCCCTGCAAGTGGCTCCGGGCTCAGCGCTCAGCTGGTGTGGCTGGACTTAGTGCTCAGCAGTGCCTCTTACAACAGATTGGGCTGGGGTCAGTGATCAGCTGGTGTGGCCCCATCCCCCATGTGCGGTGCTGCCTGGCCTGCATCAGCCAAGCCCTGAGCCTAGCCCCATCTGCTGTGAGTGCTGCTGGGTGCTGAGCCTGGCCTCACCACTCAAGTGCCTAGCCTGGTGCCACTTGCAGGGGGTGGGCTGGGCTCAGTGCTTGGCAGCGCCGCTTGCAGCAGACAGACAGGGCCAGGCTTGGCATTCGGCTGGAGTGACCCCATCCACTGTGAGTGGTGCTGGGCTCAGTGCTTGGCTGGCACAGCCCAGGCAGCAATGCTCATAGGGGATGAGGCCATTCCAGGTGAGCGTCAAGCTCAGCCCCATCCCCTGCGAGCAGTGCTGTGGCACGTGGCCATTCCTCAGGTGCCTGGCCTGTAGCAAGGGCATGCAGGGGCCAGTATAATTTGACCCCATGTTTCTTATCCAAAAATTTAAGTCAACTTATACATTGGATCTAGAAAATTCCTAAATATTTGGATCAGAAAAATGAGGTCAATTTATACACTGTGTTGACCTATAAACCATGAAATACAGTTTTTAGCACCCATGGAGCAAAGAGAGATTAGTAGGAATCAGATATATTACAATGAGCCATAAAGCCAACTGACTTCCTCCGTGCTGAATAGAAATGCCACTGCCCTTCCCAGGCAGTTAGTTTAAAGTTTGAGTGGAGCAGGAATGAAGTGGGGGTGGGGGGGGGGGGGTACAACTACACCCTCTCTGGATCCATCCCTGTTAAAAGTAAACTATTTAGAGCCAAAATATTTGTTAGGAAGCATCTATATATTAGATGAGTGTTTTTGCAATGTGGAAACATAAAGAACAAAAAAGAGTGAAGGGTGTATTCCTAATATTTTTCCAGGGTTAAGAGAAGATCTGTATAAGTAATAAATGTGCATTTCTTTCTTTCAAAACTGAAACATTTTTTGTGAAAGATTGTTTTATAGTATACCTTGATTGAATTAGGGATGAAAAGACTGCAAAAATACTGTTTTTCTTTTGTGTAACTGAAGTGTTGCTTTAAATCAGTTTCATGATATGTTTGTTTCCAGAGGCTAGTGTTCTAGATGGGCTACAGAGACCCAGTTTTAGTACCCTTCTTTGCTACTGACTGCCTGTCTGACCTTTGTAAAGTTATTTAATCTTTCTATACCTTAGTCCCCCCAACTGTTAAAGGGAAATAATTGCACTTTCCTACCTTACTGAGCTATAAGGATGAATAGATGCATTTAAGATTGTGAGGTGCTGAGATACTATTGTAACAGGTACTCTATAAATACTTAAGATTGATGGATTGTTTAGGAGATGAAGCATGACTGAGAATAACCTCCCACCAGAACAATATGGTTTAGTATTTAACATTCATGGTTGCTTTCAGCTGTAGCAGGACCGCAAGCCAGGCATGTTGTTAACAGCATTAGCTCAGTGACATTTTTCTTGCATTCAAAAAAGTGATCTTTATTAAACAGTGATCTGTTTACATTCCAATGGGTTTAGAGCATAATCCACATAAATTACTCACTACATTTCACTATGAAGATAAGCCACCTCAGAAATGACACCCAAGGAAAGTAATATGCTTTAGCCAAACTGTCAGGTGGAAGTTGAATATTTGTCACTGAATGAGAGATAACAGACTTATTTTTTCACTGTTTTCCTCAGTAAACTCTATGAATGAATTTCACATGATGGCTATAATGTTACCATCAGCAAACATTCTCTCCTCTTGCAGAGAACCATGTAAATCAAACCAAGTATAAACAATCAAGAGCTTTTGAGAATGTTGTACAGCTGGTACAGCCAGGTATAACAGCAGTAGTACATTAGGGGCATGTTTACATGAGATGCTTAACTTCGCATTAGCATAGTTTACTGTGAAGTAAGCATGTGCATCTACATGTGCACTTGCTTACTACACAGTAAACCTCCCTAATCCTGAGTAAATTCACTGAATAAAATCACTGAGTAACAGCACTGTAGCGCTTGTGTGGACACCTGACTGGGAACAATATCTGCTCCCAATCAGCTGTCCACCAGGGGGCTGGAGATAGCTCTCTGCCCCCAGCAGTTGCCTGCTGCTGGGGTGGGCTCTGCCACAGGAACCTGGGTAGGGACTATGTCCCCATGCCCTGGCAGTAGGAAGCCACAAGCCCCTTGCTCTGAGATTGCGATCGGGGAGGGGAAACTGGGAGATCCCTATCTTCCCGTCCCCTCTCCACCATCGCAGTCAAGAAGCAGGGAAACCCTTATCTCCCCACAGTGGCCCTGCAGTCATGAAGCCAGTGCTTGGAGCTCCCTGCTGGTGGGGGCTGAGAAGCCTATTCCCCCCTCAGCTCCACACTTGTGGAACTGGGGATGACACTACTCTGTAAAGGAAGTCTTGTGTTGGCCTGGGGCAACCCAGACCCAAGCATTCCCCCACATACCCTGAGGCATCTGCCAGGTGCTGAGAGCCATTGCAGGGCTCATCATCACCTGCAGATGGAGCCTCTGGACTCTAGGTGGTGCCAGATATACCAGCTATTTGTTCTCTTTCTGGGCTGGACTCCAGACCCTGGTGGAGCCTGGCTTCCAGATCTCAGCCCTGTCTGGGAGATGGGCCCATGGGGAGTATGTCACCCACTGTCTGCCCCACCTAAGGAACAGGGGTGTGTGGGCAGGACACGCTTTTGATGTGTAGGGTCTCTGCTTTTAATTGGGATGGGCCAGGGGTCCACAGACTGCAGGATATTTTGGCAGCCATCACCCCAGGAAGTGTGGGGCTTTGCTTGGTCCCTAATATAAGCATCTTTGGACATTGCTTGGCCAAGCTAGTAAGGAGGGCCTTAAACTAGGTTCCACAAGGTATGGTGATCAAAACCCTCCAGCAACAGAGCACACAGTCCAAAGGGAAAGTACCTGAAGAATAAGTTTAACTCTGAGAATCAGCCAGAGACCTACAGGACTGCAACAAGTGGTGCTAAAAGGAAGCAAGTAGGTCAAAATGGAACATATGCCTGATGCATGTATAAACATGTGAGGAGTATGGAGAATAAACATGATAAGCTGAAAGATCAAGCCTGTGAAAAGGACTATGATATGATTGTCATCACAGAAACCTGGTAGAGAGCTTTTATGATTGGAATGTCAACATTGAGGGATACACTCTGTTTTGGAAGAACAGGTTGGGGAGAAAAGATGGTGGTGTAGTCTTGTGTGTCAAAAAATGCATACGCTTGTTCCCCGGTTCTAGAGGAGGAAGATGGCAAAGCATAATGGATTTGGGTGAAAATGAAAAGTGGGGATTTATTATAGGCCACCAAATCAGGAAGAGGAGATGGATGAGGCACTCTTCAAGCAGGTTACAAATCTATCCAAAAGCTAGGATGTGGTACTGATGAGAGAATTCAGTTGTCCAGACATATGCTGGAAGAACAATGCACCCAAACATAAAATGTCAAGCCAGTTCCTAACTTGTATGAAGGACAACTTTCTCTTCCAGAAAGTGGAGGATACAACTAAGGGAGCCTCATTTTGGCTCTTGTCCTGACCAACAGGGAAGAATCGGTGGAGGATGTGAAAGTGATGGGTAACTTGTGAGGAAGTGATCACGATACAATACAGATCAAGATCCTAAGATGGGGAAAGCATGAGGTCATCAAAATTAAGACACTAGATTTCAAAAAGGCAGATTTCATGCAAATCAAGGAGTAAATAAGCCTGGTGTCATGGGAAGATAGATTGAAGAATAAATGTGCCCTGGAAGGCTTGGGGATTCTGAAGGGCACAGTACTGGAAGCCCAAAGTGAAACTGTCCTGACATGATGGAAGCAGAAGAAGAATGGCAAGAGACCAATATGCCTGCTTTTAAAATGCCTCAAATACAAAAGGAAACATACAGGCAGTGGAAGAATATGTCACCAAGGAAGAGTAGCATGAAATAGCAAGAACCTTCAGGGACAAAATCAGGAAGGCAAAGATAAAGAACAGGCTTCACTTAGCAAAGGAGGTTAGGGATAACAAGAACAAGTTCTATTAGTATGTTGCCAGAAAAGGAGCAAGGAACCTGTGGTGGGTCCTCCGTTAACAAGACAGAGGGAACTAACGGAAGGTGCAAAGAAGGCAGAGCTACTTAACAGCTACATCAGAAAAAGATTAAGTTTCAGCCAGACTCCTAAGGAGAATTATCTGGATAAGAAAAGGGGCAAGCTGAGGGAGGAGATAAAAAAAGAGATAATCAGAGAGCTTTTGTTGGGTCTAAATGAATTAAAGTCAACAGGACGGAATGAACTACATTCTAGGGATGAAGGAACGGATAAAGGAGATCTTTGAGCCCAAGGCAGTGATTTTCATGAAGTCATGGGAGATGGATCAGGTATCAGAGGACTTGAAAAGGGCCAACAGACTGCCCCTCTTTCAAAAAGGAGGACTTGGGGAACTACAAACCAGTTAGCCTCACCTCACTACCTGGGAAGTTACTGGAGCAAATCTAAAGGAAGGCCATTTGCAAGCATCTGGAGGAGGAAAGGCTGATTACAAGCAACCAGCATGGATTTATGGAAAACAAATTGTTGAATACATTTGGTCTTCTTTGACAAAGTAACTACTTGGGTGCATGAAGGGAATGCTGTGAATATAGGGGGACAGCAGGAAATAGGGGGTATGATATTTACTAGGGCACCCATCAGGGTAACTAGAAACAATATCCACAAACTAAAGGACAGCAAATTTAGATTGGACATCAGGAAAAATTCTTTAAAGTGAGGGTTGCCAAAATATGTAATACACTGCCAAGGGAGATGCTGCTGTCCCCTTCCTTGGAGGTATTTAAGAGGATATTGGACAAACACCTGGCTGGGGTCATCTGACCCCAGCACTCTTTCCTGCCTAGGGCAGGAGGTCAGACTTAATGATCTAATAGGTCCCTTATGACCTAAAATCTATAAATCTATGAAATAATGTGTCTGGACTTCAGCAGGGTTTTTGACAAGGTCCCGCATGACCTTCTCATAAACAAATTGGAAAATTAATATGCTAGATAAAGTGGATAGGTAACTGCAAACAAAGGGTAAATTTTAATGAGTCCATGCCAGAATGGCATGAGGTTTGAATGGAATCCCACATGGGTCTGTCTTGGGTCCAGTGCTGTTCAACATACTTATTAATAATTTGGATGCTGGCATAGAAAGTTTCTTGAGCAAGTTTGCAAACAACACACAACTGGGAAGGATTGTGAATACACTGGAGGAAAGGAGAGCAATTTAGAAGGATCCTGATAGATTGAAAAGTTGGGCTAGAGCTGACAGGATGAAGTTCAATGAGAACAAATGCAAGGTGCTACAAAAATATAAATATAAAGTGGGTGACCTGTAGATTGATGGCAGCACTGTGGAAAAGGACTTAGGAGTCTTAGTAGATCACAGATTCAATATGAGTCTACAGTGTGATGCAGCCTCACAGAAAATGAATGCACATTTGGGATGCATCAATTGAAGCATTAGGTGCAAGAACCAGGAGCTGATATTGCCTCTCTTCTCAGCACATATTAGGCCTTATCTGGAGTATTATGTGCAGTTCTGGACTCCACATTTTAAAAAGGATGTGGTGAAGTTAGAGGAGGTCCAGAGGCAGGCAACAAAGATGTTGCCTAAAGAGCATGGAAGGCAAGTCATAGGAGAAGAGAGTGAAGGAGCTAAGCATGTTTACCTTGTGGGAAAGTAGCTTAGGAGGGCTCATGATAGCAGTCATCAAATACCTGAAAAGCTGCCCTAAAGACGAGGCTACAGAGAAGAGGATGTGGACCGATGGCTTAAAGTTTCAGGAAAATAAGTTTAGATTGGATAGCTGGAAAAAAACATCTTCATTGTTAAGATAGTTAGGCAGTGGAATAGCTTGCCTAGGGAAGTTATGGGCTTTCGATCACTGGAGGTGTTCATGATCTAGACAGCTATGCCTATATTCAGCTATGGGTATTTCCCATAGTATGGTTCTGGGCTTGGACAGTTGCCCCTCCCCAACTTTCCTGCTACATGTGTCAGGTTGTTTGCAAGGCCTCCTCAGAGGCATTGAATGTTGGACACAGCCAAGGGTGAAGACTTTGACTGAGGTGTGCCAATCCTTCTGCTGGGACCAAAGCTGGAGGTTTCTGGCTAGGGGATCATGCCCCTCCAACCAGGACCAGACCAATCTCCATATTTGGAGTCAGGAAGGAATTTTATCCCATGGTAAGATTGGTATGGACTGTAGGGGATTTTGCCTTCTGTTTTAGTGGGGATGTGTGGTGTGGTCTTCTACCTAGGATGTTTTGAGCATATATTGACAACATTCATAGAAGCAGGATATTGGCTGCTGTGGTTTCCCTGCTTTGCCTGTGGCAGGTTAGGGTCTTAGGTCTGTGTTGTGTCAGGGTTGATGGCAGTCTTATGTAGATTTTAGATTATGGTTGTATGGGATTGATTTGGATAGGGATGGTCCTGGCTTAGGCAATGGGGTTGAACTAAATGACCTATGGAGGTCCTTTTCAGCCCTACTTCTCTATGATTTTATGGTTCTGACTCCACAACTCTGACAGTAAACCTATGTGCTTTTTCTATCATGGCTGGATTGAAAGATGACAGTTAAGACTGTATTATTGTGAGTTGGAAGGCCTCATTGTTATAGACCAATAAAAATACTGAAGCTGGGATACTTTATATAAGGAGGCAATCAAAGTGAACAGGCTAGCAGCAAACAGGAAAAGCAAACAGGACAGTTTGCAAGCATTTTGCAAGTCAGTTTGCAGGTCAGTTTGCCACCTGTCTCTTGGAAGGGGAGCCTGAAAAGCAAAATTATTTTTTTTCATATGTGATTGGGACTGGTTAACTGCATAGTTTTTTTAGCAGCTAAAACTAAACACCTAGACCAAGACTTAAGCCCCTTGTTTAACTAGAGTCCAGAGCAAGGGGGAGCAAAAAAAGGGCACAGGGCATGCTCCTGGATCATGTCCTGAATTAATCAGAGGCTGGGTCCTCCAGAGAGATGCTCTGGCATCCAGCAAAAGTATCTCTATGGTGCCTCTGAGACCTCGACCCAGACAGAGCCTGTGGCCCCAGACTGTGAGGGCTGCCTGGTGTGACTGCTGGCAACTGTGCATGGGGGCACCCCCACTTGTGGGATACGCTCCCTGGTGGAGTCTCTAGATGGCTGAGCGTGGGAGTTAAGGAGGAGGTATGTCAGCTACGCACCATGAGGGCACACAAGGATTACATCCACAGCTACTGCCAGGTCCTACTCCAGGAAAAAGAAGAAGTAGAGTAGAAGAAGGTGGAGGAGAAGGTGACCACAAAGAAGACTGGCCAGGAAGACCCTCCCAGAGCTGCCTGGAAGACAGGTAGTCTCCAGATCCAGAGCATGCAGAGCTAGGGCTACTCCTCCCCTGATGCTGCATAACAGGTACGCTCCCCTCATCATGCATGAGGAGACTCTGACAGATGTACCAGAGGAGGAGGAGGTAAGTACTCAGGAGGTAAGTAGTCCCACCCCTAGGAGGGTATGCTGGGTGGTGGTAGTGGGGAACTCTCCCCTAAGGGGCATGGAGGAATGTCTGCCCCTTGGCCCCTTCAGCCTACAGAAGAGAAGGCTGAGAGGGGACTTGTTAGTGGCTTACCGCTACATCAGGAGAATACATCAAGAACTTGGTGAACAGCTGGAAGACCAGGAGCAATGGGTACAAAGTTCTGGAAGGCCACTTCAGGCTCAATTCTAGGAAAATCTCCTTCACAGTCAGGGTGTCCAAACTATGGAATAAACTCCCTCCATTGGTGGTGCAGTCACCTAACCTGGAAATCTTCAAAAGGAGACTGAACAGTCACCTTGCTGGGGTCACTTGACCCCAGTTGTCTTTTCCTGCCTAGTGCAGGAGGGACTGGACCTGATAATTTACAAGGTCCCTTCCAGCCCCTAACAATCTATGAAGCTATAAGTTTGCTTGGAAATCCTCTCTCTCTCAGTTCTTCACTGTATGCTTGCTGAGAGGAAAGAGGGCTTTAAACTAGGTTTGCCGAAGGATAGAGAACAAAGTCCTGAGGTAAGTGGGGAAGCAGGGGACCTGGAAGAAGCAGAAGTAGGAGGGGGCAGGAGGGGAGGCCTCATTCTTCATGACAACATGGGGCAAATGGCTAGTCACCTCAGGTGTCTGCACACAAATGCACAAGCCTGGGAAAGAAGCAGGAAGAATTGGAAGTCCTTGCACAGTGGGGATTTGATAACAACCTTTACTACCTGACGGGTGATTCCAACTAAGGTGAAGCTCGACTGTTCTCAGTGGTGGCAGATAACAGAAGAAGGAGCAGCGGTCTGAAGCTGCAGCAAGGGTGGCTTAAGTTGGATATTAGGAAATTCTCCCTCACTAGGAGGGTGGTGAAACACTAGAGCAGGTTACCAAGAGGAGGTGGAATCTCCATCCTTGGAGGTTTTCAAAACCCGGCTAGACAAAGCTTTGGCTGGGATGATCTAGTTGAGGATGGTCTTGCTTTGAGCAGGGGGTTGGCCTAGATGACCTCGTGAGCATCCTTCCAACTCTAATTTTCTATGATTCTGTTATTCTAAGAAACCAACCCTTAGGACTTCTCTTCTTTGCTTTCTCTCCCCCCCCACACTTTTTTTAGATGATTTTCTTTCCCCCTATATGATGCTTTTATTCAGAGTTCATATTTTGCAAAGACTTCCAGCTGCTGATGCCACCTGTGCTCCACTACAACAATGCAGTCCTGCAGGAATTGTCGCTTGGCTGCAGTGTCTGCAGGAGTTGCTGTAGCGGAGATTCAATACTGCAAGGGGCAGGTAGCTTGGAACGAACAGAATGCAGTCTTTTAATAGGTGCTTGTCAGGATGGATTCAATGTGTGGACAATGTACACATGTAGCCATCAATCTAATGTCCTGAATCACAAGTTTGCATAGTGCTGTTGAGAAAGCAGGGATAAATAGTTTCCTATTTGAGTGAAGGGGGTTAGTCATGTAATTTCTTAAAAATGAATGAGATTGGTAAGGGAAAATAATAAGGAAGGGTAAAAATCGCAGAACTCTTCACATTTGCCTGGAGAGATTTGAGTGTTTAGTTAAAGGGATCCCCTCTGTATGCCGCAGAGCATATTAAAATGGTAAGACCCTGTCCTTAAGGTGCCTCTGGAAAATAGTTCCCCTCTAATGACTCCTAGCTCCAAATGACCTCTGAATGTGTTGAGAAATTTACACATACATGAATGTGCCTTTTCTAATGTACATTTAATTTAGTACCTCCAACATGTGCACACTTTTTAGTGATGCTTAATGAGCAGTCGAATATTTTACTGTGCATTAATGTAATGTCACGGTTTTTTACATAGCACTTAAATGCATGGTATAATAGTCTGCTACCCATTAAAACATACATATAGATGTGCCCAGTTTAGGCCTGTTGAGTAATTTAAGGTCTCAACCCAAAACCACAATTCAGTCTATGATTTTAGACTTGATTCAGGACTGCTTGAAGCAACATGTGAAACACTTCTGGGGAACTTGGCTTGAATTTGGGTCTCTAGTGACATCTCCAGTCTCATTCAGAAAGTTTCATAGAGCTTTGTAAAATAGTCTTGCAACCACGCTTACAGAATGTAATGACCTGTACAATTATTTTTTTCCATAAGAAACAGTTATCTTCTTTCTCGTTGCTATTTTATGTCATCTGATATTGGAAATAACCTAGAAAAAAAAGCTGTTCCCAAATTATTAAATGAATACTACATGGATCACTTCAGTAAAATATGCACTTGGTTGGTTTTACAGTAAAGTGAAATGACCTTTTAGAATCACTGATGCTTAAAGGAATGGTCATTTCTTAAGATTTATAAGATTTGTATTTGCTAATAATTTGCAATCATGAATAAAATAGCTTTTGCTTCAACAGTTGCTGTGTGCTCTAAGAGAAAGGGAGGAAGGTAGCATAGATGATGATTTCTGAAGTAATCTTTTTATACCCATAATCCTGGGGTATGGAATCAATTCTCAGGTCTATTCAGATCTTTTCCTTTTAAAATCTGACTAGTGAAAAGGTCTCACTATTAGAGATTGCCTGTGGGTTTGTATCTCAATGCCTCATCTTCATAGAGGACACACATTTGCTCATTTTTCCTAGCTTAGCTTAATGCAGACAAGCAAACCAGTAACCATTAGACAATGACAAAATACACATAAATTACTTATAGCCCTGAATATTGTTTTCATGATGCTGAACACACACACATCTAGCATTCTACATCTTATTAAAGGTGATGCAGAACATAAAAAAAAGGCAAAACAGGTAAACATTTTAAAGTGTTCTTTCATGCTTAAGCCTTATGAAATTACTTTCCACTTAAGGTTCCTTTCAAAAGACATATCAAGGCTTCTGTTAAAATTCATAGTCAATCCTCAGTGAACAAACAATGACCACTGTACAAGGGAGTTAACTATATTAGCTGTATAATAATAATGTAGAGTATCGGGTAATGTGTCTTTGCAATATGATCACATAAAAGCAAAACAGATTCTATAACTTTTATTGTTGAATCAGCCAAATCACAAGGGAATGTTTTTTACTGGGTTATGCACCTGGATTTTCATAGCTGTAACTGAAAGGAAATATTTAAGTCTGCGTTAAAGTAATGTACTTAATCATATCCCTTTTCTCTTTCTACTGTGGTTATTCAGTGAAAACTGAATAGATGACAGCTCTGTTTAAAATATTAGTCTGCAGTCAGATTTCCAGAAATATATTGTAATAGAACTATTAACAGTTATAAATGCAGATATAAATATATTATCAAGATTTGTGTATAAAGAATGCCTACAGAGAATGCTATTATAATAAAAAATATAATCCTAGAAATCTTCCCATACTATAGGATTGTTTAGAATCATGTATAATTTGGGCGGTCCTGCCAAAGAAAGTTTTCCACTGTATATAATGCCACCCCAAATATTGCATCAGATGGTTCCTTCTTTGAAGTGGAGATTATAGTCCTTCCCGCATTCAAGGAAATTCCACAGGCCATCCCGAATGTCTCATGTGGCTCTTTATAAGCACGACCAAATGAGCTCACATGTGCATTTCCACAGGCTCAAATAGTGGCATATAGTTGTGCCACAGCTACTTGTGCCCCAGGAACACTCATGCACACATGCTCTAGCGCTCAGCAAGTTGCCTGGGTGGGGTAGAAGAGGCAGGGCCCAGCATCTGGGCTGGCCCCAGCAGCCTTACATGGAGTCTTGGGGCTCCAGCAGTAGCTATCTGGCATGCAGAGCCTGGCTGGCAGCTGAGGCATGGCTCCAGCTAGCCAGGTTTTGCTTTCGGGTGGTGCATGCTTGCCGCTACATGCATCACCTTGCTTTTTTCAGGTGCAGGCTTTTTTGCCACTGGAATCTCCTGGTGTCAAAAAACCCTGTCATGCTGAAAATTAGCAGCATGGCAAATGCCTGTATGTGCAGCATGCACAATATGAAATCCTTAATCAGTAATGTTTCTTCTTCAAGTCTGAGAAATGAACTTTCATTCTTGGTAAGCCATCCCTCAGTTCTACTATCTTCATCCATGCAGTACCTTATTATTCAGGCAGTATTTGATTAAAAAGATGCTATTCAGCCTAAGCAAGTGTGTCAAAATCAGACAACTACTGATTTCATAATGGTCACAGACAGTTTATCCCTGTTGACTATATATCTGTTTTGTAATTTTGATACATGTGAGAAGTTCTGCAGAAACCAGAATGATTTTCAGGATGTATTCAATGTATTGTTACTAAAAGAGAGCACAAAACTGATGAATACAGTGCTAATATATCATCCTCTCTCATGCTTGTTTAACAATGTATCCCTGCTTCTAGTTAGTAGCAGTTCTTTCTTGCAGATCTCTGTACCATATTCACATATGGAATTTCCTGTTCCATTTGATTTTTTTAAGATCAGATTCACTTTGTGTTTAACTCCATCTAGTGGGATATGTGCATACAGTAGGTTAAATTTTCTATTGCATTTATTTGAATATTAAATATTTTCCTGACCAAGTGGGTATATTCCTTTGCTGCAAAGAGAACATTTCATTTAAAATGATATGCACACAACCACAAGGATCTTCTGGAAGAAAAACATGTATTACAAAGAAACTAAACTTTGACACCAATTATCTAGTATTTTTTCCCCATAATATGGTGTAAGGAGGTTCAGCCTTCAGGGGGACTGGAACCCCAGCTGCCTAGCCCGAAGCCTGGGAACCAGCTGCAACTAATGATTAGTAAATGAGGGTGAAGCCACAAAGAGGGTTAACAGCTCCAGGAGTGGAGTGCAAAGGAGGGAAAGGAAGGCTGTGGTGCTGAAAGACAATCACTGAATTTGGGTTGCCCTCTTAGCCTCTGAGAAAAGATTGCAGGTTTTGGTTTTTCTGTCTGTCAGGCTGTTGTTTGCACGCTTGCTTGTTTTATTGGTTGTTTTGTTTCTGTGGGGACAAGTTTGCTCCATGAAAAGTTAAGTGCCTGGAAACATAGGCCATGTGTAGATGAAACAGGAGGTGTGTTTGCATGACACTTTAAAGTGGGCTAAATGCTTTTGCACCACTTTAATGGTGTTGGTGTTTGCACATCTCGGCGGCGTATTGTGCATTAATTCCAGCTGCCGTAGGAAATTCGGCACCGTAATATACCTTAAGTGACTTGGAGCCCAGCAAACTAAAACTCCGTTGAGGAGTTTGCTGTCCCTACAGCTGTGGAGTGAAACACTGGGCTCTGTGCAGTCCATGGCTCTGTAGGAAGCCCTGCAGGAAGCTTGACAGCAGCCTGGGAAAGCAGCTCTGCCCCCAGAGCCTGCTTGCCCGCCTGAGCTGTGTGGGGGCCTGATGCTTCCCTCTACGGCTGCGGTACCCCCTGGGACCACTTGAGCTAGGTGCCTATGGGCGGGTGCTACCTGGGGGGGCCCGCGGCTGCTTCAGAGGGAAGCACCAGCCCCCCCACAGCCTAGGGACCACTCCACCCACTGGCAGCTCGCCCTCCCCTCCCCACTGGGGAGGCAGGTAAGTCAGCAGGGTGTGTGCATGACACGGGGGTTTAAACAGCCCTAAATTGAAGCAGCATTTTTAAAACCCACTGCTTTCATTTAGGACCCCTTCATCTACACATGCCCCTAAAGTGGACTGGTCTTGGTAAAGAAGGTGGATGAGTGACCTGCTTACATATGGTTTCTATAATGAGCCCAGACTCAGCTGGAGAAGATTCAGCCCTAGGCCCAGGCTGAAGGTAGTCTGAGAATAGGAAGATTTATCCTTCAGGCACTTAGGTAAAAACAGACAACTAGTTTAATGTGGGACTATTTAGGTAGGGAAATGACTTGCATCAAAACAGATGTGGCACACCCATTTACAGACTAGACTTAAGTAGCAATTAACTCAAATTAACCATGGTTATACTGAGGCAGGGGTGTTCAGTTCCCATTCTGCAGGCCAAATTCAGCCTGCTGAGCCATGGCATCTGGCCTGCAGGGCTCCAGAAATTTGGTGGTGAGGGAGTAGTGGCAATTAATATTACCACCCCTCCCCTGATGCCGAATTTCTAAGACCTGCACAGTTGGATCAGAACCAGGCCATGGCCACTTCCTTCCCATACAGCTGGATTATGGCCAGGCGATGTCGTCTGCCTCCCTTCCCCACATAGCTGGATCAGGGTCAGCTGTGTCTGCCCCATGCCCCAGATCTGGCTCATGGACAGAGTGGGGCACTGCCCACCTGGCTTATGGCAACACAGTTGAGCACTGCTGTTCTGAGGCAAAGTGTTAATTCAGATAATTCATAAGTACTTAATGTGAGACAATGGGTTTGTTAACCTGTAAAGTCTGGGGTTTGTTGCATGACAAAATGCTCAGTTGTGAGTTGAGCCACCTGTCTGTGTGTAGCCTTGCAGGAACAGAGCAGACAGCAGCAAGCAAAGTACTGCTGTGCTGTACTCCTGGCCTGCCTGGAACCCCTCACCTAATTCTGACTTCAGCTTCTGACTCTGGCTCTACATCCCTAACTTTGGTTCTTGACTTGGGTTAGTAAATCTTATTCTTCAGTCCTGACCATGGCTTCTGGATCCTGCCCTCACCACACAGGTGACCTTCCCTGACTGGCTATGTTCCAGTCACTTACCATTTCGTCTTCCTGCCAAATGAAAATAACAAAGCACCATTTACCCAGTATGGTGGGACACGGGGAAGGGGGTTAACGTAATCTAGGTAACGTGTCCTATCTGACTTGAAGTCTTAGGATAGAGGACACTTTCATATTGGTGTAATAATGATGTAGAACATTAAACTAGGGTAGTTTGGCTAAGTTCACTAGAAAATTACCCAGAAACAATGTGGAGTAATGTTATAATTGTGTAAGTTATACTGATTTAGGTGACATCAGTTCGCAGCTATCTCAGGAGAGCCATGTCCTCAAAGCTGATAGACTGTTACCTGCTTCACCACCACCTAGTGGGAAGATGCAGCAATATCAACCTACTGTATGAGCTACCTGGGAAAAGAGGCTCTTCTCATACGCTGCAGTGTAATTTATATCAGTGTGCAAAACCAATATGAATTACACTGGAATACTTGATTATTTTCCCATGCTCTTATTGTTTATGAATATTAAGCTACATTTATATATAAATTAAACAGCATACAAACTTCAAAATTGTTGAGAGTCACAGGGTGAAACATATAGGAAGTAGGTAATCTAATTATAGACTGCTGCATATATTTAAACGGCTCTATTATTAGTTTGTTTCCTTCTAGGAAGAAAGAATAATGATCGAGATCCTACTTTTATTTTACTCTTGATGCAGCAGCAGGCTGTATATTTTTAGAAAGGCTTGGAAGGCCTTATCAGAAAGGATATGTTAAAGCACCATCTAGTGTCAGTTTTAGAAAATGTGGACAATGATAAAAAATTAAGCTGTTGTGAAAAATTCACATTGAAAATTTCACTGTAAACCCATATGAGCTTGGAGTAGGCACAATACTATATGGCAGAGATGAAAAAGAAGAGAAGATTAATCAGTGAGGGTTTATTCCACAGCTCCTGGTATACATTGTAAAATAATAGGGCTGGAGGGAGACCTCAAGATTTCATCTAGTCCAGCCCCCTATTTAGATTATTCCTGATCTCATCCAAATGTTTATCTGATCTGCTCTTAAACACTTCCAAGGATGAGGGTTCTACAGTCTCTCTAGGCAGTACCAAAGCAGGGGAGGTGAGGAGTGAGCAGGGCGAGTGCCAGGGCACTGGAGCAAAGGGGCGCCAACAAGAGCTGTCCAGCTGGGGCAGGGCATGGGATGGAGCTGTGAATGACTTGTTTGAGGAAGTGTGGGGTTGGGGGGAAGGCAGCTCCTGCCACTGCATGCACTCCTGGGCAAGCATGGGGGGGGGTGCCACTAGATCTGTGCACAGGGTAGGGCAGGCCAGCAGTCAATCCTCCTCATTTATGTAATCTGTGATTTATTTCTTCTAGTCTAATTTTGTGTAGCTTTAATTTTCCAAACATTGGATCTTGTTATACCTTGTTCTACTACACTGAAGGGCTTTCTATTACCCAGTTTCATTCCCCATGGTTGTAAATGTAAACTTCCCTGCATTAAGCAAAATGGCTCAAGTTCCTTGAGTCTTACACTGGAATTCTTTCCAATCCTTTAATCATTCTCATGGCTTATCTTGGAACCTCCTCCAATTAATCAATGTATTTCTTGAACTGCGGATACTAGACCAGGATACTATGTTCTAATAGCAATCTTGACAGTGCCAATGTAATATAGTATTACTTTCCTATGCCTAATCAAAATGTATATATTCAAGGACCAACATTACTTTCCTATGCCTAATCAAAATGTATATATTCAAGGACCACATTTGCTGTTATGGCTGCACGTTGCAGAAGGATCTCAAGCTTAGCTGAGTCTGAAGGACTTGTAAGTCCTTTCCAGAGCACCTACTCATCAGGATAGATTGTCTTATATGAGTACGGTAACTGAGGGTGAGGGGTGGTGGGGAGAGATATAACCAGGCCACAAGCCCTGGTTACCTACCTTGTGGGGGCATAAAAAGAGGAGCTGCTGCCACTGCTCTCGTGACTATTGTGCCACCATTGGCACCCTGGCTACTGCCACTTACCTGTGTGCTTCCACCACATAAGTCACTGAACCACCAAAGTATGCCCCTGCCCTATACTGTACATTTGGCCCACATTCTTTGCTCCTGGATATATTACATGATATTTGATTATGTTTAATTGTGTATTCTTTATTTCTTATGTATGATACCTATTCTGTGAGTGGTTTTTTATATTGGCATATGTTTATCTGCTCTAGGAATTTGTCCAAACAGGTTGATTGTTTTATGAAGTCCTCAGTATGAACTTTCACAGTACTGGCCACAATCATGTGCCCAAAACCTTGTTTTTTATTTAATAAGTATATCCCACGTCTCTTTGAAAGTAGAGATTCTAAATGGCCCATTAGGGACCATCTAATGGGGGTGGAGGGAGTTAAATGATCCCTATGCTGAGATATTCCAGGTTCATTTTTACTTTAACCTTTCATTTCATTGCCCTCCAATAAAAATCAGGTTCTTTGAAGACTCACTGGAAAGTAAACAACTTTCAACAGCATATTAGGCTACAAATGTGTATTGATTTCATTATACAATTGATAAATGCTGCTGAAAACTGAGTGTTCTACTCCAGCTCCAGTTATTTATTCATATAGCTGCTTAAAAAGCATATATGTGTATTCATATTGATAGTGTAGAGTATAAAACCATATAGTACATGGTATTTATTATGGATTTTAGAATGCCTCACTGCACCTTGTTCAATATCAGATATCTGCCAGGATGATACCCTACAATCTAAGGTAATAAACAGCCTTCAAACACTTACTGTTTTTAACAGATTTTAAAGAAAAACAATGTCATGAAGTGTTTCAGTCAAATTATGCCCAAGTGCAGGATTTTCCCTTGAAAATCACTCTGAAGTGAGGTATACAATAGGAATCTATAAGACAGAGGCATGGCTGAATTATGTTTGTTAGCTTATTGAAAAGCTTGGAGGCCCCTTCAATTATGCAATTATATACTATTGTGACTTTGGTAGGGAACATGAATGTAAGATCCAAAACATGTTATAATAAAACTAACTGAAATAATTTAAGGAGGTTTATTAAATGTATGTTTAATTTCTCCAGTAAGCTGAACTCGTGACAATAAAATCACTTTTCATTGCATGCAGAGGGATATAAAATGCTTCCATTAAATATTTTAAAATTCTCTTAAAAAGATTTATTTCAGGAAAGCATGCACCAGAAACTGAATACATGCTATGGTGTAAACATTGTACTGGTATACTGTGACTAATGTGACCATTCCAGTCTCATATATCAGAACCCAAGTATTATTAATAAAACGGAAATATTTATTTGTAATAATATCATAAAATTGCTTTTACATATCAATATTTCAACCAGAGATTGATAACAAGGAAGGGGCAATGCCTTTGATTAGAATGGATGTCTTGTGGGAGTTTAGGGCTAGAGACAGTTTACACCTAAACTGGCTTAAGTGATTAGAAATTGGTTTAAACATGTAACAGATCAGAAGCTCAGTTCACATAAACCACTTTCAAAATGGCTGGAACTGGTTTAAGATAAACCTGGTTGAATGTAGTATCAGATGTAACTGATTTAGGTCAAACTGGTTTACGAAACTTCTGTTTCAGACCCTTCCTGGTTCAAGTTAAATCAGAGTCCCCCAGCATCCCAGGATTTTGCAGTGCTGGGCTGGGCTGGGCTGTCTGCTGCAGAGAGCAAGGCTTGCCCTGGCCCTCTGCTCTCTAGTTGCAACAGTGAGGGATGTTTCAAGGGCCTCCCCAGGCAAACCCCAGCTGGGACCAGGGAGTGGGGTTAAACTTCACTTCTTCCCAGTATGGAGCTGCCCTGCCAGGCCTGCTGACTGTGACTGTGCACTACAAATCCCAGAGGCACCTGGAAGCATGAAGAGGAAGTGATGAGCAACCCTACAGAGTCCTGCTACTGTGATTGTGGACTGCCAATCCCAGAGACCTCAGGGGCAGCAGAAAGAGGACACAAACACATTGTTCATGCTGGCTACATGCCAGAGAACTGTGCTGTAGCACCCCCAGCTTCTGGCTTGAGCCACTGTAGGCATGTGCCTGCATTTCTGGAATCAAAAGTGAATGCCTGTTCATTTGCTTATTGGTTTAATCTTTGCAGTTTAAACTAACCTGCAAAGACTGAATCAATTCACCCTTGGGTTTTTTGATGGTCTGTACTTAGCCTAGATGATTTTGGGGGTGGAGGGAAAGAAGAACAAATAGTTTATTCATTGAAAATGTGAAACTTTTCACAGATTTGTACTGAATACAGCTAATAATTTCAGGGAAATTAGAGAGAAAGAGTTAGAGGCTATTCTCAAAAATTGAGAGAAAGAAAGAAAGAAGTAATGGAGACTGTAGCACATCTGTGATATCCAATGAACCTCTACTTCAGACACCAGTTTGGGAAATGTGTTCCTGAGTTCTAGTCCCTGTTAAATATTTTATGCAGCATACATCAGCTTCAATGTGTGAGCCTAAGAAAGATCCTACACAGAATGCAATATAGCCCGCTTAGAAGGGTAGCGACCTGAAAGGTGGGACACCTATGTTCAAATCTTTGAATTAAGAAGTTAGGCTTGCATTTCTCTATATGAAACAAGTGGTAGTCACTTGGAGACACCATGCATTATGTGAAGTCTTGGAGCCAGCTTCATGTCAGTGTTTTTATTAATGATTTTATTACCACATATCTAGGTTTGGAGGCAACTTTTTCCAAATTTTATTTTAATTAAAAATATTAGGGCTGATAAGTTATTAAAAAAAAATCACAATTAATTGTGACATCAAAAATAGTTGAAATTAATCACAATGCTAATCGGATGGTTAAACAATAGTCACCAACCATCCATCCAACAGCACAGAGCCTGTGCACCCTGGGCTCCTCCCCACCACCACCAACAGCACATAGCCCCAGCTCTGACCCCAGTCTGCCCTGCACCCGCTCCAGACTCTCCTGGCCAGAGTAGACCAGCCAGAACCTGTGTGAACATCTTGCCCCATGCCTGCTCCAGACTTGCGTGTCCACATTAAGCAGTGGGAATGGCCAGCCAGAAATTGCTGCTCAGCACAGAGATAAAAAGTGTCCCTCTCCCTCACTGCTGTTGGCCCCATCTTCCTGGAGCCTGTGCCCGGGCTGCCTTGCAGCTACTCCACCCTGTCACCGCTGCCCTGCTGGGTGGCCTGAAGGTGGTTGTGACAGCAGCAGAGAGGAGCTGTAGGGCAGCCTGGGTGTGGGCTCTGGGCAGCTGCAGCAAGAATGGCCCAGCAGCGGTTGGGGAGGGGCAGCTTTTCCTGTGCCAAGTAGCAGCTTCTGCCCAGCTGCTGCCGCTGTTCAGTGTGAGCGGGTGAGTGTAGAGCAGGCGCGGGGCAGGCTGGGGTTGGGCCTTTATGTGCAGGTTCTGGCTGGTCCAGAGCTGTTCCACTCCACTGGTCAAATGATATATGTGATTAACTTGATAAAAAAAATTAACACATTAATTTGTTTTTACATTAATCATATAACTTAACTGCGATTAATTGACATCCCTAAAAATATATATGTTCAGGTGGATTAAAATACTTTGTGACTTAATATTTGAATTGGTTGAACTATTTTGTGAAACGAACGCAAAACAGTTGGGACATATTATTTCAACATTTTTAACTGATGTGTTATTTTTTTAGTTTGAATTTTTCACAAATTAAAATAAAACAGAGTAAGCCCTGAATTTGTGAAACTAAAATTAAACATTTTCTTACAGGCTCTTGTACTGAGTAGACTTCATGTTTGACTTGAAACCATCTTCACTGTATTCTTTTTTTGGTTTTCTACATGACATCCACGGCATATCTAGGGAAGATATTCCTGACCATGTCTTGCCTACCTACTCCCCGAGTTCAGAAATGTGGCAAAGCACATTGAAGGTAGAGGTCTCAAGAGTAGTTGTGGGCATTCTGAAGCAGCTTCAGCATTGCATTTCTGGTTTTGGCATGTGTAAACAGGATTTGGTGAGTGAAGCCTGCTTAGGAGCATTCTTCTATAGACATGCCAGGGACATGTTTTAGACATGGGTAATATCTACAAGAAATGATAAAAAGGATTGATCAGCTGAGAAATGTCTTACAGGTCAGGGCATGTAGGGTTAATTTGAGATTGCCAAAAGTCAAGCTGAGTAATAGTACATAAGCTAATATATAGATATGTTTATGGAT
The DNA here is from genome assembly GCF_052110815.1 of Crocodylus siamensis. Taxonomy (NCBI): domain Eukaryota; kingdom Metazoa; phylum Chordata; order Crocodylia; family Crocodylidae; genus Crocodylus; species Crocodylus siamensis. The sequence continues at coordinate 56,208,287 of NC_143400.1, read as the reverse complement.
AATATATACATAAAGAACAAAGGAAAACAAAAGTTTTGAAACAACACAGTGATGATAGGGATGGAAGAACAGCTAGATCTGGTCCAAAAATTCATACTTTCTCCCTATTTTGAATAAAGAGAATGATGCTGATCCTGGGATCAAAGGCATAGTCATATATGGTTAATGGAAGTGAGTATGTCGGAATGGAAATCTCTACACATAAATCAGAATTCAACATTTTAATATATTTGATTTAGTAGGGGCCGGCCTGCTGAGAGAATTGCAGACACAAGATTGATAGCAAGGCTTTTTAATATCAAGGAAATCTGGAATGTATTATACTGCACAGTAGAAGAATAGTAAACCAAATGTTTATATTTAAGAAAGGCAACTAGTAGACTACTAGTAGTATAAGACTAGTTGCCTGGTGAGTCTGACCTCAGAATAAGAAAGAGGTAAATACTCAAATGGTTTAAAATGTACCATTAACTAAAAACTAACCTAATATATTTCTTATCTAGAAAATAGGACATTTTATGAAAAAACTTTTATCTGATTGATGCGTATTTCAGTAAAGTACATCTAAAGTACTCACTACAGTGCCAACTAGGAAAATGTTAGTTGAGGTGGAGGAAATGGGAATTATATAAGAATTGTAAGGTAAATAGGAAACTGACTAAAAGGGAGCAATGTATTGTGAAAGAAAAATTCTTTTACTAGTTTTGATTACTTTGAATAGTAGTGGATATCCTCAGAAATTGGTCTTGGGGGCAAACCTAATTAATTTTTTTAAAGAAAATGACACAATATTTTCATTAAATTTGCTGGTGACATACATTTGGGAAACACTGTCAATATAAGACAGGAAGATTTAGATAACCTTAAAAACCAGTAACAGAAATAAAATGGGGCATGCCTTTAAGATCTAAAAATAATTTCTGATTTAAAATAAGGGAAGGAGAAAGAATAGGTGTATTAGTCATAAGTACATGTAAGCCATACTGCTCACTTCACATTTTGATTAATGATTCAGCTGCTGGAATCATGAAATTACATGAAACCCTCAACTTCCTTTTTTAAAAGTAAGTTCTATTAACCTCCTAGTTGCAGAGAGAATTTTAAAAAATTTGAATGCTAATAGATCACACATAAAAACATGATAAAAATATCCCAAATGTGTTTTTTAAATTGGCTTTTTCAAAACAATCTCATGATTTTTGTAGCCTCACCTATGATTTTTTTTCTTGCATGTGTGCAAGCCCAAGTTGTATGTGTGTAGCAAATAGATGGTAAAATTCCCACTATAGATGACATTTGTGCTATTTACATAAGAGAAATTAGCTGCAGATGAATCTCTTAAAGCTTCTTTAAGGTGACATGAGAAATAACTTGCTCCTCACCCTGCCTTATGCTTAATTTTCATACCCTTTCTTGGGTTTTTAACAATCTGAGCAATTCTTGCTTTTTCTTAAAAAGTTTCCTTCCCATCATCTTCTGCTAATTTTTTAGCATATGAAAATATTTATATTTGCATAATATGAACACCAGATGGCGGTATAAGTATGTGGAAAGCAATTCCTCTCCAAAAGCTGTTGTGCTTGTAAAACTAGGAAAACAAAGAACATAAGGAAGGCTGCCCTTTTGGCTGTTTAAGCATGCTAATAACTAGCGATAGATATGGCACAAAATGAAGCATGATGGTCTACTAATGGGGTCCCAGTATTTGATGGATGGTGAGCTGTCACCTATTCATTACCCTCCCTGGCATCTACCCTCATTGGCCTAGAGATGCCTGAGAAAGCATGTCCAACAGTTCTGTTCAACAGCTATCAATACATCTATCATCCATGAATTTGTCTACTCCCTTTTTGAACCTGACTATGCTATTAGTCTCTACTACCTCCTGCAGTAATGATTTCCACTAATTACTACTACATAGTACTTTTTTACACAACACATAGTTAGTGACAGAATTTGGGTTACGTAATCCTTCCCTTCTTTAAGTTTCATAGTTTCATAGTTTCATAGTAGCTAGAGTCGGAAGGGACCTAGGTAGATCATCTAGTCCGACCCCCTGCCTTAGCAGGAAAGAGCACCGGGGTCAGATGACCCCGGCAAGGTGCTCATCTAACTTCCTTTTAAAAATCCCCAGGCTAGGAGCCTGCACCACTTCCCCTGGAAGCTGGTTCCAGGCCCTAGCCGCCCTGACTGTGAAGTAGCGCCTCCTAATATCTAATCTAAACTTACCCTCCGCCAGCTTGTGACCGTTATTCCTGGTCACTCCTGGCAGCGCACGGGGGAACAGGGACTCCCCCAATACCTGCTGATCCCCCCTGACCAGTTTGTAGCAGGCCACAAGGTCCCCCCTTAACCTTCTCTTGTGGAGGCTAAACAGGTTCAGGTCCCGTAGCCTCTCCTCATAAGGCCTGCCCTGCTGACCCCTGATCATACGAGTGGCCCTCCTCTGAACTCTTTCCATATCGTCCACGTCCCTCTTGAAGTGTGGCGCCCAGAACTGGACGCAGTACTCCAGCTGCGGCCTGACCAGTGCCGCATAGAGGGGGAGGATCACCTCCCTGGACCTGCTCGAGATGCATCTGTGGATGCATGACAGGGTACGGTTGGCCTTCTTGACTGCCTCCCCACACTGCCGGCCCATGTTCATCGTGGAGTCAATGACGACTCCAAGATCCTTTTCCGTCTCCGTGCTGGCAAGAGGGGAGTTCCCCAACCTGTAAGTGTGGTGCCGGTTCTTCCTCCCCATGTGCAACACCTTGCACTTATCAGTGTTAAACCCCATCCTATTCTCATCCGCCCACCGTTGCAACCTGTCAAGGTCAGCTTGTAGCCTATTGCACCCTTCTAGTGCACCCACATCCCCCCACATCTTAGTGTCATCAGCAAACTTGAACAGGGTGCTTTCTACCCCGTCATCCAAGTCACTGATGAAGATGTTGAACAGTGTGGGCCCGAGGACCGAGCCCTGCGGAACCCCACTGCCCACATCCTTCCAGGTCGAGAAGAACCCATCCACTACCACCCTCTGGGTGCGGCCCTCCAGCCAGTTGGCGACCCATTTGACCGTGTGGGCATCAACACCACAGTCTCCCAGCTTTTTGATGAGGACAGGGTGAGAGACAGTGTCGAAAGCCTTCCGGAAGTCCAAAAAGACTACATCCACAGCAACCCCTGCGTCTAATGATTTGGTGACCTGATCGTAAAAGGCCACCAGGTTGGTCTGACAAGACCTGCCACTGATGAACCCATGTTGGTTGCCCCTGAGCATGCATTTCCCCGCAAGGCCCTCCTGGATGTGTGCCAGGATAATTTTTTCAAAGAGCTTACCCGGGATTGAGGTAAGACTAACTGGCCTGTAATTTCCCGGGTCCTCTTTTTTTCCCTTTTTGAAGATAGGGACCACATTGGCCCTCTTCCAGTCCTCCGGCACCTCGCCAGAGCACCACGAGTGCTCATAGAGCTGCGCCAGGGGTTTGTTCATTGTTGTATTTCATATTTACATTCTGGAATTAAATATTAGCCCCCACTGGACAAGAATTGCTGGAATGCAAAGGGCTCCACATGTTGTTAACCTTCCTCTACCATAGTGTGTGTGGAGCCAATGGAAATGGGTGGCATGGAGCTAGCTATATGCTGGGTAAGTTGCACAATTAGGCTCTGGAGACCTCAGTTTGGCCCTCAGTCATTTACTTGTCTTTGTTTGCTTTTATGCTGCTACTGCCTTTACTTTTCTGCCCATTATGTTATATAAGGCTATGGCTTAGAATGTATGTTGGAATTCCCTTTGGGCCCAGTTCCCAATATGTAGTTTAGACTTTTCTGACTCTTGCACCAATATACTCTAAAAAGATCAGCAAAGTAGCATTCGACCTCCCATTGTAAAATACAACTGAAGTATTGCAGAATCCACCAAATATGTAACTTTATTTTGGGGGAGAGGGGTTATCTGCTGATTTTAAATGATTTTGGTGGAAATTAAGGGCCAGAAACGAAATCCTTGGTTTATCAGTATGTGACATTCCAGCATATTGTACCACTCCTTGGGAACTCAGTAACATAAACAACACAAAGATGAGATGCACCTACTTCAGTACTGAGTACAAAGTTCTGAAAGTGGCATCTCACGAGCTTTTCTTTCCATCCTCCATGCCACCCCCTCAGGATTTGATTTCACACAGGATAGCTATATAAAACTGTTGGTTAAAGTGTCAATTGTTGCCCTGTTTTGTGAAAATGGAAAGGAGGTTATCTCTACCATTTTGACTGTGTGGGGGGGTTTTTTTGTACCTACAGTGCTAGAGCCTTCTGCTTCCAGCAGCTATCTAAAGTAATTAGATTCTTCTCCAGTCAGTAAGTTGCTCTCATACTGTGAAAAATCTGATAAAAAACTCCCACAATGTGATGCTTGCTAAATTATTTTAACCATCCAGTTGAAAATCATTTTTCATTCAATACTGTTCTTTTCACTTTTTCTTGCAAAACATACTTCCTAGTTGGTGTTATTTTTTAAAAAAGCAGACAGGCTGACTACCTCATTTTATTTACGTTTCAGTTAAAAATGAAAGTACTTTCTTCCCATAGAGATAACAGACTGAAAAGGGACGAGATTTGAGTTTTCTGTGTAAATGCATTGCTACTAAAATTGTAGCTTTAAAGATTTAACCCATTGTTGTATTTCATACTAAAAGATGAGCAAGCTCGGTGTGGTGAAAAGGAATCTTAAACCATACCTATAACAGCATTTAAAAATCTTTGCTTTTCTGGTTGGCAGATGGTAAATGAAAAAGCCAGGTGAGACCAAGGATAAATTAATACACTTATTAGCTAGTTTTGTTTCTGTCAATAAGTTGAAAGACCTTGGTAGTGGTCTGAGAGTTCATTTGGTTATAATAAGGATAGATGATGAATTCTCCCAGGTACTATAAGGAGGGCTTATTTTCATTATGCTGTATTGACAATATCAAGCAGCAAATGACCAGACAAACTGTGAATCCAGGCTCTAACGCTAAAGTTTTATTTCTATCTGACATTTCTGTTCTTCTGGGCTACTTCCAAGATCTTGGAACTGAGTTCAAATTTTGCTTGCATCAGTGATACATCTGTGGATGAAGTTGTGTGTTACACTTAGACCATACTAAGGGAATTTAAACCACAAGTGTCCACAAGTGTCCACATGTTACAGCTTTTAAATTTTGCCACTTCAGGTTGGGGTTAATCTTACGTCATGCTATCTTTCTTGTACTGGGGTAACTTCAGTCTGCTCCATGGAAGTAAAACAAGCAAGTTGCAATCCCAAAGCATCCCAGAATGCCCTAATTCCATCTCCTCCATCCCTTCTGCCCCCATCAAGAGCAGGGAGTTCAAGCCATGTCCCTGCTCACTAGCCCTCTAGTGGCAAGTCAGAGCTGTCAGGCAAGAAGCAGTATTAATCCATAACATGCAACTTCTCACAGCTTGTTTTAATTTTAACAATGTTTAATATTGCACAGATTTAGTATGGTCTGCACATAATGTGTAACTTCACCCTGTGTAATAACGCTGTGGAGTTTCTCCTGATTTAAAACAGCACAAGGGAGAAGTGAATGAGGCAAGGTTTTCTGTTATTACACATTTTTGGTTCTTTTTATTATAGACAACGGCCATTTTACCCATAAGGTAGGAGTAAAAAAAATCACCATGACATCTGATCATCCCTGCTCTATTAAGGAGCTTACGTTTATTTTCTGTCAAATAGTTATTTTAGTGCATGGAGGTTGAGGACAAGAGAAAGAGATTTCTGCAGCTATTTTTAAATCATCTGCCCATGTTTAATTCTGCATGCAGACAAAATCCATATTTATTGTTCCCAGTTTTCTTTCTGACATTAATTTTTCTGCACTGTTCCGGCAGGCAAACTGCAGGCAACACATATACTGCACTTTTCATTTACTTGCTAATGGATTTCACTTCTTCAAAGCCATAAATTTGTTTGTGCCATGAAAAGGGGGTCAGGAGGAAACAGTGTTGTTAAATGAGGAAAAATAGGCAAGATCAACTCTATCCATTTTAAATATCTGTAGGAAATCCATTTTGCCACAACGTTATAGTGATCCTTAGAGGCTGAGTGGAAAAGACAAAGAGGTTCAGAACTGCTACTCCATTCACCATCTTCATTCTGATTTATAAAGTCATTTTTATTCTTTCTGCTTAACAGCTAGTGTAGGCAAAGCTAGTCCTGTAGATTGATTATCGGCAAAGGCTTATTGTTTTCCAGCCCTGCTGTTATTGGAAACATTTATTATCCCAGTGCCATTCTGAGAAATTTGTGTTATAAATTGTTCGTAATCATTACTAAATGTGATAAACCAACTGCAATTTTAAGAGGAGAAGGGAATGGGGTTGTCATGGGAGCAGTCCATGGCCAGTGCTAATCCTTGAGCAGTTCAAAAGTTCTGTACTTCTTCAGAAAGCGTCTTAAAAAGGCAAGCACAAGGCCGGTACTCTCCCCATACTCATCCAGCAGGTTCACATATTTAGGACTGCAGCATATCTCTCTTGTCATTTTCTTTTCTGTAAACATTTTCTTGTCTGTTTACTTCTTTAAACAGTCCTGTACTGGGCACTGGAAATAGTTTAACTATAGATCTGTACAGGTTAATTTGTCATGTGAGTTTAGTTTTCTTTGCTAAGTATTGGGTAATCTCATTGTGATACTTTGAACTCTTAGGGCCCTTTTTCAATTAGATGAAAGCCTTTTATACCACACTATCAGAAATCTGAGGATTTGTGAAAAATCCATTAGTAATGTCTCAGTAAACTTCTGGAGATAGGTATATGTTATTTTCATTTTACGTACTGGGAAACATGAAAGTTAAATCCCTTGAGGTAATAGTCAATGAGAAGCAGAGTTGAGAACACAAATGAAGGCCAGTATGTTCGGGCATGGGCAGCTAAAGTTAGACACATTAACTATATTTTATGCTAGTTTATCAGAGTATCTTAACAAGGCTTCTTATTTCTAACATTTTCACTGAAATCTATAGGTTGATGCTTGAGATTAAGTTCCTGTTTAAGAATCCTGATGCATCTCATTGTCGAGGATTTCTGAAGATGACTGTAGGATCTGGGGACTAAAATGGTTTGGACCAAACATTTACCATAGTGCAAGTTTGGGAAATTTTAATTGTCATGCTTGGTTAATTTGGGTTTTGATGAAAACAGAAATATAATCCTATAGCTGTTAAAGATAGTCTCTTTCCAAAAGAGCTATGTCTAGGGTATGAATGAAGCATAATAATCTTATACAACATTAATACAAGTCTGCTTAATATGTACAGCAGCCCAATTTACTGAATACAGTGGTTTTTAGTGTGAGAGAGTTTACTAAGCACTAGCTGATATAAAGATATCTGAAGTCCCTGACAGATGTTCACTTTAAGACATGATGGATCTAATCCTTAATCCTAACAATCATACTTCCTGCTGTGAACGAGTCTATTTATCGTCTGGCCATGTTACTCATAGGTCCATTATTTTTCCTAGCCAATCCCTTCTCCTTCTCAGTCTGCACGCACCGAGCTTGCCTGCCACGACTTTGATGTTTTCCACGGTTCAGTGGACTTGTGTACGGCACGTACCAGATTGTCCAAAATTGGGACTGGTGGTCCCTGAGCTTATTGAGGGCTCCTCCACCCCTACACCCTCACCCGTACCTCCGTATAATGTCCTGCCCGCTCTATAAGTCAAAGTCAATCTGATCCTACCAGAAGTGTTGGGGAACGATGCCCCAGGGGCTTCTGGTCTTTGAGCGAGGAGTTCCGCTCGTCTCCTCCTCCAAGTCTGATCCTGCTGCTGGTGCCTCTTCGAGTGAAGGGCCTTGTGCCCCTCCTCCATCCTCTCTTAGCTGAGTTGCCGCCTGAGGTCCTTGCACCTCGGTGGGTTCCAAGGCTCTCCTCTGCCCTTCCCCACCGGAACCTGGTGCCCTTGCACCTCCTCGACAGCCGCCTCTCCACTGGACCCTGGCTCCTCCGCGGTTCACCCCTGGGGTGCCTTACCGCTGCCCCAGAACGTCCGGGTGCGGTGTCAGGCAGTGTGGATCCACCCCTCTGCTCTCCTGCCGGCCGCCGATGTCAGTCCTGGCGCCTCCGGTCCCACAGGTCTCCTGCCGGCCGCCGACGTCCATCCCGGCGCTTCCGGTCCCACCGCTCTCCTCTCTGGGCTTGACTCTGGCCCATCCTTTAAGTGGGCCGGGCCATCCGGGGACCTATAGTGGGTAAGTACTTGCTCTGCCCCCCTGGCTCTGTGGTAAAGGCCTTCCTGGGGTCTCCCAGTCCGGGCAACTCCCAGACACCTGCCATGGCACATGTGCATGGCAGGACATGAGATTTTGGGATTGGGGATTAGATCCCACTCCCACCTTACTCACTGGCACAGGGAGATGAAACCCATCATCTGACTCTCATTTGGGGCCAAAAACCAAATGGATCCCCAGCCCCAACCAAGAGCCAGCTTGGTTCATGGGGAGCCCAGCACCAGGCTGACAGCCTGATATCAAGCTCTGTATGCATAGGGAGCTGTGGAAGCCCTGTGTGGTGGCCCAGCTGAGCAACACGTGGAGTTTGATAGCTTCCTGTACACGGGGAGCAAAGCATTGGGCTGTAACAGGTCCAGTACCAATTCCCTGTGTGAGGGGTGCTGTATAACCCACTTGTGCTGCCTGACATGAGGCTTGATAGTTCCCTTCACTTAGGGAGCCTGGCATTTGGCTATGGCAGCCTGGTGCTGGGCTATCAGACCTTGTGTGCTGCTCAGTATGGGAAGCCCAACACCAAACTGCAAACCACTGCTGGGCTTCCCACGTGCTTGGACCTATCAAACCCTTGTGCTGCACAGTTGGGTGGCTCATGGGGCTTATATAGCTCTTGGTGCATGGAGAGCCTGCCATTAGGCTGCAGCAGCCCAGCTGGGTGGAACATGGTGTTTTGACACGTTCTGGCTACATGTTTAAGGCATGATACAAATGAGCCACAATTGTTATACAGTTATGTGGGGGAGTAACTGTGTGGTTTGCTTGATGCATTATCATACCTTATCACAACTGTGGCTGGGTTATTATTTAAGGTGCAATTAACCTGTTAATTGCATCTTATAGGTAATGTGTTGGGAGCCTCAAAGTAAATGTGTCACACCTTCTGTATCATCTAGAATTAACATAAAAGGTAGCAAAAAAAAGGACCTTTATTTTCTCTAAATCTGTGGTGATAGCAATACCTCTGCTGATCCAGTTCAAATGAATGATTATTTTGTAAAATTTTAAGGGAATTGCATTTCACCTGAACATATGTTCCCTGTCCTAAATAGATAATGACAGATTCAGAAAAGACATGAAAATCTTAATTACCTACCCCTGAAGCAGTTGCATGATTACCAGGCAAATAGATGAAGAGATTAACCCTTTAATATCTGGATAACTCTAGGTCCTCCTCTATACCTTTCTAACCTATTCCTGAGTGTGCATATCAAGATATATTCATGTATCCACAACTAGTGAGTAGATACAAAAGTCAAGGTAAAATGCCTACTTTTAACATGATCTTATAGACCAATTTATCTATCTGAGGTAGACAGTCACTTTCCCAAAAATATTTTGATCAATGGATTCATTTTTCTGACATGCTCACCTTGTCAGTTACTGTATTTACCAATATTTTAACCTATACCACTGTAAAGAAGACCAGACTAATATCCCATTCTTAAATTACTCTGGATTGAAGGCAACTTCCAATTCCAGATTTGGTGGCTGTTTCATATTATTAACAGACCAAGTACTGAATCTTCTTGGTATCTTCTATGACCTGTTCCAAAAATATCAAATAAACTCAAGACAACAACCCAGACAGTCTCTTGAATCTTAGCTATCTTAGCTTTTGTCTTCTGGAATTTGTGCAATTATGGAAGAACTAGCATGCATGTGTCATGTGTGCATGCCTGGGTCTGTGTTTGTGAGTGGGGATGGGTTTGAAAAATTGAAAATAATGGGGCTTCAGCAATTAAATTTGCATTCTTACTGCAAAGTAGAAGGATTCTGGCCTAAGATGAAGAGGAAGCTATGATCTAACTCCTCTCCCAGTTAGGCAAAGTGCAGCTTAAGGCACCTCCAAATATAGTCAGAGGTCTTTCTGTGTGGATAAGAAGATTTAAGGCTAAAGTTCAGGTAAGAATCTATGATAAGGGTGCAATTTACATACATGCTGAGAAATGTTGTGTAGGTGATATTGTTACACAAATTGCCAGTTGCTTAAATTACAAGTGAGACCTTATGAGAGAGGGTAAGGCAAGATGCTACATTTATTAAGTGCTTAATACACACACACACACACACACACACACACACACACACACACACACACTTATACCCCAATTTTTGTTCTGTGCTCATATGCGTTACCAGTCTTTCGGTGCTTGAATCAACTTAGTGACCAGCCAAGTGGATCCTGAGTAGGTGCTGGGCTCCTGCAATCCATCTCATCAGATGAACAGATGCTCCAGGATGACATGAAGAACAAGACCCCAAATCGATATGTCTTGCCCCATTTTTTTTATAGCCTTGTCAATTCATCCAGTCCTCTGGGCTTTTGCGGGGTTACCACTGTGTTCTTTCTTGAAGGTTGATTGCTGTTGTTCTCTTGCTGTTCTGGGGTGGATTTTTCTTGTTTGGTCTTTTATCTGTTTGAATTCTTCAGCCAGTTGCCAGCTGATGTTTTCATTTTCCACAAACACACTCACCCATACAGCATACAAAGAGTAAAAGGTCATGCACTTATGAAAAAGGTCATGCACTTATGTCAAGTTACAGAGCAATACAAAATGGAGTTTCTTAAGGGAATGCAAAACTCAAGAAAATACATAAGATTAAAAGCAATAGGCCAAAGTCTATTCCATGTTATTTACCTAACATCAAGCTGGTATTTGTCCTATTTGCATACCAATACAGTCCCTTGAGTAATAGGTCTTGAAATTAACAACCCGTTGAGATGCACAGGGCAGTTCTCTCTCAGTTATTGTTTCAAGTAGTCTGAAGACAACTTTGGTTACTGTCAGTTACTTTGTCAGTTGCTCAGCATGGATCAGTAGTGCCTATTTCTTGTTAATGTTCCTTTCCTGTTCACTTCAGTGTTTCTGCATAGGAAAAAGTAAAATTTGGCTCCATGTGTTTATGGTTCCTTCTAAGCTAGACCCAGCTCTGGGACATGTTTTCTTCTTCTTTTTTTGAAGGCAGTTAGGATATATCCATCTATAGAATGCTGCTCGGTGCAGAGGCAACACTAAACAAGGTATCTTAGTACCAGAAGCAGTATAGCTACAATAGCAGGGCTACACCCAAACTCATTAGCTCTGCTATAAGACAAAGGCCACATACTAGCTTGGTTAGAACACGGATATACTGCATCTGGTACCCAAGTTAGTACATTCAGAAATAGAAGACTATGTTGATATTCAGAAATGTAAAAAATATGAAGCATTGACATTTCAAGTATATGACATGAACCTGTACCACTTCCATTCATGATAATATTTACTAGTCATTAAGCTTGTTTTTATTTAACTGGTGTTATTGAGGGGAATTAAAAAAATCCTCCAACAGCTTCTGTGTTTTTCTGCCCATGCCCTTTTATGCATAACAGAGGATAATTAAATTTTCCTATTGCAGGATACAATACCAAATGGCAAGGATGAAAAAAGAACAGTGTAGTAAAAAATAGATATTCAAGATAAACTATCCTGGAGTTAAATGTGCAGTTTAAAACCAATACTGTACATTGATAGCACATAAGAGTAATACAGGTGCCAGAGAAGATTATATTACAATGTGGCTTGATTACCATCTGCTTGGATTTAATTAATTTCCTTAATTGGAGAACAATGCATTCTCTAATTACACATGAAAACACTGGCACTGCTAGCTATTTCAGAGTCTTTATCTATAGGAAAAACTCTCCTGGTAGACTCACTGTCTGCCTATTTTATACAACCCTCATCTCAGTGGACACAGGCTGTTTGGCAGACTCCTGACAATTACTCAAACTAATCACATGTGAAGTAACATTCCAAATTTGTAATTTAGGTGCAATAAAACTCTAAATGTAAGTAATTCAACTTATACAAATACTGGGGCAAAACTTCCACCAGAAATGTAATTATAAAACAGTACAGATGCAACTAGAATTAAATTTAAGTGAAACATGTCATCTCAATAAATGCTATGAAGATGATACCTATGACCACAGAAAGGGAAATTAATTTCCCTACTTTCCACTGAAAGTGTCATGATCTAACATTAACCTACCAGTGGGGTTAATAATAAAATAGTTAAGGTATGAAATAGAGACATCACTACTAATGGGCTAAATATTTCCCTCATATAGCTGTATCGAGATCCACATTGATGCACTAGAGATGTATTTGGCTCAGTAATATAAACCAGTTTACCTCACATAAATGTCATCTCCTTAAAATAATGGAATGAATCTATCAAGGTATGCCTGTCTTCTGGCTTGATCTTTTCTCAAATATATTCCACCACAATTCAGCAAGTTGCTTCCTCTGCCCTTCCATAGGGTTTCTGACCCACAGGCTGAGACCTGAGTGTCCTAAATAAGAAAAAGAAGTGTTGTTTCCCATCTAATTTTTATGATTCCTCATTGCCACAAGATAAATATCATGTGGACACTCATCTTACTAAAATAACAAAATACTAGTGAATTATTACCTCAATAGTGTGACAGTTACACTACAATTAAGTGCTACTCATCTGGCCTGCAGAGCCAAAACTTAAGCACCATTGGGGTAAATCAGTGAAGTAAATGGAGATTTGCCAATGTACATACATTGAGGCTCTGACCCCACATTCTTATAACATGGCTTATAACTTATTTGGACACCAAAACACAGATATAACACTGTTTCTTTCAAATGATTTGTTCTTTCCATAAAATCAAAGGAAAGAGCAAGAAAATACCTCCAATGCATTCCTAATACTGCGATGTACTGCAGCTCTGATAAACTATACAGAAAATGTTATGTACAGGTTTGAATTTCTCTATGGATATCTTAATTTTCACATTTTGTGAGGCCTAATAGTTTTGTTTTGACAGAAGTTTAATCAAAGGAAAGTGACACTGAATTTGACTCTTGACATTTTTTATATTACTTTTAGATTGTAAAACATTTCATTACTTCCACAGCCTGACTGCATTCTTATTCCCCAGAATTACTAATCACAGTGACAGCTGCTTATTTTAGGGGCTGCAATGGAGCTTTATGAAGGTGTTAAAAAGTCAGAAGAACCTCAGGATGAAGAGTAAAATCTATTTAAAAATAAAACATTTGGGTCATGGAAGATAACTGATTTTTACTAAAACAAACCAATTAGACTGAGGGTTTTGCTCTTTCATCAGACAATGACATCTTCTAATATAAAGGATTATCCTCTTAGGACAAAAAATCACTCTGTTCTGCAATCTAAAATTTGCACTTATTGCTGTCATGGGTCATTGTCTGAAATAGAACCAAGACCTTCTGCATTAGAAGTGTTCTACCATTTGAGGCAAATGACTAACTGTAGCTGGCAGCTCTACTAAACACACATCTTTTGTGAGTAAGACATTGGTGAAGGGTGTATAGAATGTACTGATCAAAATCACTTTGCATCCTTTCATAAACCTATCAATCAGTCATTTATAAGACCTAGTGTCTAGTAATATAAGGTTCAGTTGGTTAAAGCCATATACATTGACATAAATGTCAAACCAGTTTGTAAGTTGTGTGGATGACAACTTTATGTTTCAGAAAGTTGAGGAGATAACTAGGGGATCACCTATCTTGGACTTTATCCTGACCAATAGGGAAGAATTGGTAGAGGATGTGAAGGTAATGGGAAACTTGAGAGGAAATGATCTCAATATGCTGGAATTCAAGATCCTGAGATTGGGAAAGCTTTAGTTCAGCAGAACCAAGACATTAGATTTCAAAAAGGTGAATTTCAGCTGACTTAAGGGATTAATAGCCATGGTACCATTTGAAGACAGACTGAAAGATAAAGGAGGATTGTAAGCTTGTAAAAGGCACAGTATTGGAAGTTCAACAAGAAACTGTTTCAACCTGACAAAAACATAAGAAGAATGGTAAGAAATCAATGTAGCTGCACAAGAAGCTTCTAGGATGCCTCAAATACAAAAGGAAAGAATATGCAAAATGGGAAAGTGGATAACCACTGAGGAAGCATATCAGGAAATAGCTTTCAGGAATAAAATCAGGAAGACAAAGGTGAAAAATGAGCTGCATCGGGCAAGAGAAGTTAAAGACCAGAAGAAGAGGTTCTATAAATATGTTGGTCAGAAAAGCAAGACCAAGGAAGCTGTGGGAAGTTAAATAACCAGGGAGAACTCTTAAAAGAAGATACAGAGAAGATGGAGCTATTCAACAGCTACTTTGTCTCAGTCTTGCAAAAATGTCAAGCTGTAACCGGACAGTTAATACGGATTATTTGGTTAAGGAAGGGGACAAGCCGAAGGATGACAAAAAGGAAAGTCAGAATGAATTTAAGTCATCAGGTCCCAATAAACTCCATCCCAGCGTATTGAAGGAAGTGACAGAGGAGATCTCAGAGTCCTTGGCAATAATATTTACAAAGTCATGGAGGACAGGCAAGGTACCAGAGGACTGGAAGAGGGCCAATATAGTGCCCCTCTTTAAAAAATAGTAAGAATTTAAAACAAAAAAACAAAAAAAAAAGAGCAAAAAAGAGGACCTAGGGAACTAAAGACTGGTTGGCCTCACCTCAATACCTGGGAAGTTACTGGAGCATATCATAAGGAAATCCTTTTGCCAGCATCTGGAAGAGGAAAGGCTGATTACAAATAGCCAGCATGGATTACTAAGAGCAAATCATGCCAAATAAAACTGATCTCCTCCTTTGACAAAGTAACTAGTTGGGGGTGTGGGAAGGAGGGAATGAAGGGAATGCTGTGGATTTAGTAGACTTCAGCAAGGCTTTTGACAAGACCCTCTCATAAACAGAATGGAGAAATGGGGGGCTGGACAAAACTAATATAAGGTGAATAGACAACTGTTTCAATAGTCACAAATGATAATTATAATTGTACCCAAGTCAGAACAGCAGCAGGGTTTTCAGTGGCATCCCTCAGAAGTCTGTCCTGGGCTCAGTGCTGTTCAACATGTTTAATAATAAATTGAAAAAGGCAGGAAGGAGGACCTGGGAAACTATAGGCCGGTTAGTCTTACCTTGATCCTAGGCAAGCTGTTTGAGAAAATTGTTCTGGTACACATCCAGGAGGGGCCAGCAGGGGACTGCATGCTTAGGGGCAACCAACATGGGTTCATCAGTGGCAGGTCCTGTCAGACTAACCTGGTGGCCTTTTACAATCAGATCACTAGATCATTAGATGCAGGGGTAGCAGTGGATATAGTCTTCCTTGACTTCCGGAAAGCTTTTGACACTGTCTCTCACCCCGTTCTCATTAAGAAACTGGGGGGCTGTGGTGTAGACACCCACACAGTCAAATGGGTCGCCAACTGGCTGGTGGGCCGCACCCAGAGGGTGGTAGTGGATGGGTCCTTCTCAACCTGGAAGGACGTGGGCAGTGGGGTTCTGCAGGGCTCGGTCCTTGGGCCCGCACTGTTCAACATCTTCATCAGTGATTTGGATGAGGGGGTAAAAAGCACCCTGTTCAAATTTGCTGATGACACTAAGATGTGGGGGGACGTGGGCACATTAGGAGGATGCAACAGACTACATTAAGACCTAGACAGGTTACAAGGGTAGGCGGACGAGAATAGGATGGGTTTCAACACAAACAGGTGTGTAAGGGGATGGGGGGGCGCCACTTACCGTGGGACCCCGATCCCTGGATGTCCCCTGGAGAGGAGGGGGTACGCGTTGGACCGTCCCGCTTCGCCGCTCTTGCCTGCCACGACTTGATGGAAATATGGGGGTTCACCCTTGCCGGGAAGCTGGCGGTCCACGTGGGGTACAGTACCTCCAAGGTCCAGGGGTCCTGAGGGCTCCTCCTCCCCTACACCCTCGCCCGGTCCTCCGGGTGGGGAGCCTCCGTTAGGGCTCCCTTGTCTTCATCCTAGCTCTGCAGTGGGAGGGTACCCCACACTGCTGGGCCCTCACCAGGAGTCCTATCAGCACCTAGTCTCCCTGGTGCTGATCGCTCCACTCGTCCTGAGGCATCTCTACCTCGGGGTCTCACTCTCTTGACCCGGGGGAACTACCACTCTGCCCCCCCCGCCCGCGGGTCTTCACCGTGGCCAAGCGGCCCGCAGCCGCCGGAGGAGGGTCCCTCCGACCCAGCCTCCCTTCCCGGCTTCCTCCGGTGCAACGGCCACCGGTCCCTTTTGTACCTCTGTCTCTTTGGGGCCTGCTGCGCCCCCTGGCTCTGCCGCCTCCGGCCTTGCCGGCTGGTGCTGTGCCGCTCCTGGCTTCGTGGCGGCCGGCCTCACTGCCGCCGGTCCTTGCTGCCCGGCTCCCGGCTTTATCGCACCCGGCCCAGCTGCCTCTGGACCTCCGGCTCCCGGCTTCACCGCCGCCGGCTCCCCGGCTCCTGGCCTCGGCGCTGCCGGCTCCCGCCGCGTGGCATGTGGCGTGGCTGTACCTGCCTCCGCCGCTCCCGGCTCCGCAGCTCCCGGCCTCGCAGCTCCCGGCTCCGCGGCAGGCTCCCGCCGGAGCCTCCGTCCTCCTCTGCTCAGGGTAGGCGGTTCCTTTTTATCTCCCCGCGCCGGTCCCGCGTCGGCACGGTTCCAGTTCCGGGAAACCTTAAGTTCCCTGCCCGGCTTCCGGGCCCGGACCCGGAAGCGGGGCGGAACTCCGGGATTCCCCGCTCGGGCCGGGCCCCTCAGGGTCCTGGCCCCCTCACACACCCCACCCCTCGAGACGCCGCTAGGCACTCCCTTTGCTGTACGATGTTCGCCCCCCGAGGGCTTCTCCCCGTCTGCCCGGGGCAGTACCGAGGGTTCGTGGGGATTCTCTATCTCCCCCCACCGAGACAAAAAGTCTGCCACGGTGTTGCTGCGACCGGGTTTATACCCGATTTTAAACTGATAGGGCTGGAGTGCCAGGGCCCACCTCATTATCCGGGCATTCTCGGTTTTAGCCGAGTTGAGCCACCGTAGCGGGGCGTGATCAGTTATTAAATGAAATTCTCGGCCCAATAAGTAGTACCGAAAATAGTCTATACCCCAACGGATGGCGAGACACTCCCTTTCAATTGTAGAGTACCTCTGTTCGTGTTCGTTCAAATGGCGACTGGCGAATGCCACGGGGCGTTCGACTCCCTCCACCTCCTGCGAGAGGACCGCTCCCAGGGCGTACGCTGAGGCATCCGTCTGTAGGATAAAGGGGGCGTTAAAGTTAGGGGTATGTAGTACCGCTCCTCGGCACAAGGCTTGTCGGATCTCGTTGAACGCCTTGCGTCTCTCTGGGGTCCAGTTGATGCGTGGTGGTTCCTTCCCCTTGGTGGTGTCTACCAGGGGATTTGCCAGTTCTGCAAACTGGGGAATGAACCGCCGGTAATAGCTGGCGAGCCCCAGAAAGGCCCGCATCTGCCGCTTGGTTGCCGGCGCCTCGTAGTCCCGAAGTGCCGCCACCTTATCCCGTAAAGGTCTTACCAGCCCTTTGCCTACTTGGAAGCCGAGATATTTAGTCTCTGACCTTCCGAGGGCGCATTTCTTTGGGTTGGCCGTCAGGCCCTTACCTCGTAACTCTTGCAAGACCTGTCTCAGGGCCTGGAGGTGTTGCTCCCACGTCTTGGTAAAGATCACGATGTCGTCGAGGTAGGCGGCGGCATATTCCTGGTGGGGTGCCAGTATCCAATCGATTAACCTTTGGAAGGTCGCGGCGGCCCCATTCAACCCGAACTGCATCCGTTTGAATTCATAGAGGCCCCAGGGGGTCCCAAAGGCGGTCTTAGGCTGATCCTCCCTTTGCAGGGGAATCTGCCAATACCCCTTTGCTAAATCCAGGGTGGAGATGTAATTGGCCTGCCCGATACGCTGCACCAGTTCACTTATTTGAGGCATGGGGAAAGCGTCAAACTGGGTGATGGCGTTCACTTTCCGGAAGTCAACGCACAGCCTTAAGCTGCCATCCGGCTTCGTTACCGCCACCAACGGGCTTCGCCAGGGGCTGCGGGAAGGCGTGATGATGCCTTGGGCCAGCATGCCATTAAGCTCCTCTCTAATCGGTTGGCGCCGGAAAAAAGGAATGCGCCGCCACTTTTCCCTGGCAATCTGGCCTGGTGGTGTCAGGATCTTATGCTCCACGCCTCTAGACTTCCCCGGGGTCTCTGAAAACACATCCCCAAACTCTACGACTAGCTGTTGTAACTCTTTCTGTTGGAAAGGGGACAGGGACGTCTCTTCCCCAAGTGGTCCCCCTTCCCGGGTCTTCGGCCCGGTCTCCCCCTCTTGACACTCCCCATCTACCGGCTCTCGGTCCATTTCTAGAAGGAGCCCGTGCGGCTCCTGCCACTCCTTCAATAGGTTGATGTGCAAGACCTGGGACGCCCTCGGATGGCCCTCCCTTCGGACTTCATAATTGACCGGGCCGGTTCGTCTTATGACCCGTGCCGGCCCCTGCCACCATGTCTCGAACTTACTATGAGACCTGGGCAGCATCACCAACACCTTCTGTCCGGGCTGTAACTCTCTCTCCCGGGTTCTCTGGTCGTACCGGTCCTTTTGTTGTCTCTGGGCCTGTTTGAGGTTGTCCTGGGCTGCTCTCCGGGCCTTGTGGAGTCTGTCCTGCAGTTCCTGTGCGTATTCCGCCACCTGGCGACCCCCTCGCGCGCCGCTTTCCCAGCTCTCCCTTAGGATGTCCAACAAACTTCGGGGTTGGTACCCAAAGACCAAGCTGAAAGGGGAGTAGCCCGTGGAGGCCTGTGGGGCATCCCGTACTGCAAACAGCAAGGGTGGTACCAACAAATCCCACCTGGCTGGATCTTCCTGCGTGCAGCGCCGGAGCATCCCTTTCAGTGTCGCGTTGAAACGCTCGACCAACCCATTCGTTTGGGGATGATAAATTGAGGTTTTTAGGTGGGTGACGTGGAGCACCTTGCACATGGCTGTCATTACAGCCGACATAAAGTTCTTTCCCTGGTCAGTCATGATTTCTTGCGGGATCCCGAACCGGGCAACCCACTTCATAAGCTCCTCGGCCACCTTGGAGCCCGTCACCGTCCGTAAGGGAATCGCCTCCGGAAACTGGGTGGCGTAATCAATAAGCACCAGTAAGAACCGGTGGCCGGCGGTGCTTCGGGGTAAGGGCCCCACCACATCAAGCGCCACCCTGGTGAATGGCTCCCGTATAACGGGCATCACCTGAAGGGGAGCGCGCGGGGGTTTGTGGGGGTTCACTAACTGGCAGTGACGACATTCTTTACAAAACCTCTCCACGTCCTCATATAGGTGGGGCCAGAAGCACCAGCGTACCAGCCTGGCCTCTGTTTTCCTTTTTCCCAAATGGCCTCCCATTGGGTTCCCATGGGCTAGTTGTAATAAGGGTGTGCGGTAGCGGCAGGGAATTAAAAGTTGACTTCCCTCCCGCCCTGTCTGTGGGTCGGGCTTAATCCGATATAGCAGACCCTGTCTTAACTTGACCCGGGGGCCCTGTCCCCGATCCGCCGTTGGGCTTACCGGTTGCCGCTCCCGTTGGAGTGCCTCTTCACGGAAGGGTCTCAGCTCCGCGTCCTCCTCCTGCGCCTCCCGGAACTGGTAACTGTTCGCGAGGCTGTCCAGCTCGCCCGGCCAAGGCGGTTCGGGTTCTTCCCCGGCTAGGCCTTGTGGAGGTTCCTTCCGAGGCTGGAGAGCGGCCAGCACCTCGTATATCTCCGGCCAGTCCCTCCCCACGATCATGGGGTGCAAAATATCCTCCTTCAACCCCACGGGCAGGCGTCTCGAGACTCCCTGCAGCCGGACCTCTAGGATCCGCCGCTCGAAGTGCGTCCTCCGATTGTGGAGGCAGACTAGGTGGATCCCTGCGCACCGCGGGGCGCGCCTACATTCTACCAGCGATGGTCTAACTAGGGTCTGTGCGCATCCAGTGTCAATTATGGCCATGAGTGGTCGCTGTCCCACCCAGGCCTTTACTCGCGGCAGGGGCCTGGGGAAGGCGTCTTCCCTGCCGCCGACCCCACAGTCCATAGGTTCCTCCCGAGTGTACTCCCCTGCTCCGCTGCTACCTCTGGGGATCGGGGCCCCCTTACCGGGGCGGGTACTCGGCTTCGGTTGGGCAGGACCGGGCAAGGTGCCCCCTGCCGCCGCAGCGGAAGCAACTAACACCCGGGTTCCCTGAGGTCTTCTCAGCCTTACTTCCCCTGCCCTTTCGGGGGGAGCCTTCCACCCTCGGTTTTCCCCGACCCGGGCGCCGCCCTACCTGGGCTGCTGTATATTGCTCCGCCAGCTGGAGAGCCTGTAGGGAAGTTGTGGGGCCGTGACACCTCCCCCACTGTCGGGTGTCGTCCTCCAGGTCCGTCAGGAACTGCTCTAGCAGGACCTGATCACATATTTCTTCTTTTGTGGTCTCCGTCGGCCTCAGCCACTTCATCATTTCATCTCTCAAGCTGTGCCACAACATCTTGGGGCTTTTCACGCCCTTAGTCTTGCTCCCTCGGAACGCCTGTCGGTGCTTTTCCGGGGTAATGTCTAGGCGTTGTAGAATCTTGGCCTTCACCCGCTCGTAGTCGCTGGCCTCGGCGCGGGTCAGGGCTCGGTAGGCTGCCTGGGCCAGGCCAGTTAACAGGACTCCCAGCCTACTGGCCCATTTCGTCCGGTCTATGCCTGCGGCGAGGGCCGCTCTCTCAAAGGTTTCTATGAAGGCCTCCACGTCGTCTTCCCGATTCATGCGGGGCATGTTCATTTCCCCGCTATACGGGCCAGCCCTTGTCTGCTGCTGTTGGAGAAAATGCTCCTGCACACTCGCTTGCCTTAAGGCAGTCTGCTGGTGCTGCTGTAGCAGCTGGGCCATCAGATGCAGCGTCTGCTGCGTCACATCCGCGCTCGTAGGGAGCTCCATGGTGCTGTAGTGCTCTCCGAGCTAGGCCGGGCTCGATTCCCGGCCAATGCACCAGTTGTAAGGGGATGGGGGGGGCGCCACTTACCGTGGGACCCCGATCCCTTGATGTCCCCTGGAGAGGAGGGGGTACGCGTTGGACCGTCCCGCTTCGCCGCTCTTGCCTGCCACGACTTGATGGAAATATGGGGGTTCACCCTTGCCGGGAAGCTGGCGGTCCACATGGGGTACAGTACCTCCAAGGTCCAGGGGTCCTGAGGGCTCCTCCTCCCCTACACCCTCGCCCGGTCCTCCGGGTGGGGAGCCTCCGTTAGGGCTCCCTTGTCTTCGTCCTAGCTCCGCAGTGGGAGGGTACCCCACACTGCTGGGCCCTCACCAGGAGTCCTATCAGCACCTAGTCTCCCTGGTGCTGATCGCTCCACTCGTCCTGAGGCGTCTCTACCTCGGGGTCTCACTCTCTTGACCCGGGGGAACTACCACTCTGCCCCCCCCTGCCCGCGGGTCTTCACCGTGGCCAAGCGGCCCGCAGCCGCCGGAGGAGGGTCCCTCCAACCCAGCCTCCCTTCCTGGCTTCCTCCGGTGCAACGGCCACCGGTCCCTTTTGTACCTCTGTCTCTTTGGGGCCTGCTGCGCCCCCTGGCTCCGCCGCCTCCGGCCTTGCTGGCTGGTGCTGTGCCGCTCCTGGCTTCGTGGCGGCCGGCCTCACTGCCGCCAGTCCTTGCTGCCCGGCTCCCGGCTTTATCGCACCCGGCCCAGCTGCCTCTGGACCTCCGGCTCCCGGCTTCGCCGCCGCCAGCTCCCCGGCTCCTGGCCTCGCCGCTGCCGGCTCCCGCCGCGTGGCACGGCTGTACCTGCCTCCGCCGCTCCCGGCTCCGCAGCTTCTGGCCTCGCAGCTCCCGGCTCCGCGGCTCTCGGCCTCTCAGCTCCCGGCTCCGCGGCAGGCTCCCGCCGGAGCCTCCGTCCTCCTCTGCTCAGGGTAGGCGGTTCCTTTTTATCTCCCCGCGCCGGTCCCGTGTCGGCGCGGTTCCAGTTCCGGGAAACCTTAAGTTCCCTGCCCGGCTTCCGGGCCCGGACCCGGAAGCGGGGCGGAACTCCGGGATTCCCCGCTCGGGCCGGGCCCCTCAGGGTCCTGGCCCCCTGACAAGGTGCAAGGTGATGGACCTTGGGAGGAACAACTGGCAGCATACCTACAGGTTAGGGAACTCCCCTCTTGTCAGCACGGAGGCAGAAAAGGATCTTGGGGTCATCATTGACTCCAAGATGAATGTGGGCCGGCAGTGTGGGGATGCAGTCAGGAAGGCCAACTGAACCTTGTCATGCATCCACAGATGCATCTCAAGCAGGTCCAAAGAGGTGATCTTCCCCCTCTATGCGGCAGTGGTCAGGCCGCAGTTGGAGTAGTGCATCCAGTTCTGGGCGCTGCACTTCAAGAGGGATGTGGACAGCATGGAGACGGTCCAGAGGAGGGCCACTCATATGATCAGGGGACAACAGGGCAGGCCTTATGAGGAGAGGCTACGGGACCTGAACCTGTTCAGCCTCCAAAAGAGAAGGCTGAGGGGGGATCTTGTGGCCTTTTAAAAACTAGTCAGGGGGGATCAGCAGGCACTGGGGGAGTCACTGTTCCCCCAAGCACCACCAGGAGTGACCAGGAATAATGGTCACAAGCTGGCAGAGGGTAGGTTTAGGTTAGATATCAGGAGGCGCTACTTCACGATCAAGGTGGCCAGGGTCTGGAACCAACTTCCAAGAGAAGTGGTGCAGGCTTCTATGCTGGGGGTTTTTAAGAGGAGGTTAGATGAATGTCTTGCTGGGGTCGTTTGACCCCAGTACTCTTTCCTGCCATGGCAGGGGGTCGGACTAGATGATCTGCTCAGGTCCCTTCTGACCCTAGAAACTATGAAACTATGAATGCTGAAATGGAGAGCTTCCTGAGTAGATAATGCTAAACTGGGAATGATTGTGAATATATTGGAGGACAGGAACACCGTTTAGAAGGATCCTGACAGATTGGAAAATTGGGTTGCAGCTAACAGGGTAAAGTTCAATGCTGAGAAATGCAAAGTGCTGCATCTTGGGAAGGATAATCAAACATGAATACAAAATGGGTGACCTCTGGCTAGACGGCAGGACTATTGAGGAATATCTGGGTGTCTTGGTATATCATAGACTAAATATGAGTCTGCAGTGTGATGCCACTTCACAAAAGGCAAATGCAGTTCTCAGCTGGATCAATGGGAGCATTAGGTGCAAGACATGAGAGCTGATAGTACCATTCTACTCACTACTGGTTAGGCCTCATCGGGGGGTACTGTGTGCAGTTTTTGACTCCATGTTTTAATAAGGATGTAGAGAAGTTGGAGAGGGTCCAGAGGCAGGAGACAAAAATGATAAAGTGTTTGGAAAGCAAGTCATACAAGGAGAGGCTGAAAGAAATGGGCATGTTTCACTTGTGGAAATGGTGCTTAAGAGGTGACATGATAGCAGTCTTCAAATACCTGAAGGGCTGCTATAACATGAGGAAAAACACTGTTTTTTCTTGCTGCAGGGAGTGGGACATGGACCAATGGCTTGAAGCTGCAGTGAAGGAGATTTGATTTTTAATATCAGGAAAAAAATTCACTGTTAAAGTACTGAGGTATTTGAATAGATTACCAAGGGAAGCTGTGCACTCTTTATTGCTGGAGGTGTTCAAGGAGAAGCTGGACAAGCATTGGTCAGGTATGATTTAGGTGTAAGTATCTTTTACTTCATTTTTTTTCTGTGCTTCTGAGCTTTGTACATGGGTCTGGGAAGGAATTTTTCTCCCTCTGATGCTACATGTCAGGGTTTTTTGTATTTTTTAAGCCTTCCTCAGAAGTACTGAGTATTGGCTGCAGCCTAGGCTGGGAATTGCAACTGGGGATTGTAACTGCTCCTGCTGGAAATTAAGCCCAGAGGTTGATGGCTAGAGGATCTTGCCTCTCCACACAGGGTCAGACTGATCATTTTTGGGGGGGGGGCGGGTCAGGAAGGCGTCTAGCATGGGGTAGGACTAGATGATCTCTTGATCATCTTGCTGTCTTGATCTCTTTCAGCCTTACTTTTCTATGATTCTATGTTTGCTTGTGGTCCTGGCTTATCTCACTACATAGTATCTAAGTGAGCTAGTAACTGAATGAAGGGCTTCCAGGATTCGTCCACTTGCTGCAGAAAGTGCTGTTGGTAGTTGAGCATGTTAGCTGTTTTCTTTGAGTTTAAGTTCCAGCAGAAGCAGTGGCACACCCCAGTTATGATTCCCAGCATTTACTGTATCCAAAACCCAGTGCTTCTGAGGAAGGCTTAAAAAAAAAGCCCTGATACAAGTAGCTAGTGTTGGGGCAGGGGGATTCCCTTTCAGACCCATGTCAAAACCCAGAAGCACAAAAAACCCCCGAAGTAGAATATAGGCATATCTAGACTTAGATCATCCCTGACCAATACACCAAGTGATCATGCTAATGATTTTAGGCTCACATAACAAATTTAGAGAGAAAAATGATGTTTTGGAAAAATAAATAATCTTCAAGGGTTGGTCCTGTTTCTGTTGCAAAGGGAAAATGTAGAAATGTATGAGAACAATGTCCCACTGGAGATACAGAAATTTTATATTCATTGTGGTCCTGATCCACTGAGTTTTTTTACTGCCCAGAATAGTTATTTTCTGGATGTTCCCATGCAAATAGAATAAAATAAACATTTTGTGAATCCAGAATATAGGGAAACAATAAGACTTATGAATCTGTGTGACTGTGTGAAATGAATTGAGATATCTTAATAGAATTATCACAAGTAAGTTCCTAAGTCTACAGCTATGGCTTATTCCTTTTGCTGGCTGAAGTTTTCGATATATAGTTTATCAAATGAAAAATATTTCTTCACAGAAGTTTCTATGACCATTATGTTGGTGTTTAATCATCATTTTAGCAGATTTATCATCAAGTAGCTCTTTAAATGATAATAAGCAATCATAGTTTTCATTATAATTTTCAATAAAATATTTACGTAAAAAGCAATAAAAGTGTCATGGAAATGTCTCTGAAAAAGAAAATTGTTTTGGCATGGCCTCTGTAAAACCAAACCAGTTTTGAAAAGCTCAAAAAACTTTTCCATGATTTTTAACCAATAATAATTCTTCCAAAAGCCTTTTGGATGACATAAGAATAAGATGGGTATGGCACATTACATAAAGAGCAAAATCAGCAAAATGCATCCTTCTAGTGAGAAATTCACCTGTCTGCCAAAGGCCAACACAAAGTTTGTGCATCAAGCAACAAGTATTAAAACACTATTTTCAAGTCATAATTGGTTAGGCCTACAATAGGTCTCACTGTTGGATGAATTTCACCTGCAATCAATATCTTTTTTAAAGATATGAATCCTGGAATTAAGGTTATCAGAAAGCTATGAAACAAAAGCAGATTTTGCAATTCAGAGAAGACAGTATCTTGGGAATTAACATAAAACAACTCTCATCAAATATATACCTTACATCTAATTTCAATATTTATTGTACATTGTTAAATACAAATAGATTGCTGACATGTATTACAGTTTATTAGCTGCATAGGAAGACATGAACCTGTTATACATCATTTATATTCAGTAAGTATATTTTTACTAGTCACCTTGTGTTCCTTTCTGGAAAATATAATTACCTTGTGGACTTTGAAGTAAATCTTTATTGGAAACACTAGGGTGGATTCATGTCTCTGGTGCTCAACTACTATGCCGGTGCTAGTTTTACCAAAATTATTTGTGTTGCATAACCATCAGTCTGGAGTATTGAACCATGATCACAATGTGAACTATAACTAGAATTTCTTTTTGTGGGTTCTGGTAAAAAACAAACTGCATTTCTTCATGGCAAGTGAAACTAACAGCAACTTGTATATACTTCTTCACTTCTAGCTATCAGAACAACTGGAAACATATTAAATATATTCAGGTCCTGCAACTGCTTTAACTCATTGAGAGAGTGAAAAATGAAACAGCTGGGTACTGTGGCACGTATAATGGTAACATAAGTTACTTACTGAGTGGTGATAGATACTTACCAATACTGATTACTGAATTAAAATCCTTGTGATAACTACACATAATATTACCATGTTCTCTGGCTTATGTAATGATCTTTAATTTCTTTTTAAATCAGTACAATTTCACTATGCTGGTTTTGGTGTTAAGGGTCACGTCTAGGGCAAGTTAAGATTTTTTTAGTTCCTCCAGTACTCTCTGGACAACAGTTAGTTTCTTACATGGGTGAAGGGGTTCACCGTATTGGTGCCAGTGAACCATCTCCTTTTCTCTGAGGTTGGGTCAGGGAGCACCCCAGTGGGTGCAAACTGGGCACCTTTTCTGAACAATAAAGTGCCCTTGGAACTGTGTATGCATCTGATTTCTCTCTGTGCACCCATGAGTGTGCAAAGGGAAAGCAGTTGCCATCTTCCCTCCTTTCTCTCATTCTTTGCTATGCAGCAAAATGTGGTGAATGTCCAACTTGCCATTCTTGCTTCAGCTTCTGGCTCGTTCCATAGAAGTTTGTTGTCATGAAGAAATACCTCTTTGCTTTCTCATGGGCAGCTCTTTCAATTTGATTTTCCTAAAAGATGAAAGCATAGGACAAAAAGAGAAAGGGAGAACTTTCCATGAAGCAGAGTGAGGTGAATCACAGTCTCCACCATTGTGACAGACTGAGAATGCAAATTTCAAATGCTTACCATCATGCACTGGTTTTATGTCCCTAAAGAAAGGCCTACAAAGGATGGAGGACCGGATTCACCTCCAAGAAGGTATATTCTGCACAGGTCCGGTCCTGCAAGGAGCAAACCAGAAAAGCCAAGGCTGTGACTGAACTCCAGCTAGCTACAAGTATCAAGGACAATAAAAAGTCCTTATTCAGATATGTGGGGAGCCAGAGAAAAAGCAAGGGCAACATTGGGCCCCTGCTAAACCAGATGGGACAACTGACACCCAGGAAAAAGCCAACTTATTAAATGAGTATTTTACATCGGTCTTTCATCAGTTGCATGGGATGCCCATGCCCACTATGGCACAGGGAGGTCCGGGTAAGGTAAATCCCCTGCCCTCCAGCAATGCTGACCTCATGAAGGAACACCTTGAGAGCCTGGATACCTTCAAGTCAGCTGGTGAGCACCATAGACCAGCCCCTGGCACAGATCTTTGAGAACTCCTAGTGCTCTGGTGTAGTGCCCAAAGACTAGAAGAAAGCCAATGTGGTGCCTATCTTCAAGAAAGGGAGGAAAGTGGATCTGGCAAACTACATGCCCATCAGCCTGACCTCTATCCCAGGGAAGGTCTTAGAAAAGTTTATTAAAGAGACCATCCTTAATGGATTGGTCAACACCAACATCCTGAGGGATAGCCAGCACAGGTTTGTTGCAGGTAGGTCTTGCTTGACCAATCTCATTTCCTTTTACAACCAGGTGACCTATCACCTGGACAAGGGAGAAGAGATTGATGTCATATAGCTTGACTTCAAAAAAGCTTTCAATCTGGTATCCCATGTTTACCTCTTGGTGAAACTGGCCAACTATGGCCTTGGGTCCACCACGATCTGCTGGCTGAGAAATTGGCTCCGTGGCCAGACCCAGAGGGTGGTAATTGATGGAAGTCACGGTGCCTTGTGACCATGGCTCTGTCCTTGGACCCATATTGTTCAATATCTTCATTAATGATGTGGACATTAGAGTCAGTAGCAGACTGGCCAAGTTCACTGATGACACCAAACTCTGGGGCAAAGCATCCAGACCTAAAGACAGGAGGGCAATCCAGGCAGACCTTGGTAGGCTCAGTAAATGGGTGGACGAGAACCTGATGGTGTTTAACACTGAAAAATGGAAGGTTATATACCTTGGAAGGAAAAACCTGCAGCATCATTGTAGGCTCAGCAGTGGTACACTGGCTATCACTACGGAAGAAAGAGACTTGGGAGTCACCATTGACCACAAGATGAACATGAGCCTGCAATGTGATGCTGCAGCTAGTAAAGTGAGAAAAATGCTGGCTTGCATCCCAGGACATCATTCTCCTGTTGTACTTGGCCTTGGTGAGGCCGTAGCTGGAGTACTGTGTCCAGTTTTGGGCTCCACAATTCAAAAAGGATGTCGAGGAACTGGAGTACCTACACTGAACACCTTCAAGAGAAATTTGGATAATTATCTTGCTGGAATCCTATGACCCCAGCTGACTTCCTGCCCCTAGGGCTGGGCTCGAACTTCCAAGGTCCCTTCCAGCTCTAATGTCTATGAAATCAAAGGGCACAACACTAAAACTATCTCCAGGAACTTTGCATTTTCCTCATTTTTGTTGCATACCAATTTCTCTCTCAGAGGCCACTGCTTTGACAGGAGTGTTGAAAGTCAGGTCAAGACTATCCTTCAAGAATTGTTTTGTCCCCTTCCAGCACACATGGTCATGTTATAACTGCCAAACAGGGGTAGGCAGCATTGTCCATGACTATCATAAGCATCTTCTTTGCCTCCCTTCTTCCCCCCACTTTTCTGCCCATCTTCAGGTTTGCTTCTCATGGGAGTCTCTTACACAAATAAGTGACCTTGTCACTTTGTCTCAGAAGTATCGATGAGGTTCTTTAAGAACAGAGACAGAAACTATTTTATTTGATGCCCATCTTGCTGAGATCATCTGATCCCAGCAGTTTTTCCTGCCCAGGTGCAGGGGGGCTGGACCTGAAGATCTGTCCAGCCCCTAGCAACTATGAAACTATCAAACTTAACATCAGTAAAGTAACCCAAGCCAATGTTATCAGACATCATATAAATGAGAAGTGCCATGATAATGATGTTGCACTCAAATTTCAGATAGTGTTCTATCATCTTTGTCAAACAAAGCAAACATTTTAGAATCACATAGTCCAATGTCATACTTTATTTGTGTGGTACTGAAAAAACAAACATCTAATTCATTGTTAATATCTAACTAAATTAAATTGTACCTCCCCAAATCAAACAACATAAAAGAGGAAACATAGATAAGAAAATCTTCTTAGATACACTTTGTTTTCCATCTACCTTAACAATTTCTGGAACATTCCCTATAGTCACTTTAGCTGAAATGCTGAAGTCTAATTGTCTCAGATTCACAGGCTTCTGAACAAAGACGTAGTCAGAAGAACCTGCTCACTTGGATGTTTTGATCTAAAGTCAATGCTCAGCATGCTCTGTGAAAATCCCCTTGAAGAAAAATTGAAGAAGAATTCCCTTCTCTTGTCTGAAATACAAATACTAGCTTTAATGAAAGGAATGATGCAGAGAAGGAAAGCTACAATGTAATACCTAAAATCATAATTAGACATGGGAAAGGTAAAGAGTGTGTGTGTGTGAGACTGTGCTCAGTCTGAAGAGAATGTGACCATGCTATAGTACCAGCTAGAAAAATAATTTCTTCAATTCATGCTGTGATTTTGGAGATCCTGTTTCAGTTCCTGACAAAGAACAAAATGAGAATCACAATATGGGGATTGCATTTACAAATTTGCCTGGTCTTTTGAGGTGGGTGCACATACATGGATCCAGGGACAACACATACAGGGTGCACAGGGGTCCATGTCCACCCCCTGAAAGCACCCGTGTGTGGCTGTGTATTACTGTGTCCTATGGGCTGGCCAACATGTGACCATTCAGTTTGCAGGAAATAGTTTGTATCCCATTCTTTATAGTAATAATTCCAAGCATTTATAGATTCATAGATTGTAAGGGGGTGGAAGAGAACTCTCAAGATCATTGAGTCCAGACCCCTGCACTAGGCAGGAAAGACAACTGGGGTCAGGTGACCTCAGTGAGGTAACCATTCAGTCTGCTCTTCAAGATTTCCAGGGTAGGTGACTGCACCACCTCTGGAGGGAGTTTATTCCACAGTCTGGACACCCTAACTGTGAAGCGGTTTTTCCTAATGTTGAGCCTAAAATGGTCTTCCAGGAGTTTGTGGCCATTACTCCTGGTTTTGCCCAAGGGTGCCCTTGCAAACAGTTGTTCACTGAGCCCCTGATGTATTCCCCTGATATAGTGGTAAGCTGCTACCAAGTACCCTTTCAGCCTTCTCTTTTTTTAGGTTGAAGAGGCTCAACTCTCTCAGCATTTCCTCATATGGCTTGCTTGGCAAGTCTCTGATCATATGGGTGGCTCTTCTCTGGACTCTCTCAAGATTTTCCACATCCTTGTTGAAGTGCAGTGCCCAGAACTGGATGCAGTACTCCAGCTGCAGTCTCACCAATGCTGAGTAAAGTGGAAGAATCACTTCCTTGGTTTTGCTTGAGATGCATCGGTTGATGCACGCCAGAGTATTGTTTGCTCTGCTAGCTACAGCATCACACTGACAACTCATATTCATACTATGGTCTATTGTTACCCCTAGGTCCCTTTCAGTCATTGTGCTAGTCAGTTTGGTGCCACCAAGCCTGTAAGTATGTTTGGGATAATTCATCCCAAGATGTATCACTTTACACTTCTCAATGTTGACCTTCATCTGGTTCCAATCTGCCCAACTTGCCAACCTGTCTAGGTCCACCTGAATCTGCAGCCTATTTTCAAGTGTGACCATGCTTCCCCATAACTTGGTGTCATCCTCAAACATGCCCAGTGAGCTCTTCACTCCCACATTCAAATCTTTGATAAAGGTGTTGAAAAGCACTGGACCAAGAATGGACCCCTGAGGGACACTGCTGGCCACTTATCACCAGGACGACACAGATCCATTCATTAGAACTCGCTGGGTCTTACCCTGATGCCAGCTTCCTACCCACCTAACTATCGAGCAGTTAAGCCTGCAATCCTCCAATGTTCCTGTGAGAACATGATGGGATACCAAATCAAAGACGTTTTAGAAGTCTAGGTATACAATGTCGACCTCCTCTCTCTTATCCAGGTGGTCAGTTATCTCCTTCTATGACGAGGTAAGATCAGTAGGAGAAGACCTGCTCACGATGAAGCCATGCTGGCTGTCATTGAGAATTACACCTTCTGCAAGCGTATCACACATAGACACCTTGATGAATTTTTCCAGGATTTTCCCTGGGATAGAAGTAAGGCTAATTGGCCTGCAGTTGCCTGGGTCCTCTCTCCTTTTTGAAAATTGGCACAACAGTGGTCTTCTTCCAGTCTTTAGGGACCTTTCCTGAGTGCCATGAGTTTTGGAAGAGTTTCACCAGAGGTCCTGTGATGACTTCAGCCAGCTCCTTCTGCACTCTCGGATGAAGTTCATCTAGTCCTGTTGACTTATAAATGTTTGACTTTTCTAACTAATCACACACCAGATCAATATCAACAGTAGGAAGGTGGTCACTCCCGCTATGTCCATTCTGAACCTTATCTAGTATGATTTTCTCCTTAGTCCAGAGAAATACCGAAGCAAAGTAGTCATTCAGGTGTTCAGTTTTCTCCTGATTGTCAGTAACCTGCTTTCCTGAGTTGTTAAGCAGTTGTCCTATGCTTCCATTTGTTTTCCTCCTGTTCCCTGTATACCTAAAGAAAGACTTCGTATTGTCCTTGATTTCTGTTGCTAGTTTAAATTCAGTTGCAGCCTTAGCCTTTCTAATCTTATCCCTACAATTGCAGGCCACTGTTGTATAGTCCTTCTTGGGGACTGTCCCAAGTTCCATTTGTTTGTATGCCTCTTTCTTCTTTTAAAAGAGGACCATGATATCCCTAGTAAGCCAACAGGGCTTGCCAGCCCTTCTACTACCTTTCTTCTGCATGGGAATGGACTTATTTTGTGCTTCAAGGATTCTGTCCTTGAGGAATGACCACTGTTTGTGCACTCCTTTCACCCATATGTCCCCCACAGCACTTCCCTTACTATTGCCCTATTGCCCTGAGCCTGTTGAAATTTGCTTTTCTAAAGTCCAAAACTTCAACCTTATGAGCTGATTTTCCTGCCTTGTGATGGAGAATGAACCTTATGGTGTCATTCTCATTGTCACCCAGGCTACCCTTTATATTCAAGTCATTCAGCAGATTGTCTTCTTTGGCCAAGACTGAGTCTAGGAGAGCATTACCTCTGGTTGGGCCGTGTACTTCCTGAGTCAGGTAGAACTCTTCAATACAGGTCAGGAAGAACATGACCGACGTGACTTAGCTGAGTGTTCCTCCCAAGAGATGTCTCAGTAATGAAAGTCACCCATGATGACCACATCCTGTGTGTGCACAGTCTCTACCAGTTCTTGAGAGAACCCCAGATCAACCACCCCCAGGTTTAGTGGTCTGTAGTATACACCTAAAGTTAGGTTTGTCTTATTGTTCCCACCCATAGTTTGACCCAGAGGATTTCAAGCCTTTCTTCTTTGGAGCCAATATTAGTCTCGAAGGAGGGATACTGTTCCCTCAGATAGAGAGCTACACCTCCACCTTTCTTCCCTACTCAGTCCCTTCTGTGCAGGGTATAGCCCACTGTAGCTACATTCCAATCATGTGAGGAGTCCCACCAGGTCTCCATAATGCCCACTGGGGAATAGGAGGGCTAGCTCCTCCTCCTTGTTCCCTGAGCTCCGGGCATTAGTGTACCTGAGTCCTCCAATTGAGAGCCTCAATTTTCTGGCATGCTGAGGGAGAACCATTCCCTCAGCTTTTGCAAGAGTGGCTCTCCCACTGTCTCCAACTTCAGAGATTTCTTATATTTCTATAACCCTTTCCATATTCTGCCTTGGAGTTTCTCTTCATTGATACAGTAAAAGCTCTGTTATCTGGCTTCCCCCGGGAATGGAGGATGCCAGATAACAAAATATGCTGGTTAATTGAGCGGCCCCAGCCACTGCTTCTCCCGCCCCATTTGTGGTGTCCCTCTGCCCCTCCCACAGCATTGCCACCTCTCTTGCCGCATTGCCACTCCTCCCGTGGGCCTGCAGGGGGCTGTTTACTGAGGCAGGCTGCCTGGCTGCCTGACATGGAGGTGGGCCCCACACAGCCTGTTATGCCTCCAGTCTGTGGGGGCTCAGAGAAACTGGAAGTGCCACAGTGGGCACTTCTGGTTTCACTTTATCTTCCAAGCTGGCATGCTGGTTCGTAGAGCATGCTGGCTTGTAAGATGCCGGTTAACAGAACTTTTAGTGTACTAGAATAGAAGCAGGTATATGAGCCAGTTGCATAATATTTTCTTTATAGCTGTAGACCATATTAGGTATTGATGAGGTAACATTGAAGATGAAAGTCAGGCAAATGATTCATAGAATAGTGTGTTTATCCACTTGCACTCAATCCCTGGCACCTTTGAACTGACCTAAACCCATTTTATCAATGAATTATAATATATAGGTTAATGTAACCTACATCCCAAAGAGGTAGAATAAACTTTAATTTAAAGTGGGGTGGTTGCTGTATCAATTACAACTTCCTACATATTTATACCGTTAGGCACAGACACATTTAGACACTTTAAGTGAAAATAAAGTAGACATCAGTAAGAGGGTCTAATTTACTGTATTTACCTTACCTCTGGGTTCAGCCAGATAATTAAGTTTGCTAAAGTGAATTATACTGTATCTGATGCTCTATATAATAATGGGGTAGATCATGCATTATATGATTGGATAGATACTAGATTGTACCAGTAGTCTATGGCTATGTTTATGGTGAGGTAGACAGTGGCATCTTACAATGAACACATTTTCTGTATGACTAATTTGTTTAAACATCTATAAAACAGACACACACAATTGCTTAAATTGATGACTGCCAGGTGACAATCAATGTAATAAATTTTCTAACGTCTCTATCCAGGATTAAATCTGTCTCACTAGTTGATAAATAGTCCCTTTTTGCAGGAACTTGTTTTTTGTGGAGCTTGTTTTTACTCTGATTTTTTAAGGAACTCTTTCCCTCTGGTGACAATTGTCTTGATAAATTTTGACATGAACCTTGAATTCTTTTACTAAGGATTTGTGGAAGTCATAGTAGTGTGGTAGAACTCGGCAAATAATTCTGAACTATTCTCAAAGTCTCTCTAGGCAGTGCTGCAGAAGCCCAAAATGACCTACTTTGCTGGGTGACTGATTGAAACAACTATCAACAAATTAAAGTAGTAGTCTTTAGAAGGACAGAATACCTTTAATGATTTATAGATGGTACCTAGTGAACATGCTTGTCAGATCCACAACTGGAAAGCCAAGCTGACTTAGGGAGTCCGCAAAGCAGTAAACATGTAATGTGTACTGTCCTCTGTGTGTATATCCAACTCCTGTTAGCATCAATGCTGCATACCTCTTGTATTGATATCAATTGTGTACAACTGATCTTATGAATCTAAAACTAGATCACTACATAATGCATGCATTTTATACAGTATTTCCAAATTTTCTTCATCCTATTTCCTAGAGCAGTTTTGCAATCATCAGAACAATTGTCTGTTCATTTTTTTTTGTCCTGATTGTACCCAGTTTTTTTAGGTCAGCATCTTTCAATGATTTGCTGCCAAGCTATTAAACTTTCTGACTCATTTCTATTTGAAAGGACAAAAGATAAAAAATTCAAGGGTAGTCTTCAATAGGACTAAGCTTCTAGAGTGGAAAGAGTAATGATGAATTGCCTGCAGAATTGTTCCTGTACTTTTGCATCCTTTTCTTAGCAATTTCACTCAACTTTCTGGAGTTTACTTCAGGTGTCTGCTTTGGGATTGTTCCCAATGTCAAAAATGATGAGGAAGGAAGCCTTTCGAACTCTGAGGTGTGTGATATTTCACATCAACCATAGAATAACATGGATTGTTGTAGTTAGCTTTACTTCACGTACAGCAAGATTTAAGAAAGATTCAAAATATTATTGATCTGATTCATATGTTTTAACCTAGGAAGGGGAGAATCTCTTTGAGTTAGGAGACTCAAAGGGGTTTTATGGACATTAAAGCCTCTTTAGTTACCTAGGTACAAACTTTAGGTACCACTGCTAATCAGAAAATCTTCTCAGCTGCTACTAAATCTTTAAGGTCATCCAAAGTCTCTTCGTTTTTTTCTTGGACAATGTAGGCACACCCCTTTTTGACTGTTGGGTATGTGCACAATTAAGTCTTAAAGCCACTGTATGTATAAGCTTGTCTTTGGTGAGTATGCTCAGAACATGCTTAATCTTCCAGTCACTGTGATATCATTCCTACTAGTAACCCAAAGGGGAGCAGGAGACCCAAGTTCAAACCTTTTGTCAGCCCGATTTGGAGCAGGAATTTGAACTTAGATTTCCTATTATCTAGGGGAATGTCATAACCACTAGGTTAGAGGTGCAAGCAGTTGACACATCATTCCATAATGTCTATAAAGATGATAGAAGCACAAATAGGAGCTAGGGGTTAAGGTCAAGCTAGAGTATGTAACCTGGATAGACAGGGATGCAGAGGCATACAAATCAGAGCTTTTCTAAATCCACAAACCATTTAAAGTTGATTAAAAAGCAATGAAGTTTCAAAATGTTAGCCATTTTAATTCCACATGCTTCAAAGTAGAAGCATTCTTACAGAAATTTTACTGACCTTCTCATTAGCATCATTTAGAAAAGAATCTACCGAAAAATATTCTGAAAATATCATACCAGTTGATGATTTAAAGTTTTATTTCTGGGTTGAAAACATTTTCACTAGCTACCATTTAAAAGGCTGGTATTCACATTGTTCCATCATGAAAGTACTATTACAGGCACTGAAAGGATAAGAAATATATATTTCTGAAACCACACATGTGCAAATTAGCCAGGTCTCAACTTTTCTTATAGACTCAAATTCAGTCGAGGTTCACCGAGTTATTTAGAATCTTTTGGTTGATGAAATGTGGTTAGTAACATGAGGCCTACAGTTCTATATAAAATTTCCCATATCTTCAAATGTAATGAAGACTCATTGGTTATAACCCCACTGAGAAATCAAATTGAGCTGAACTACTATGAAGTAGAATTGTTACATGCCATAAACTTCTTCAACTCAATTCCAGCCTGTCCCAATTCCCCCTCCCCACCTCGGAATTGTACTATACGTTTTATAAAATGTATTTTATAGGTCACAGAATGAGAAGATAATTAGCTGGCATGGGAGTTAATATTGCATTATACTTTATTAGGGACATAGTCAGAATCCTTGGGAAAGTGGGATGAGAAGCTATCATGTTGATCACATGAATTGATAAAGTTTGTTGCAAAATATTGACATGATTGTGGAGGGAAAATTATTCACTGGTGAATGAATGAGGACGTTATTTGCAAAGCAAGTTAGAAACAGTTGCTAGAAATTTTTTACTTTACCCTTTGTTGTCTGTAACAAACAGTTGTCTTCCAGCCCTTCTTTTATCTCTTCTCCATGTTGCATTTTTTCTTTGAACCATATCTTTGCACAGAAGTAGGCCTGATCAAAACAAAATATAATATTTCACAAAGTTTTCAAAGTGTAAGTCCTTTTATACTGGACATTTTACAAAACAACTCATAAATAGTTTGAACAGTGACATTTTAAATATGACATCAAAAACACAAAAAATAATTGAAAAGTTTGCCTCAATTTTTTGGCAATATTATGAATTTCAGAGTCATATAAAGATCTTTACAAATAGCTTTCCACTAGTTTCACTGAAGAAGCTTCCCTATAATTCAGCAATTACTGGACTCAATCTATTATTCATTTTCCTCCCCTCTGGGTATGTAATATCTATGGTACTAAAACAGGGGTGGGCAAAATGAGGCCTGCAGGTCAGATGCAGTGCATCAGGCCATTCTGTCTAGGGCCCCTAAACATCTAGAAAATTAATATTCATCTGCCCCTGGCTGCCTGTCATGGGGCCCTCGATGGCTTGCCAAAACTCAGTAAGCATCCCTCAACCCAAAATAATTGCCCACCTCTGTACTAGAAGAATATAGAAACCACTGGCTTATGCTATCATCAATCATATTCTTCAACTGAGTAACTGAAACTTTTTTCAATTGGACTCTTGAGCTGCTTAAACACATTCAGATAATCTGGGAGAATTTTTCCAGGTTTGTTTTCCTGGCAGAAAACCTTATACAGAGACACCTCAACAGACATTCAAATGCTGAGCCCTTGAAGAGAAGGGAGCTTGCAGTGCTGATGCTGCACAGCTGGGGGTCCCCTGTGTACCCATCTCAGCATCTTAGCAGGTTCCCTTAGTCTGCCCAGAGACAGAATAGCAGCACTACATAGGGCAGCCCTGACTGACTAACCCAGACTGCCTGTGTCCCTGTGGCAGGACGGCCCCTAGGGGTGCCGTGACCTCCCCTAGTGCCGTTGCCTACCGTGCCAAGTCTGAGTCTAACACATCCTCCAACTCACCCGCCACGTCTTTGATCTTGTTTGTTCAGTGAAGGAGGCTGCCTTCCTACCCTTCTTGGCATGGGGCCGGTCTTACTTGTTTGCCCCTGTGGCTTGGGTATCCGCTAGGCAAATTTCAAGAGATCGTACTCGCTTTTCCAACTTATCTCTATCAGCCTCGATGCCCTGCAATTGGGTCCCAATATCTCGTACCTGCTGTACGAGCTTTTCTTTCTCTGCTTCCACCCCCTGTAACTGGGTGGACATCTCCTTTTCCTTCCCTGAGATCTTCAGATCTCCTTCCAGGGCCTGTTTCTCCCTTTCTGAGTTATCCATGAAAGCCTGTATCTTTTCCATCTCTCTCTTTATAATCTCACTATTCTGTTGTGTTTGGATACGACTTTCACTCAGTTCTTTTTGAAGCTGATGCACTATGTGTTCGGCCCCCAAGCACCTCGTCCGCCATCTCTCCAGGTCCTCCTGGAGGCTCTCTATCTGTGCACCTTGGGTGCCTATCTGTGCTGCTTGTTCCTCACTTGCCCACAGCTTATCCCGCAATTCCTGTACCAATTGCTCCATGCTAATTCTCCCCGGTTATTCCATCTCCTCCAATACCCATTCTAATCAATTTACCTCTGCCTCCAATTCTTCGATCCTCCTTTCTTGGACCGAACGGTTGAACCTCCGACCTCTCTTGTTCCAGGCCTACATCCTTTCACTTGTGGCCCTACCCTCACTGGGTCGGCCTCAGTTTTCCCAACCTGGGCAATGGGTCTAGACCTTCTGGCACCAGACCTATTGGGCCAGTCTCATTGCCTGTCTACCCCAAGTGTCCATATACAATGGACCCAGCCCTAGGGTTCACTCTCAATCAACGCACGGCCGAGCCTGTTCCCAGCCAATGCACCACTGTGGCAGGACGGCCCCTAGGGGTGCCGTGACCTCCCCTAGTGCCATTGCCTACCGTGCCAAGTCTGGGTCTAACACATCCTCCGACTCGCCTGCCACATCTTTGATCTTGTTCATTCAGTGAAAGAGGCTGCCTTCCTACCTTTCTTGGCACGGGGCCAGTCTTACTTGTTTGTCCTGCTGGGCAAACTGCCGCCCTCCTGGGCTGGGGTCCAAACCCCCGTACACCGCACCGCTCTGGTGCAAACAGTTGTGCCCCACTGGCACTGTGCCCCTACTGAGCACCGGGAACCCCCAAGCTGCTGGGGAGCTCCCATGAGGCCTCCTCACACCCCTACAGCCTCACCCAGTCCTCCGGTGTAATAATCACAACTCCACACCTATGCTGGCTCACTCACAAACCTCTGTCAGGGTTCTCTCCATCCCTGCATCATCGCAGCTGGTCTAGCTGCAGACTCAGACTCAGACTCAGACTCAGACTCAGACTCAGACTCAGACTCAGACTCAGACTCAGACTCAGACTCAGACTCAGACTCAGACTCAGACTCAGACTCAGACTCAGACTCAGACTCAGACTCAGACTCAGACTCAGACTCAGACTGCTCAGCTCTCCCACAGAGCTGCTGCTCCTGCAGCTGCCAGAGAGAAACTGTATCTGGCCTCTGCCTTCCCTTCTTTATGAAGGCCAAGCCTCGCCCCCTGGCGGTCAGCTGATCTAATCAGCTCCCAACAGCTAACACCTGCTGCCTTCCTAACTGGCAGCTAAGCCATTCCCTATCTTCAGTAGCAGGCACCCTAGTGCCCTGCTACAGTCCCCCTGCAGCACAATGTGGGAATTGATAAAGAGGGCACATTCTGTTCTTTTGTGGTGGGGAGGAAGTTGAAGCAAAGCAAAGCATTATGGGATGTGGGAGGATTATGATGTGGCTTCTCTTAGAAGAGAATATGTACAGATATTTGCTCTAACAGGATAAACTCTCCTTGTAGTGATTTAATCATGGTTGTTCCCAGGTTATTTTCTCCTGGGGTAGCCACTTTTGTTCTGGGAGAAAATCCTGAACATCTGTATGCTTATGGCTTGTTCTGGGAGAGCAGCAACTCTCCCAGGAGAAACTGAATATCTGTGCATGGCCTTAGAGTTCTATTTAAAATTAAATTTGTGAGAAGGTAGTAATAGTTCAGTTATATACAAACTAAAAAGTTTTACTTTTTCAAAGTCCTCTGCTTTTGTTGCCATTGTCAACAAGAGTTGTTAAACATTCATTGTTTTTCTAATAAAATATAGATTATTATAGTGCACAAAGGGATTTATAGACAGGGGTTCTGTAGCTGCAGTTACAGCTACCTTCTGCTTTCTCAACTTAAGGCTAATAGGCACAAAACAAACACAACCTGTTCCTTTGAGTTTTCTACAAGAGTATTTTTAGATTGTGGGATCTATTTTAAAGACTACTGGTAATCATTTAAAACATTCATCACTTCTAATTGGAACCCTTCCAAAAGGACTGTAATGTATAGAAGTTGCTGCCATGCTCTGAAGAGCACTTCTTTTGTTAAAATGCTGGCTTGGATGTTCCTCAGTACAAACCAAAATAAACAGCCTGGCTTTACTTACCTCCAACTAATTTTTCTTTTTATTTGGAAGATTTTTTACACTACCCTGATATGAGCTACAGATGGCAGTGTTCAATAAATAACTGGAGTTATCCCTTTGCAAGGAAATGATTTCTTTGTTCACTTCAGACATTATAAAAGACTCAGGACAAATTGTTCCTATTCACATTATTTGCTTAGGTCAGTGATCAAGTTGCTGTATTAGCTTATATGGTTAAGAAAGTAAAAGTTCAAATTCTATTGGGAAACGGTTATGATTTTCATGTACTTATATACTTAACATTAGAATAGAAATTGTCATATGAAGGATTATGTTTTTAGGGATAAACCCTCACCTAGTTTATACTGGTGGCATACACTGTGCTTGGCTTCATTTGTAACTGAATAGTTATGCTGAGGCTTTCAGCTCTTTGGAAGAAAAGGTCTTACAGTTTATATGTAACATTTCTATTATTTAATTATTATCTAGTTTATGTTACACTGGAAACCACTAAAAATACGCACCAATGTCCTTTCTTGTTACAAATTCAGGAGCTTGTCTTGCATCCCATCATACCCACATAAACAGTGCTGTTAACTCTGAGAGGTAAATATATGATTAAATGATTGCTGACATAAGTAAGAGTTGTGGATCTAGCCTTACTATTTATCTCTTTATCAGATTTGTATTTTGCCTTGACCATGGAAAGAGCAGCTCTGGAACCAGGAAAAATGACAAGCTTCTGCCACAGCTGTGAAAATACATGGAGCCTTTAGGCTACTGGTATGCTGAGCTTCCAAGGTATGCCTTTACATCTCCTCTGTCTTATGTCCACATTCTAAGAAGGGTACTATGGGGATTCATAAAAGAAAAATGATTAATTTGGAAACCAGTTCTCAATTTGCACGTAGGTGCTGTGACAATGAGCTTTGCAGAATTTCATTGGTAGTATCTTTGGTAGAACGTATAGTCTAAGACAACATACAGCCCTGAAACATGGGAGATGCCGAATTTTAGCTGATTTTGGATTCTAAACTTCATTGCTGAATAACAAGAAAGATTTCTACACCTCCCTGCCTGCCATCTGACACCACCAGGCAAGAAATCCTGCTTGATCTACAAAACAAAGAGCAAGCTCACAAAGCGACTCTCATGAACCCAGAGGGACAGTTTTCCAGCTTCTGCTCCCTCTGTGCAAAAATGAAGTTTATTTCCTACATATGGGGACCTTTTACCATCTTGAACTTTCCCTGAGTCTGATGAAGAGGGCATGAGCCCAAAAGCTTGCAGAGATTTTTTTTTGCAATTTCTTAGTTGGTCTGATAAAAGGTATCATTTTGGAACCAAGAGTTCTAGATTTTTGCATTTCTTTAAGTCTAACTGGGCCCCCAAACTTCCTATACAATGATTAGGTAGAGTTTGGAATCTTAGAATGGGATTAACAAGGAATATCCCTCATGCTAAGCAGGGGAGGAAGAAATACTGAGGACAGGAATGTACTTTAAATCCTGTCCCTATCCAGGCTTTAGAGACCCTCATCAGTACTACTAGGAGCCTTCTCTCTTCATTGGGAGTCCCAGCTCAGAATCCTTTCTTGAAAGTGGGTAGTTAATAGCATTTCTTTAAAATGGAATCATGAGGTACTCTTTTCTTTTAAAATGTGGATGAAGTGGAAATGGTGGTAGGGCCAGTGAAGTTAGGTAGATTTTGCAACTTGTCTGTTTTCCAGTTTTCTACTGTAAGGTTGGAATGGAAAGTTGTTTTGCTATTAGATCTGTGCAAAATATTAATAATGAAAAAATGTAAACATTCAAATTTTGTTACATTTTTAAGGTTCTCATGAAAAATCAGTATTTTTCTTGGAACTTTCCTTATAAGCAAAAACATCACCAGAATTACACGTAGAACCTTTTCCACAATATAGTTGTTCAAGGAATTCTGGAGGCTGTTTTTTTGTATGGTCTAGCTTAAAGCCCTATTTTTACTTGCATGGTTTTGATTCTCTTATTAGCTAAATCCTATTCCATATGTTCAACACTAACTTTTATGTCTTTTACACTGAGAGACTGTAGGAACTACTTCCAAAGCTGACCAGATAACTGTGGTGTTTTCTCTCCTATTAAAATACTAGTTTCAAAGTCTGGAAACTAATTTGTTCCTTGAATGAGAGCTGGATTATCTGCAGTTTTACAAAGGAATTACTGGCAGCTCAGGCTTACTGTGAAGAAATTGAAATACACAAAAATGTCTCTTTTTACACAGAGTTCCAAGCAAACGATCAGAGAGTATTCACACTTGAAGGTTATTCTACCATGTTTTCTCTAGGTTAGCTAGCAGAAGCTGTTGGCAATGGTTTTATGACCTTGTTCTGGGCAGACCTAAACCCTTAGACTGCCCATGACCTTTCTGTTAGATAACAGATGAATTTTATTGACACACAGTGATAGCAGATAAGAATAATGCAAACAGTTCTATATATCTACCAGCCCCAGGGTTTACAGAGTTAAGGTACGTCTGGCCAATACCTTGCGTGACTCTGAGTTTCTCTCTTGAATGTCAGTTGTCAGCAGCCTGGAGGTTGAGGGCCGAGGCCCACCCCTGCAGTGGGGTGGGTGAGATTGGCTGGTGGTGGCCATGGTAGCCTCTGGTTCCTCTCCTGGGGACCCTTTGCTGTGCTCAAATCCTTTCTTTTGTATCATTTCCCCTGTGCAATGACTCTTCATCTGTGGGCATCACTGATTGCTTTTCTCTGTGGTCATCATGCAGTCCGTGCTCTGTCCTGTCAGCATATTCCTTTGTTTCTCAAGCTCATCACATGCACACATCCTAATCTGGGCTTTTTCTGGGCCTCCTAATTTAGTCTGTTCCCCAAAACTGGAAATCCCAAGGGCTCTGCACCAAGGCTAAGAGTCCCTAATCTCATGTCATGGAACAATGTGGTACATGTTTTCAATTTCCCAGCCTGTGTGTCTGCTTGCTGTTTGCTGATGTCAGACACAATGGGCCTTGAAGAAACTGTCAGAAATGAGCTTTTAGAAACCAATTAACCCTTGCTGTTGTCCTGGACCATTATTATAATGCATATCTATTTTACCTACATGCCAGTTCCCAAAAGCAAACTTCTAAATACCATTTTATAGCCATTAAAAGCGAGTGACAGGAATCACAAGGTGAAACACTTTGACCTTTGCAATGGAAGATTTTTAACTGTTTATTCACAATACTTATTCCAGAAATGATGGAAGTGGCTGAAGAGGATGACCAATTTTCTTCTCGTTTCTAGCTGTGTGTCCTCCCAAAGTCACTAAACTGGGAAGTGGACAGCAGCAAGTAAGTATTTTGTACACATTCACAGCTTTCTTAATGCCAAAAAAATAAGTACTTACACTTTGTGTTCAAAGCACAGGTCCTATTGCCTTAATTGGGAAGACAGCTGTGAGTACTTACTATTACTGCAGACCTGAACCTAAGGTTTCTGGCCAAGCGTCCAGAAAGTGAGGAACATGCCATTGGTGAGCACCCATGAAGACCATGGTCTAATGCCACCATCACATGGAAGCACAGAAAAAGGGATGAAAATTAACCCTACTGATTTACCAAGGAGGACTTTCTAATCCTGCAAACCCCTGCCTCCTTCAGTAGGTTTCAACTTTGTATCAAATGAGGAATCCTATGAATGGT
The DNA here is from genome assembly GCF_052110815.1 of Crocodylus siamensis. Lineage (NCBI taxonomy): Eukaryota > Metazoa > Chordata > Crocodylia > Crocodylidae > Crocodylus > Crocodylus siamensis. Next base: position 56,164,749 of record NC_143400.1, on the reverse strand, counting down.
TATTTCCTGCACTATACAACACTGGTTTCATCTCCAGAAGAATGCAGCTTTATCCTCAGAGGGACTCTTCATGTACTTTAGCTGCCAAACATGGTACACAACTATTTTTTTTATGTAAGACCCATTCTGGGTGGTGTTCTAACAGGATGATGTTACCTCTCGACTGAGATTCAAATTTCTGTTCTGAAAAATGCAGTTGTTACAACCTTTAAAGAAAAGTTATTTTTTTAAAGGTAAGAAAATAATATATTATTTCCTAATCTTGTCCTCGGTAACAGCTGAACTGTTTTTTGCTAAGCTTTTCCAAAAACATTCAGCCTGAGGCAGACACATGCCATGGAGAATTTCAGTCTGAGTGATTAAAGTTTGGCAAACTAAAAAGACAGCTGACAAAAGGTTTTGTAAAGGGAAGTGTTGGGAAAATGTAGCACTAGGGAGCATATATAGTTTTACATATGTATCACACAGAGCTCAGTGAGTATCTGTAGGTACATAAGCAAAATAAATTGTCACATTTTCTTGTGTATAGCACAGCCAAATAAGACGAACACCTTGTTTATGAATGGCAAAACAAATTTAAAAAAAACCTGTCCTTAAAAATACTGAAAATACTTTCCAGGGAAAACACAGGCAGCTGTGTTTGTGGGTGTCAGCAACACGTTGCAGCTGCTCTGTTACCCCCTAAGTGCAGGATGCTGTTGGCTAAGCCAAAGTGCCCAACTCCTCAGGCTGAACTGAGTGGGCAGCCAGCAGCACATATAGATCAGGGGAGAATTCAGTTACAGGAGTCTATGTACAGGCTACATTTCCACTTTAGAAATATAGCATAATCCTCTTTTTGGGGGAAAGAGAAAGTGTCCACAGCCAGCAGTTAAGGAGCCTCCATTGCAGAACATACAGGTTTTTTCTGGCCAGAGACTCATGTCGGAAGTCTGCTGCTTCCCGGGGGCCCGCATCCGGGACATTGAGGAGATGATTCCAAAGTTCCTCCAGCCTACAGATCACTATCCTATACTCCTTATTCATGTGGGCACCAATGACATGGCTCAGAGTGCTCCCAGCCAGGTCATGAGGCGCTACAGGGATTTGGGATAAAAGTTCTGGGGGCACAGGTGGTGTTCTTGTTGATCCTCCCAGTCTCGGGCTATGGGCTGAGGAGGGAGAGGACGATCCATGTAGTCAACCAAAGACTGCGATGCTGGTGTCACTGGGAAGGCTTTGGCTTCCATGACCACAGCCCACTCCTTGGTGAGAGAGGCAGTGAGCTGCTGGGAAGAGATGGCCTCCACCTCTCTCCCCTGGGGAGGAGGCTCTTCTCAGCCAAGCTGGCTGACCTGCTCCACCGGGTTTTAAACTAAGCCTGTTGGGGGATGGGGGGACTACCGCCACTGCTGGCCCACTGAGCAACCCTTGCAAAGCCAGTGGGCCAAGGCACTTAACAGAGCCCACCCTTGCCCCAGCCCTGGTACAATCTGTGGGCAAGGCAAGAGCCCCCAGGGGACACTTGTCTGCATGTACACAAATGCCAGAAGCTTGGGGAATAAGCAGGAGGAGCTCATCCTCCCGCTCAGTGCAAATAATTATGACATCATAGGGATAACGGAGACCTGGTGGGACTCCACCCATGACTGGACCTCAGGTATAGATGGTTATACCCTGTACAGAAGGGATCGTGTAGGTAAAAGGGGCAGGGGTGTAGCTCTCTATGTCAAGGAAAGCTACATGTCCCTGCAAGCTGATATTGGCAACCAGAGTGGATGACTGGAGGGGGGAATCCATGGGGAAAATGGCACAGGGGACACAACGGTGGGATTCTACTACAGACCTCTCACCCAAAGTCCTGAGCTTGACCAGGAGTTCACCTGGGACCTGGCTGAGGCTGCATGCTCCAGGACCATGGTTGTCATAGGTGACTTCAGTTACCCAGACATCTCGTGGGAGTATAACTCAGCAAAATCCAAGTAGTCGCAAAGCTTCCACTCATGTGTGGATGACCTCTACCTGACTCAAGAAGTCTATGGGCCAACAAAAGGCAAAGAGCTGCTCAACCTGGTACTGGCTACTGGGGGTGACCTAATCAGTGACCTAGTGATCAATGGGAAGCTGGGTGACAGCGACCATGAGCTGATCACCTTCACCATCCACTGTAAAGCTGGCAAGTCAGTCAGCAACACGGAAGTCCTTGACTTCAGAAAAGCCGACTTTGACAAGCTCAAGAGGCTTGTCAGTCAGGCCCTTAGGGACCATGACCCCAGGGAGAGGGGAGTTCAAGAAGAGTGGTTGCTTCTCAAGGAAGCGATCCTCAATGCACAAGCCAAATCTATTCCAACATGGAAGAAAGGCAGCAAGAAGGCACAGCAGCCCTCCTGGCTCTCCAGGGACCTAGCGGACCTCCTGCAGCTAAAAGGAAAGCCTACAAAGGATGGAGGATGGGATTCACCTCCAAGGAGGATTATTCTGCGCTGGTCCGGTCCTGCAGGGAGCAAACCAGGAAAGCCAAGGCTGCAACTGAACTCCAACTTTGAGCTTTGAGCATCAAGGACAATAAAAAGTCCTTTTTCAGATATGTGGGGAGCCGGAGGAAAAGTAAGGGCAACGTTGGACCCCTGCTGAACCAGATGGGACATCTGACACCCAGGAAAAAGCCAACCTGTTAAATGGGTACTTTGCATCAGTCTTTCATTAGTCCCATGGGATGCCCATGCCCACCACAAGACAGGTGAGGAAGATCTCCTGCCCTCCATTAATGCTGAACTCATGAAGGAACATCTTGAGAAGCTAGATACCTTCAAGTCAGAAGGCCCTGACTTGAAGGTATCTTCAAGGGTACTCAAGGAGCTGGCGAGCATCATAGCCCAGCCCCTGGCATGGATGTTTGAAAACTCCCGGCGCTCTGGTTTAGTGCCCGAACACTGGAAGAAGGCCAATGTGGTGCCAATCTTCAAGAAAGGGAGGAAAGTGCATCTGGCTAACTATAGGCCCATCAGCCTGACTTCTATGCCGGGGAAGATCTTAGAACAGTTTCTTAAAGAGGCCATCCTTAATGGTCTGGCCAACACCAACATCCTAAGGGATAGCCAGCATGGGTTTGTTGCAGGTAGGTCTCGTTTGACCAATCTCATTTCCTTCTACGACTACGTGACCTATCACCTGGACAAGGAAGAACAGATTGATGTCATATAATTTGACTTCAGAAAAGCCTTCCATCTGGTATCCCATGATCACCTCTTGGTGAAACTGGCAAATTGTGGCCTTGGGTCCACCATGATCCACTGGCTGGGAAATTGGCTCCATGGTCAGACCCAGAGGGTAGTAATTGATGGAAGTCACTCAATGGAACAAATGAGGTTCCCCAAGGCTCTGTCCTTAGACCCATATTGTTCAAAATCTTCATTAATGTTACTCTCCCCATGTTTCTCTGAATAGCAAACTGGATCACTTCATGATCACTGTCCCCTAAACTCCCTTGTACGAGCAGACCCCCACCAGGTCATCCCCAGAGGCTAACACCAGATCCAGTATGGATCCCTACCTCTCAGGTAGAGGGGGTGCCCAGGGCTCCCACGGGGGGGCGGGGGTTAAGGTGTCTCTTCACTAATGCAAGAAGCATGGGGAACAAGCAGGAGGAGCTTGCTCTCCTGCTTGCAAGTAGTAAAATCGACCTGGTTGGCCTAGTGGAGACATGGTGGAATGAAACATTTGTCTGGACATTAGACATAGAGGGCTATAGGTTGTTTAGAAGAAATAGGAAGGGAAAAAAAGGTGGGGGGTTGCTCTCTATGTTAGGGAACAGTATACCAGTCCTACCTTCTAAATGGGACCAGAGGAAAGCTTAGCTGAGACCATGTGGATCAAACTTCAAGGAAGGCAGGGGGAGAGGAATCTGCTGGTAGGGGTTTACTACAGGCCACCACATCAGGAGGAAGAGCTGGATCTGGAATTTTCCAGGCAGCTTGGGGAGGCCATGTGTGCAAAGGATGTTGTGGCCATAGGTGATATGAATTACCCTTACATCAACTGGGAGGAGCAGTTGACCAGATCTAGCCACTCATGAAGGTTCCTGACGTGCTTTCAGGACCTACATCTCATGCAGGTGGTACTTGTCCCCACTAGAAAAAAACGCCATACTGGATCTGGTGTTAGCCTCTGGGGACGACCTGGTGGGGGAGGTGCTAGTACAAGGGAGGCTAGGGGACAGCGATCATGAAATGATCCAGTTTGCTATTCAGAGAAAGGTGGGGAGGGTAACTAGCACAGCGCAAATCCTTGACTTTAGGAAAGCCAACTTCGATGTGCTCAGGGCAGTAATCCGGGAGGCACTCAGAACCCAGGGGGTAGCTAGTATGGGTGTCCAGGAAAGGTGGTCCTTCCTCAAGGAGGTTATCCTTGGGGGGCAGCAGGACGCAATTCCTCTGCACAGGAAGGTGGGAAAAGGGTCCAAGAAACCTTCGTGGCTGAGCATGGATATCCAGGCTGGCCTGAGGGCAAAGCAAAAAGTGTACTGGCAGTGGAAGCAGGGGGCAGGGACCAAAGAGGAGTACACCTCCCTGACCCAAGCTTGTAGGGATTTCGTAAGGCAGGCAAAAGCAGCACTGGAGCTTAGATTAGCTTCTGGGATTAAGGATAACAAAATGTCCTTCTTCAAGTATATAGGTAGCAAGAAGAAGTCTTGGGGTAACATTGGACCCCTACAGGGCAGGGCAGGGCAGTTGGTGATGGACGCGCGAGAGAAGGCAGAACTCTTCAACAAGTTCTTTGCCTCTGTGTTCCTGTCTGCTGACAATGGGGTGCTCTCGGGTGACAGCCCAGGAAGGATGCGAGTCCCCCGACTGTTAGTTCAGACCCACTTAAGAATTACCTGGAGGGCTTAGATGTGTCCAAGTCAGCGGGCCCAGATGACCTTCATCCACAGGTGCTGAGGGAATTGGCTGGTGTCATTGCAGAGCCATTAGCACATCAGTTTGAGGACTCCTGATGCTCGGGCCAAGTCCCTGAGGATGGAAAAAGGGCCAATGTGGTCCCTATTTTCAAGAAGGGGAGGAAGAAAAAGCCTGGCAACTACAGGCCAGTCAGCCTCACTTCTATCCTGGGGAAGGTCTTTGAAAAAATTATCAAGGGCCACATTTGTGAGAGCCCTGCAGGGGAAGTGATGTCGAGGGGTAACCAACACGGGTTTGTGCCAGGCCGATCCTGCCTGACCAACCTGGTCTCTTTCTATGACCAGGTGACAAAGAGCTTAGATGTGAAGGAGGAAGTCAATGTCATCTTCTTGGACTTCCAGAAGGCCTTTGACACAGTGTCCCACCCAATTCTGGTGGGCAAGCTGAGGGACTGCATCATTTATGAATGCACAGTCACATGGTTGGCAAACTGGCTCCAGTGGTGCACCCAGAGGGTGGTCGTGGATGGGTCGATGTCGACCTGGGAGGATGTGGGCAGCGGAGTCCCCCAGGGCTCGGTCCTTGGACTGGTGCTGTTCAACATCTTCATTAGCGACCTGGACGAGGGTGTGGAGAGCACCCTGTTCAAGTTCGCTGATGACACCAAGCTGTGGGGTAAAGTGAATACACCGGCAGGCAGGGACCGCATCCAGGCAGACCTGGATAGGTTAGAGAAGTGGGCAGATCTGAACAGGATGTGGTTCAACAAGGACAAGTGCAGAGTGTTGCACCTGGGGAGGGGGAACTAGCATTATGGTTATAGGTTAGGGGCTGACTCTCTCAGCAGCACAGAGGTAGATAAGGATCTTGGGGTCATGATTGACTCCAGGATGAATATGAGTCGCCAATGCAATGAAGCAATAGGCAGAGCCAACTGCACCCTGTCCTGCATCAACAGGGGCATCACTAACAGGTCCAGAGAGGTCTGGCTCCTCCTCTATGCAGCGCTGGTCAGGCTGCAGCTGGAGTACTGTGTCCAGTCCTGGGTGCCGCACTTCAAAGAGGGACATGGAGAACCTGGAGAGGGTCCAGAGGAGGCCACTCGTATGGTTGAGGGCCTCCGTGGCCAGCCCTATGAGAAAAGGCTGAGGGACCTGAATCTCTTCTGTCTCTGCAAAAGGAGACTGAGGGGGATCTTGTGGCTGCCTAGCAGGGGCCAGCAGCAGGGACTCGGGAAAAGTGTGTTCAGCAGGGCACCCCTTGGAGTCACCAGGAACAATGGCCACAAGCTGAGGGAGGATAGGTTTAGGTTAGATATTAGGAAGAACTACTTCCCTGTAAGGGTGGCCAGAGCCTGGAATAGGCTTCCCAGAGAGGTGGTGCTCTCACCTTCCTTGGAAATCTTCAAGAGGAGACTGGATAGGCACCTGGCTGGGGTCTTATGACTTCTCCCACCCCCACTGCTCATTCCTGCCCAAGGCAGGGTGTTGGACTCGATGATCTGTCTAGGTCCCTTCTGACTCATTGATTGTATGATTCTATGAGTCTAATGATGTGGACTTTGGAGTCAGGAGCAGACTGGCCAAGTTCACCGATGACACCAAACTTTGGGGCAAAGCATCCATGCCAGAAGACAGGCGAGTGATCCAGGCTGACCTGGACAGGCTCAGCAAGTGGGCGGATGAGAACCTGATGGTGTTTAACACTGAAAAATGCAAGGTTCTCCACCTTAGGAGGAAATACCTGCAGCATCCTTATAGGCTTGGCAGTGCTACACTGCACTATGGAAGAAAGAGACTTGGGGGTCATCATTGACCACAAGTTGAACATGAGCCTGCAGTGTGATGCTGCGGCTAGTAAAGTGACCAAAATGCTGGCTTGCGTCCATAGATGCTTCTCAAGCAAATCCCAGGATGTCCTTCTCCCCTTGTACTCGGCCTTGGTGATGGGGGACAGGGCATTGCTGAGACTAGGGGGTCAGTGGGCACAACTGTTAGAGGCCTCAAATGCCTCTACACGAATGCTCGAAGTATGGGGAAGAAGCAGGAGGAACTCGCCCTCCTCCTAGCTGTCACCAGCCCTGACATAGTAGGGATAACAGAAACGTGGTGGGACTCATCGCATGACTGGGCGGTGAGTGTCAAGGGCTATAGGCTATACAGGAGGGACAGGATAGGAAGGAAAGGTGGAGGAGTAGCACTCTAAATCAAGGAGGAATATACTTCCTCGTTAATTAGCAAGTGGGTAGAGGGGGGGCACTCTGAGGTGCTCTGGGTTAGAGTAAAAGGCAGTCCAGGGGAGAGAGACTTAACGGTGGGAGTCTACTATAGACCTCCCAACCAGGGAGAAGAGCTCGACCAGGAATTCTTAGGTCAGCTCACAGAGGCAGTGAGGGCTAAGGATGTGGTCATCATGGGGGACCTGAACTTCCCAGACATCTGCTGGGAGGAGCAGTCAGCCAAGTCTGATCGCTCACGTCGGTTCTTAGCCAGAGTGCAGGACCTCCATCTAACCCAGGAGGTGCACAGTCCCACCAGGGGAGACGCCTTGTTGGACCTGGTGCTGACCACGGGTGATGACCTGGTGAGGGGGCTGCGGGTGATGGGCCACCTGGGAGACAGTGATCATCGCTTGCTGGAATTCACCATCCAGCGTAAGGTGGCAAAGGGCTGCAGCAAGGCAACAGCCCTAGACTTTAGGAGGGCTGACTTCAACAAGCTAAGGAGGATCATTGGGGAAGCGCTGAGGACCCAGAGGGGAAGGGAATCAGATGTCGAAGGTGAGTGGTTGCTCCTTAAGGAGACGATCCTCCATGCCCAAAGGGAGGTAATCCCAACAAGGGTCAAAGGGAGCAGGAGGGCACATAAACCCCCATGGCTCACTAAGAGCATCCGGGAATGTCTCCTTGCTAAAAGGGAGGCATATACCCAATGGAGAGATGGGGTCATCACCAAGAAGGACTATGTTACAGTCGCCCGAGGATGTAGGGGGGCAGTCAGGAGGGCCAAGGCAGAGATGGAGATAGGACTAGCTTCCCGGATTAAGGACAATAAGAAGTCCTTCTTCAAATACATAGGGAGTAAAAAGAGGGTCCCGGGTAATGTGGGGCCCCTGCAGGACACGATGGGCAACTTAGTCATCACGCCAGATGATAAAGCTAACATATTTAACGATTTCTTTGCCTCTGTCTTCCTAAGTAGGGACCAGTTCAGCCACCTCCCTGCTGGGCCCCCCTCGGGCCCCGGGAGAGACACGCCTGGGCCAGGGGTTAGCGAGGAGTTAGTTAGGGTACTTCTGGAGAGGCTGGACGTGTTCAAGTCCGCTGGTCCGGACGATCTTCACCCTAGGGTTCTACAGGAACTGGCCGAGGTCATTGCGGGACCCCGGCGCGGCTCTATGAGCACTCGTGGTGCTCTGGCGAGGTGCCGGAGGACTGGAAGAGGGCCAATGTGGTCCCTATCTTCAAAAAGGGAAAAAAAGAGGACCCGGGAAATTACAAGCCAGTTAGTCTTACCTCAATCCCGGGTAAGCTCTTTGAAAACATTATCCTGGCACACATCCAGGAGGGCCTTGCGGGGGAATGCATGCTCAGGGGCAACCAACATGGGTTCATCAGTGGCAGGTCTTGTCAGACCAACCTGGTGGCCTTTTACGATCAGGTCACCAAATCATTAGACGCAGGGGTTGCTGTGGATGTAGTCTTTCTGGACTTCCGGAAGGCTTTCGACACTGTCTCTCACCCTGTCCTCATCAAAAAGCTGGGAGACTGTGGTGTCGATGCCCACACGGTCAAATGGGTCGCCAACTGGTTGGAGGGCCGCACCCAGAGGGTGGTAGTGGATGGGTTCTTCTCGACCTGGAAGGACGTGGGCAGTGGGGTTCCGCAGGGCTCGGTCCTCGGGCCCGCACTGTTCAACATCTTCATCAGTGACTTGGATGATGGGGTAGAAAGCGCCCTGTTCAAGTTTGCTGATGACACTAAGATGTGGGGGGATGTGGGTGCACTAGAAGGGTGCAATAGGCTACAAGCTGACCTTGACAGGTTGCAACGGTGGGCGGATGAGAATAGGATGGGGTTTAACACTGATAAGTGCAAGGTGTTGCACATGGGGAGGAAGAACCGGCACCACACTTACAGGTTGGGGAACTCCCCTCTTGCCAGCACGGAGACGGAAAAGGATCTTGGAGTCGTCATTGACTCCACGATGAACATGGGCCGGCAGTGTGGGGAGGCAGTCAAGAAGGCCAACCGTACCCTGTCATGCATCCACAGATGCATCTCGAGCAGGTCCAGGGAGGTGATCCTCCCCCTCTATGCGGCACTGGTCAGGCCGCAGCTGGAGTACTGCGTCCAGTTCTGGGCGCCACACTTCAAGAGGGACGTGGACGATATGGAAAGAGTTCAGAGGAGGGCCACTCGTATGATCAGGGGTCAGCAGGGCAGGCCTTATGAGGAGAGGCTACGGGACCTGAACCTGTTTAGCCTCCACAAGAGAAGGTTAAGGGGGGACCTTGTGGCCTGCTACAAACTGGTCAGGGGGGATCAGCAGGTATTGGGGGAGTCCCTGTTCCCCCGTGCGCTGCCAGGAGTGACCAGGAATAACGGTCACAAGCTGGCGGAGGGTAAGTTTAGATTAGATATTAGGAGGCGCTACTTCACAGTCAGGGCGGCTAGGGCCTGGAACCGGCTTCCAGGGGAAGTGGTGCAGGCTCCTAGCCTGGGGATTTTTAAAAGGAAGTTAGATGAGCACCTTGCCGGGGTCATCTGACCCCGGTGCTCTTTCCTGCCAAGGCAGGGGGTCGGACTAGATGATCTACCTAGGTCTCTTCCGACTCTAGCTACTATGAAACTATGAAACTATGGAGTACTATGTCCAGTTTTGGGCTCCACAATTCAATAAGGATGTGAAGAATTTTGAGAAAGTCCAGTGAAGAGCCACACGCATGATCAGAGGTCAGGAAAACAGACCTTACGATGACAGGCTGAGAGCCATGGGACTCTTTAGCCTGGAAAAGCGTAGGCTCAGGGGTGATCTGATGGCCACCTATAAGTTTATCAGGGGTGACCACCAGGATCTGGGGGAACGTTTGTTCACCAGAGCACACCCAGAGATGACGAGGTCGAACGGTCATAAACTACTACAAGACCGTTTCAGGCTGGACGTAAGGAAAAATGTCTTTACTGTCCGAGCCCCCAAGGTCTGGAACAGCCTGCCATTGGAGGTGGTTCAAGCACCTACATTGAACACCTTCAAGAGTAAATTGGATGCTTATCTTGCTGGGATCCTATGACCCCAGCTGACTTCCTGCCCTTTGGGTGGGGGGGGCTGGACTCGATGATCTTCCGAGGTCCCTTCCAGCCCTAATGCCTATGAAATCTATGAAATTATGTGGCAGAAGCTGCTATTAACATATTATCTTGCTTAAATTGCACAACTCAATTTCCAACATTTGTTTCTTGGGAAAAAGGTGAAAGTTGTATGCAGGGAAATACACTGTGTTTATTGAAATGAAAAAAAAATAGATTGGATGAGCATCTTGAATCCTAAACTTATGGAGATCAAGGATTTTATACTGGAAGCCTATGTGCACTCTGGAAGCCTGTTAATCCTCAAGAAATATAACATTCTTTTCTCTGTTTTCCCCCTTACTTATCTCTCTACTCTTTTCCTAACCCATTCTGAAGTGCTTGATGAACTGTGTTAAAGTGACTCATCTACAGAGTTAGTGGAGCTAGGGATGAAGCACATAATCTTTTCTAACTGCCAGGAGGTTCTGAGTTCAGTGCTGCTCACTTAGCACATCCAAGAGAAAGGGCAGGAATATGAGCAATGTCACAGGAGAACTACAAGGAAAAAATTTGCACATAACTTACTTTGGACATGCAATGTAGCTGCCTCTGAAACCAGAAGGGGTGACTGTGGGTGAAACAAGAAAATGTGCCTTTAATGATGAGATGCTGCAGGTCTAGGTAAAGAAAAACCTAGTGATTTGTAAAATGTGTCCAAGAAAGCACTAGATGATCAGAATATGCCACACTGTATGTTTCAAGGCAGGGAAATAGAAGAGTTGCATATAGATATTTTCCAACATCAGGTACTTTCCATATGTCATAACTGATTATTATATATCAGTGCTAATAGGAGAGGGCCAAGATGCTACAATTATCTTGGTGTTAAGCTGTTCTACAAATATACATGATAAGTCAGACCTTATTCTCATTTATACAGAGGATGTCTAATCCTGCTTTTGTATTTTAAATTTACATTATACACATTTACATCATCTTTACACACTCAGCATGGTGTTAGGGACCCTTATATAAATAAGCATGTGGTTGACAACCTGCCCAAAATCTTACAGTGTAAGAGGACAAATCACCTGATGAACAACTTGAGTATAATCTAATAAATACATTTTCACTTCTCTACACATTGACAATTTTTACTTTCATTTTTATAATTAAATGCCAGCTATATTTGCATCCATTTAATTTTATAATTAAATGCCAGCTATAATTAAATCTGCCCCATAAGCCATAGTTAATTGGCTTATTTCTTAGAAGCATCATGACAGAGAGAAGTCTTGAGAAGGGCTGTGAAGAAAGAGCAAGCTAGTTCAGAGGTCACTGTGTGCAAATAGGGTGATGGGGAGGAAAGGAGGGCATGCTTGCATGAGATGCTGACAATCCGACAGATGAGGCCAGCAACTCTGTCCTCAAAAGCTATGGTAGAAAAGCTGCACATGTTCAAGGAGGTACACTGGGATTTGTGACTGTGCACTGCTTCATTTACTCCTGGAAATTAAAATGGAAATGAAGAGACTGTGAACTGCTTGATATGACTGTGATTTGTGAGGTACTTCAGAACTTAAAACCACTTGTGACTGTGGTCTTCACCGTTAATGAGCAAATTCTTCCCTCAGTTACACCTGTGCTGCTTCACTGAAGTTGTAGATCCATTATGACATACTAAAAGAAAAAGCAGAATAAAGCACTTACAAACCCTGGATACAGCTTATATATGGATAAAAAAGCAGGTATTTGTGGAGAATAAAAGACTAAGATATAATAGCACCTCTTTTGGCATTCTATTTTGCTGATTCCTGCAGCAAAGTAGTAGAGGTTCCATGAATATCATTCAGCTTAATTTGACTGAACTTTAAAGATCTCAGATGGAGGCTAAACATTTTATTTTACTCGATAAACATAAATTGATGTTCTTATAATAAATATTTAATAACATGCATATATACATCTCTATAATGTGCACACACTTAGGTGTATGCATACTAGGACTGTGCAAAGCTTCACTCGCTGATTTGATTTGGAGGAAATTCGGCCCAATTCGGCAGCCAAATCTCCAAGTCCAAATCGAGTCAGGAGACCCATTAAAAGATCTGAATCAAATCCAAAGACTCTGAATCAATTTGGAAAAGATTCAGAGAGATTTGGAGATTTGGATTAGTTGGGGAGAGGCAAGCACAGCTGAGCATCTTCAGTTTCTCCCATGCCTCCTCCAGCTGTTCTTGCCTCTGCCTTGGCACAGGGAGCCCCAGAAAAAGCCTCCCATGGCTGCCCTGCATGGTCCCAGCCCCAGCCTCATGGCACTTTTCAGGAACAACAACAAAAAAGCCCTGAACTCACTGGCTGCAGCAGCGGCAATCAAGGCCTCTGGGGGCTCATGGCAGAGCCCTACCCCTCCCCATGCAGCATGGGGCAGTGAGGGGCAGCAGGGCTTCCCACCTCCATCTGCCACCTGTGCAGCAGCTGCCCTATGGTACAGGTACAGCATGGCTTGGCTGGGTACCACACACTGTCAGGGAGCTTGGGTGGCTTTGCATGTCAGCCAGAGCCTGGCACCACTCAGCCCCAGGGGAGAGGCAGGCAGGCATAGCTGGAGGAACCGTGGGAGATCCTGCAGCCACCTGGCTGTGCCTGCCTGCCTCTCCCTGGCCAACTCGAATCTCCAAATCAGTGCTGAATCAGCTCTGAATCTCCAATTCTGATTCAGCCAAATCGAATGGGGACAGTCATTCGAATCACCAAATTGAATCACTTTCCTCTGAATTAGCCGAATCCGAATGGAATACTTCCCTGTTTGCACAGGCCTAATGCATAGAAATGTATATGTATGTGACTCACCCACCCACATACACATACCAAGTCTTTCATATATACATACATATATATATATATATATACACACACACACACACACATACACACACACACACACACACAAAGATATATATGTAAGTATGTGTGTATACTTATATAGTATGTATACATGAATGACTTGGCATTTGTTCCCAGAATCATGCATTGCATACTTTGAAAGAAATGAATCAGAGCCTAAAGAAGAGTCTTCTTCATTAATATGGTTTTAGGTATCCATACAGACCATGTCTACATCACCTCAGGACCTCACCAGTGAACACTGCAGTAACGTGTGCCAGGCTTGCTCCATGGATGCTATTCCCCCAGAGAATTGTAATATGGCTGCTTGAGTATTGTGGTAGGTGGATTGGCACTCCTAGTGCAGTCCTTAGATGTGAAGGCATGCTCCTAATGTCTTGTTTGATTTTCATTTAATTCAAGATGTCCTTACTGAAGCTCATGGCAGTCAGAGGAATAAGAAATGAAGGCATCTAATGATTGGCATCTTTTCAAGAAAAATTGTCTACTTGCAATATTTGCATGATGAGATGTGTACAAGACATCAATCATCCCACCTTATGACTTGTATAAGCATAAGGTGTACTTTGTTTTACTAAGAGCCAAGATCATAATTTCAAGCCAGAGATATTTGTAATTCTTTACTCATAAACTACACCACAGTTCCTCAGAGTAAATATGACAGTAATTTATTAGCTTTGAGACTGATAGAGAATCAGGTCTGTCAGTGAGATGTGCTGTCCAGCTCGTACCTTTTAAGCAACACTGGTAAATTAAGGCAGACTGACAAAAATGGACATTCAAAAAATTACCTGCATATGGTGCTTAATAATAAATAATGTACATATAGAACCTAAGCAGACGTGATAATAGACTATGGATCCTTTCACCAAAGGATCTGGCCTGGTGTAGTAGTGAATAGAGTTATCTGATGTTTGTTGTTTGCCTGGCCTCTGCAATAATAACATGTAATTTTTAGTTCAGGTTTTACTTAGACAAAAAAGTTGCTGTTCATATTTTCACTCTTTCTAGCCACTTTGTTATTTATGAAGAAGCCATCAGATTTCTTGGGCGTGATGGCAAAATGGTTTAAGCACTTACCTATACCTTCAGAAGGAAGTTTGACACTGTAAATGGTTAATTAATGTTTTAGGTTGAGGAGGTCAAACCATTTGGATATAATAGTAGTCACAATGCTGCCTGGTGTGCCATTGGATACAGGAAGACTATCAACAACTTGGCTCAGGAGGATCAGAAAGATCTTTACTCCTTTCAAGGCTGTAGCTAGTCAGTATCCATAATGAGTCTGGTTCAGTATAAGGGATGAAAAGCCTTCTCCTTTCTGGATGTAGACTGCCTATGTGCAGACAATGTGCCAGAGATTGCATTACTATTCTGCAGATAAACATAGGAATTTGGATCCCAATACTTCTAAGCTGGCATTCTTATAAGAATTAACTTGGCACATTATACATGACATGTTGAACAAACTTCATTGCAGAGTGTATTTTACACAGCTTGTATTGCTACTGATAAGTCACTGAGTGAATGCACTGCACACCTTTTTCCATATCGCTACTTAGTCCAGCTGATCTGATATATTCCTTTATCAGATAATTCCCCACTAAATCAAGTTTTGTTTTCTGTCAACTCCTTGTGTTAAGATAATGAATCAAAGTTGCCTGCAGTTAAATAGATTTCTGTTAAATCAAATGGTTTGTTGGGTGGTTTAATTTTTTGATAAATGCATTATGTATTAAGTCAAGCACTGTTATGTGTAACACTGGCTAATTCCAGCTGGGATATGTGCCAAGGGGCATTTCATCTAGCAGTGTGGCCCTGTAGAAGCCAGCACTTCCACTACTGGATCTTGACACTGCTCTTCAGCATACTCTGCCATGCTTGAATCTGTTTCTCAGAGAAAGGGCTTGTGGGACTTTTTTAGGATTTCAGTGCTGCTGAAAGTCAGATGTTCACACCATAAAAAACAATGTTGTTATACTTCCTGAGGCTTCATGACAGCTCCAGTCCCAGAAGTGTTTGTGTATGAAAGCCTAAAGGTAAACTTTAGTCTAGATCTTCTGCAAAGTACCTTTGTGCTATAAAGCTGGCCTAGAGATACATTTTTTTCAAATGGTATTCCTCACCTACATTAGTATCTTATTTAGTCTACAGATGCAATGCAATGCATGTATCAGTTGTATATCAGCCGCACAGATGCAGCAGGCATGCTGTGTAATGTATTGTATAGAGCGTTCTAAAGTAATCAATGGTGTCTCTGGTACATCTTTCTTAAAAAGCACTCATGAGCAAAGAGATTGTTCACCACAGGCACAGAAAATATTGCAAGAAGGACATATTCAAGAAGCAACAGAAAATGAGCCAGTCAAGTAGAAAAGCAGTAAACTTTTGTGAGCTAAAGCTCTTGTCTGACTCGGATTCCCAGCACTGGCACAAAGGAGACTAGACACACAGCAGAGGTGATATAGTTAGTCTTGTGGGGGATAGATGGAATACATCATTCTTATACATCCACAAACAGACATCTAAAGGAATTCAGCTCATTTCTCTCAAGTAAAAGGCTTACAAGCTGTGAAAAGCTAAATGAGTGTCAGTGGCAAACCCATTATAGGATTCTGAATATTCCATTAAAATGTATTATGGAGGTGTGTTCTTGCTGTTAGAGTTAAGATACTGGCAATTTCACTAGAAACTCTGTGTTTTTAAAATCTATGACAGATAAAATTTCTGCTTTGAAATGCTATGTTACAGCTAGTACCTGAATTTTTCTTTTTGGCTAATAGTTATAATAAAAGATTAGCTTGACCATTTCTTAAACTATGCTGTGGAACCCAAATTAGGCCCTATGCTACAAAAGTACCATTCTCCTACAATGTGCTTCAATGTGTGTAAAACAAATAGTGGTTGGTTTTATTCTTATTTGGGTGGGGATTCTCTTTGAAAATTATTTGTTCAGTTCAAAGCAGTGCATCACACTGGGGCCTTCAGGTCATACTGTGTTATGAATACTGTTGGGTGTATGTAAAAAACTGGTTTACATTTTTAAAAAGAGAATCCTTCCTTGCTTTTAAAACAAGTATATGAAACTATAAGCAGTAGGTGGGATTTTCCAGGCTGCTTAATGAGTTGAATGCTCAGTTCTCATTAAAAATTAGTAGGCTGCCAGCTGGAGTCCATTCTTTAAAAGACTTTTTCTTTCCTGTGGAGTGAAAAAAATCATGTAGCAAATATTCTGCAGTTCTGAATCAACTGATAATTTATGAAGCCTTAACATTTCCACAATATTTATAGTCTTTGACCAAATACATCAAACATTAGAAAGCTGCAAGCTAACACATGTTGAATTATCAGGAGGCATGTTTAGATGGGCATGTTTGTACAAATGCAAGGTTTGATACGTCCTTTAGATTACTTCAATTTCTGGAATTTAGTTTTTGATTCACTAGGAGACTTTCTTAGAACATGTAATATTTAACCTTTATCAATCCTTAATCAATGCTTTTGCCTTGCATTCTCATCACACTTTGAGAGACTGAAATGCAAGAATAGGATAATAGGGTCCAAGTAATTTTATATACAGTTTTGAGTTTAGATGAGAGGAGGTTGCGGTCTTTAAAATGGAAAGAGCAATGGAAGCTAGTTGATGTGATACAAAGATGCAGAGGATGATGGAAATAATAGAAATGTCAGTTATTCACTGCTTCACAAATTCAAACTATCTTGTAAAAGAAGTAGTGGGGAAGTACTGCTGATCTCAGTCCTCAAGCAGAGAAAAACCCATGTCAAAACACATTCCTCCTCATTTTTTGGTTTCAAGCATTTTTCCAGATTAAAAAATGATGGGTTAACCTTGGCAAAATATTGATATGTCCATGTGCTCTTATTCAAAAATCTCCTCTCTAGTACCTTTCTTGATCTATTAATTGTTTTAAAATAGTGTAACAAGGCAGGATAAAGCTGGAATTGGTGCAGTTTCTATCACTCATAAACGTACCCAAGTTACATGTATAGTAGAGCACTGTATGTGAAAGCTCAAGTGCACATCCTTCTTTATGACTTCCTGGTTTAATTCATAGTCAGTCCTTTCTCTTCCTACAGGGGAAAGAAATTCATCAAGATTTAAGTATCAGTATGTTAAGTATTTAGATCTAGATACAGAGTGACTTGCATTATAATAGTCTGAGTTTGACAGCACAAAAGGAGAATCAGTTTGTTGTCAGTCATGAAACAGGTTTTCAATGGATGGATTTCTAAATTGATACTGTCTTCTACCACATTTTCCACATTTAATGAAATGTTTGAGTAGTTCATATTCTTTGTTATCCTTACTAAATTCCATCTAGGTAGTGAGACTTCAGAGCAAAATTGAAACCAGGGGATCTACTTTTTGCCAATTTATTTTACATCTAGAGAATATTGCATTTTTATTAATTTAGTTCCATCAGATGAGTTTTAGATTTCTCTGAATTAGTTAGAATCAACAGATATAACTCAGGTACTAAAATGCCTTATGTCCTTGTCCCTATATCACAACTTCAACAATTCCCATATGTTTCCTGGTTTCTTTAGCAAGACTTTCCAAGCTATTACAGACAATATGGGTAGTAATGGATATCCTTTTGTAGTATCCCTTTCTGAGTTAAAGGCCTGGGACATTATTTCATTACAGATGCTGAATATATTGGCCTTACCCTCCAAATTGCTTCTGAGCCTAAACTGCAGTTTTAACATGTAAAACAGAAGCGAGGTGCTTTTTCATATTCCCCTCACTAGGAAACATTAATGCTTAAAATTAAATTCATCTGGTGTTTAGTGCCAAGTTTAGTTTAATTGCTTCTAGTATTTGGACTAAAAAAATTAAATTGAGCTTCCACGGAAACTGTGTCAGTTACAAAATTGATACCACTCAGAAATGAAAGGAAGAGGACAGATGGACTCCCTTAATCATCCTTGTGATGGTGGATCTTACGATGCCTCTCTGTATCCTTTTATAATCTCCCAGAGAGCTATAAGTACCCCAACTTTCCCTCCTGCCACAACTTGGATGTTATTATAATATAGTCTGCTTTCTGATGTCACTTGTCGGGAGGGTTGTTATATATATATTTGTTGTTTTATTTTGCTCTTTGGGTGTCTCTATTAGGAGTCCCGGTATTATAGAGGAAACTTCACTCGATTATTCCCACATACTCACCAATATATATATTCACAATCAGATGCAGATTAACACTTGTCTTTATCTTTATTCTTTATAACACTATACAAACTTTTGTTATCTTTAAACAGAAATGGTCCCTTTTTTATATAACAATTATATTAACTTTGCAATTCTATCTACATACTGTTCTTATTTAACTTGTATCAGTTTGGTTGGACTGAACTTGATGTTAATAAACAAAGTCCCTTTAACTCTGGTTCATCTGTTTCTTTCTTTTTTTTTTTTTCTTTTTAGGGCAGGCTTTTCTCTTCAAGCCTTGTTGTTTCTCTGTCTTTACTTTTGCTATCCTGAGTGTGCGTCTTTCATCGGGTGCATGCCTGAAGCTTTGAATCCTTGTGGTCAGCACTTAAATGTTTTCACTAAGCTTGTGGGAGTGAGTAAATTCACTCTTCTCTTTTTTTGTTGTTTTTGTTTACTTTTCAGCACAGCTGCCAGCCACTGTCGGTGCCCCTTCAGGGACCCGCCCCTCTTTCTCTGAGCTCCGCCCTCTCCAGCGACGAGAAATCAAGACACCTGAGGTGTCTTATCTCCTGGAGATCTTCTTTCTCCCTCATTTTTTCCTTCAGATGTTCTTTCTTTCTTCCCTCTTTCTGAGACTCCCATCTCCTCCTCCTTTTCTTTTCCCAGAGCTTCTATCCTGATATGGTAATAGCTCCAGAAGCGGTGTACTCCCGCTCTTTTTGCCACATCGCTGTTTACTTTTTCACAGTCCTACCTCAGCCAAGTAAAACCTACTCACGTCTGCCTGCACCAATGGTTTCCAGTGGTCAGAACTTATAAGTTTCCTGCAGATATAGACCTGCTATTAGCTTTTGTAGAGAAATGGAAGCAGCGTGACTTCCTTGCCTATACTCTTCACAAGTCAAAGTCACCAGGAAGCTAGCTAGGGAATGCAGTCCATGGTAGCACTTCTTTATGTTTTCCCATGTGATCATTAACTTCAACATTCTGGGAAAAGAACTTGAAAGCTTTAGCTGATTTAGAGTCCTCAGATGCAACAGCAGTATATTAACAACTCCAGATTTCTACTGGAATCCTGCTTCCTAAGTCAGTTTGCATTTCCTCAAATCTGTACGTTTTGCCCCTGACTTTTCCAGCTGCTATTACTAGACTTTTCTGCCAATGTTTATTGGAATTCATTTTTCCCTTGAGAGCAGTCGTCGTAACATGTCTACTTATCTTTTCCACCTCCTTCTAGTTTCCATGTCTACAGCCTTTAGAGGTTATACAAAGCTATACAAAACCTGTATCCTCAGTGTCATCATGTATAGCAATGAGACATGGTCAACATATACATATCAAGAAAAGAATCTGAACAGCTTCCACCTATGCAGTTGATCATGCATCCTTGACATCAGGTTGCAAGACAGAATCATCAACACAGAGATCATTGTCAAATCTAACCTGCCAACCATCACTGCACTACTCAAACAGCAGTGCATATGCTGGCTTGACCATCTTCTTAGGATGAAAGATGGGTGCATCCTGAAGGACATCCTGTATGGGCAAATTACAGGTGAGGAGAGACGGGTAGGGTGCCCAAAATTACACTTCAAAGACATCAGCAAACAGGATCTAAAGACTTTTGGAACTGACCCAAACCTGTGGGAGGCCTTCACAGGAGAAAGGACAAAGTGGCACTCTTCTCAATCATGGAGTCCAACATCATGATGAGAAATGGTCATTTGAATTACAACAGAAATGTGACCAAAGGTAACAGCCTGTCAGTACAGAAGCCACTAATGCCATGTATACCTGTGACCACTGTGCCCGGACCTGCAAGTCTAACATTGATCCTTACAGCCACAAGAGAAAATGCACCATCAGTCATTAGAATACCTGAAATATCCATCATCACTTGCTGGTGAATGAATGCCATATAACCTTTAGACATCTTGTCCTCATTTATTGTGACCCTTCCACACACACCCATGATGTGTGCATTAGGCCTGTGTGAATAGGGAAGTATTCAATTCAGATTTGGATTCGGCCAATTTGGAGGGCAGTGATTCGATTCAGAGATTTGGATCACTGTCCTGAATTGACTGGGTTGAATCTGCTTTGGAAGATTCGGTGCTGATTTGGAGAGATTCGGTGATTTGGCCATAGACTATAATGGGGAATCACTTAAATACCTATAACTTTGTCATTGCTTGGCAGATTTGGATTAAAATAGTAGAGATGGTATCTCTTTCTGAGGGCATGAAGCCTGCAAAGTTTCAAGGAGATACATGCCACAGTTTATGGGAGACTGCACCTCAAACTTCTGAAAACAAAACTCATGTCACTTCTGTGTGTTAAAGCAGATTTGGATGAAAACAGCAGGGATGGTAGCCTGTAACAGGGGGTCTTCCTGGTGCCAGTTAGATCTCTGCCCGCCCACCTGTTTCTGGGCTAGCCACCCACCCCTCTTTTGCTCAGACAGAAACAGCTCACAAAAGGGACAGAAAGGCTGCAGACAGAGGCTTATATGCTGTTTTTACATCCCTCCCCCAGAGCACTGTGATTGGAAGGGGACTTAGGGAAATATCACAGTCACTGGCCAGCTACAGATGTTTGTCTTTCCCCCCCCTGCTCCTGTGTCCTCTTCTCAGTTTCTGTTCCCCTGAAAGACAACCTTCCAAATCTCTGATTCTCCAAATCTTTTCTGAATTGATTTGGAGGTTTGTTTTTTTTCTCCCAATTTGATTTGGATTTGGTGATTTGGCCTCCGAATTGAATTGGTAACTGAAGCTTTGCACACCCCTAGTACGCATGCACACACACATAGTATCTTCCATATAACAGTCTCATAGACCTTAATTATTATTACCTTTCTCCAACCCTTACCACCTCTCAACCTCACTGTTATTGCTTTACCTCATTGCATTTTGCCTTAGATTTTCAATGGAAACACATTATTTTTCCCCCCTTCCTTATGACTTGTCCCACTTTTAGGTGCTTAGCAAAAAAAATAGAATTTTAGCAATTTAAATTTACAATAGAATTCCTTAAATTTTGATGGATTTCAGTGCTTATAAAAGGTGCAAGCCTGACAGCTCTAAAGACAGAAGTTTCCTGCACATCCACTGAGCAGGTATGCTGAAAGTAACAGGAGTACCAGTTTTCTCACATCCCACATCCGTGTACCTCAGCCCTACAACAGAGAAAGCATCCATGAGAATGACAAAGGAATTTAATCTCCAGGCAGCCTTTGTACAGAAATCACCACTAGGAATAGCAATTTGTATCAAATATCATGGACACTTATGAGATGGACAGCTCTTTACTAGTGACTGGGCTTAGGCCAACATAATATCATCAAATAGCACACTCCTTTCTAGTTATGACCTGTAATGTGTGTGTGCAGACTGTGAATTAGGAGGATTTAAATTAGCAATTCTTTTAGAGTAAATGTGTGTGTATGTGTACGCGTGTGTGTATACACACATACACATTTACATTTGGTGGGTTGCTTGAGTCCATCCATTTAGCAGTGATATCTGCAAAAGCTTTACTTTGTTCATGGACTTGAGGGAGGCAAAAAACATACTGAGAACTACTGAAGTACTTTCTTATGTTTTGCATCCAGCAGAGCATGCTTTGTCCATTCTCCTTTCTCTTCATGATGTTTTCATTTATATCTTTTGTTGTACTGTCCTTTTTTGATTTAATGCTTATTTACGTGCTCACTTTGAAAAATATTATCATGAAAATACTAAGGGCCTGTTACCTCACAAAAATTAATTTGGATAAAGGGTAGGTGTGAATAGAAAGATTGAGAGTTATTCCAGAATTACTGTCTAGATAAAGTCCAAAGATCCTGTAGAATTTACAAGTTAGTTCCAGGGCAGCATTTATTTTTATCTTCCTTCGTTACAGTTAAAAAATGTAGCATATGCAATGAATGCTTGACTTTATTTTTTGATTGACACAACACACCTCAGTTACAACACAGTGTTCCATACTTCCCCACCTGCTCCTGATCACACCTAATTCTGCTAAAATGAAGGGATATCCTACTGCTTAATATTGGAATTTTAGTTTTGTAAGTCTTCAGGCACATGGCTGCTATTACCATATATAGTTCAAACATAATTGAAAATCCTTCATCCCCTTGAAAAGCTATTGTAAGATTACTCAAACTATAAAAATGCAATCCTGACGAATTGCAGATGATAGTACTGCTGTATGAAACTGGCTGTTTTTTTTTGTTTGAGACCTAAGGTTTATATTGAAATGCAGGGGAAAGGTTTTAAAGTTGTTATATGCAGCTGTGAGATGTTAAGATTAATTGGATTTCATTCTCTAGCAAGAATAGTGCATTATAAATCATAGAAGCATATCCTATCAATCTGGAGAGAGGAGGCAGTGCAAATCATAACCTCTAGCTCAGCATAAACTGGTCTTCTGTCCTCAACTGCCTGTTTCTTGGATTAACTCAAGTGTGTCTCAGAAGGGTGCAGGGTAGAGAACAAGGTTTCTGTAAACCTTGTAACATAAAACGTATGAAGTCATTGGTAAATTGTACTCACCAGTTTCACTCTATTGGAAATTAGTTTTTGAAACACTAATAGTGAGGATATCTGTCTTCACTTACATGTTTTATGACCAGTCAATACAAATACAGATAGTGTTCTAAAAATCACACCATCAGGATCAATGAAGTATCTCAATGAGCTTTGTAAGATGCACTAGGTCTTAGGTTGTTAGTAACTAGAAGTCAAATTGTGCCTAACAGCATGACTTAAAAATCTGTCTTCACTGTACTCCTATTTCCCATGGTTTGTCAAAACAAAATAGGATACTAAAGACTGAATTTTGCATCATGTTTAGTCAAGGCCATAATTCAATCATGATCCAAGGAAAAAGAAAGAAACCTTTGCTTTGCTTTGTCCAGTCTGACAAAAAATGTCCAACAAATCAAAAATTAATGATGTAAGAAAAGAGAAAAATAGATGTTATTATATCTATCTACCCTGTATCCAATGTTGAAAAAAGAGAAGGTAAAAACTACTATTTATGTTTGTGATCCAAAGATGAACAAAACAATAGGGCATTTATAAGCATGAATATATGTTCTAAGTAGGCTTTGCAAATAGGGTGTTTCAGGGATTTTATGGAATAATAAAAAGAGCTGAGAGAGAAGAACTGCTGTACTTTGTTTTTCCGGCAGTTTTTGTGACCTGTATTTCACCTTCTTGGCATTTTTGCTGATGGGACCAGAATGGAATGGATGCTTGTGCCTCATAGACTAGTGATTACGACTACAGGAAGGAAGCATGCTTTTTTAAATCAGGATATTAGCACAACTCAAGGTCTCCTGTCACAAGTGTTTATGATGATGAGACAAATACAGATCAATTATATTTACTGTGCAATAATTTGGCAACATTTAGAAAATGGTAAACAGAAGTGACTGGAGTGATATAGGATGTGGGGCATCATCTGAAACACCTATCAACAGCAATTACTGCTAATGTATACCAGGTGATCATTCAGTGATCATTCACAGCCCCTGTGGTTTTGCAGTTTTCATCAGATGCTGCACTGGGTCTGGTAGTATTTCAGGTATACTCAAGAGCCAATCATCACTGCATCATTTTCTGATTTTCCTCCATGCTGTGTTCCTACCACATCTTGACACAGACAGCTGCATCTTGGAAATACAATACAATATCCATAAATATTGCCAGTGTTTAAATTAATATGCCAGTTAAATCTCCCTACTCTGTTGTGGATGGAAGGTCCTAAGCTTAATAAATACTTATAATAATGTATATAGATGGATTTGTTTTTCCTATAATCTGTAGGGGAAGGAAGGAAGTCTATTATTTTAGGCATTGACCTGAGACATAGGAGACTCGGAGCATATCTATACTACCATAGGACTGCACTTTGCACATTCTGTTCTTGAAATAGGTGTAATGTAGCCTCATTAGCTTGTTGCTGGCTGTTCCCAAGAGAACAAACTTTTTGGCAGGTGCTTAATGCCACAGTAAAGCAGCCTCTTTATATCTATACATATAAAGCAGGTATAATTTGCTTTACTTGGATGTGCTCTAAAATGGTCCTCCAGAGATGTAGAAGTGCCCTTAGGCTCCATCCTCAGTTCCTGTGTGACCTTGGGCAAGTTCATTCCTAAGTCTTTTTCCTAAGTCTTCCCATCTGTAAAAGAAGAAAGTGGTATTTTATTATAAGGTTTAATACATCTGGGACCAATGTGCCCAGTTATCACAGTGACAGGGTGCCTATAAATATATGCATATAAGACATTGTACTTTCATAGCATACTAATTCTCAGATGCCCTCATAGTTCCCTATCTGAAGCCCTTGCCACATGTTACACTTGAGACATGATTTACCAGTTAAATTGTAACCCGGCTACATGTTAAAGCAGTTAATGGCATCATAAAACAAGGAATAAGCCATAAAAATAGTTCACAAAAATGTGTAATAACTTTGTGGCTGGTTTCTCTTATGCCATTAATTGAACATGTGGCCAGGTGGTCCCTGTGGCTGTGAGCCCCATCAGTTACAATACTTCTGTAAAACCCTGAATATGCCCAGCAGGTATAAAAAATTTCCAGACCCCAATATCAGTCCCAGTGTTAGGTTGGTGCTCATTCGGTATCTGCTCCAGGGAATCACTTTTAGATGTAAATTAGAGCACACAATTAGCCTGGTCCTATTGAAATCAATGGGGCTGCACAACTGCTTAAAGTTATTTGTGGGCTTAAGTGTTGTGCTGGAATGAGAATGCAGGTAATAAAAGTGTTGTATCATTTCTCCAATTGCCTGCCTCCTGAGTACATTAGTATATAAAACACACAATGTGGTACAAATAGCATAATTGCTTCAGATACATTGGGTTGCATGTAATTTGAGCACATTGAGAGTAGCAGTGATGCCATCCAAAGGAAGAAGAAATTTGTGAGGTGTTAGCATAGCATCAGCTGGGCCTTTTTAGACTGAAATTTATTTTTAGAAGTATTTCTCTTGAATGGCTGTTGTACTGTAAATGGTTTTTGAAGGTGAGCTTAATGCTTTTACACCCTGGGAATATTTTTTCTTAAATTATAGATGTAATGATTCTAGTGGGAATGCTGAGGCTTGAAGGAGATAAAGTACTTTTCTGTCATGTTCTGGTTCATGTCTTGCATGAAACAACCCTGGCAGTTGGAGCTCTGCCTAATAACAGTAGTTCAATGTGACAAGAAAATAGTTTCCTTCAAAAATGCCATACTTATACTCAGGCTAGCCCCTCATCTTTGTGGTTTCTCTTTGGCATTCCCTTTTCTGGGGCTGCCATGTGGCCTTTTTACCTTACTTTGTGAGCTCTCCACTGGTTTAGCTCTCCTCATACATACAAGCATATGTACCTTTACAATGATACTCACATCCGTTGATTAAACTTCGCTCCAGCAACTATGCTGAACATTTCTGTCACCAACACCTCCCCACTCTATGGCAATGAAAAAAAGCTGATGCTGCAGGCACATCATCATGTCAAGTCTTAGTACATGACTTACTGGTAAACTCTGCCTGGACAGCAAGTCTCATTCCTGCTGCAGCTGAAACAGCACTCTCTGCTCTGCAGTATTACTGGTTCATCTATAAAACAGGGTCCAGAGAAGGTATTAGCTACTAAACCCTTCACTGGTCTTTACTTAGTTTACTGTTTACTTACTGCAGAAGTATGGGACTAATTCAAGTAAAACGGCAGATTAAATGATCCTTTTCTTGAGGTTATAAGCAAAGCCATGGTAGTAACGGAGGTAATGGCCTCTTAAGGATTGTTCATGACATTAAACAATTGCCCTGAACTTTGCTATACATTTCAGTGAGCTAACTCTGCCTCTCCACAATCCTTGCTATTAAGGGCATTTACCACAGGGCATTTCTGCTCCATCTTTCCAACCTTTCTAACAGCATCTTACATTTTCTCAAGCTGATAATGCACCAGATATGAGTTCAGTGTTTTATTTCTGGGTCATTTTAGATTCTATAACTGGTTTCAGTTTTGAAACACACAAATAAACACATGAGAAATTGGTAATTTTTTCTTCTGAGCTTATGATCATGTTGTCATACATAAGAACTGAAAAAAAATCATGCTTGTGATGTTCTCAGTCTTCTGTAAAATGTTGTTCTGCTCTTAAGACAGCAGGGTAACTCCAGGGCATGCTGTACATTTTATACAAAAAAGTATTTGAAAAAATCTATTTTGAAAAATAGGTTAAGATCAATACAAAGGTATCCCACTTAGCTCATATGCCAATTTGCAAGTAACACACATTTGCAGACTTATGGCAGTTTTTCAAGGTCTATGCATTCTGCCTGGAAAAGACAATGGGGACAATAGGGTGTGTGTACAGTTAACCAAATAGGAACAAACAGGCAAACTGGTTTATTTACAGAGGCACAATGAATGAATGCCCATTTGGGGCCAATGTATTGTGTATGCAAATATGGGTATAGATAGAGTCATATCCTGAAAGTGTGAGCTCAAAGTCTCTCTGCTTGTTTACACTGCTGTAATTTCACTTATCCCAGTGGAGTTACATTGAGAAGGAAGAATTAGAAGCGTTGCTTTTAGGCTAAATTAATAAAAGGTGCATTCTATTAACATATATGACTTTGTGTGTTTTAGAGCCAGATATTACAACTTTTGTGAATCAGACAAGTGATAGAATGTGGATGCCTGGCATACGGTGTGGCTGAGTATCTTGAGTGGAGCTGGCTTTCCAAGATATGTGACAGTTCAGATAACCTGACTTCTTTCCACTGGTCCCCAGGAGATTTTCTGTTTTCACTGATATCCATTCTGTGAATGTAAAAGGTCTGTAGACTGGCTGTAGTCATCTTATTGCCACATGGCCATCCATGAAGGTAAGGTATAACTTTTTTTTCCTTCTATATGAAGGAGAAGCTAAGGGTTTGTTGGTGAATGATAAGTCCAGAAGGGAATGGCTGAGTCAAGAAAAAGTGAGCTAAACTTGGTTTGGATAAACAAATAAGGGAGGAGAGAAAGAGTACCTGATGTTTGGAAAAACATACAACATACTCAGAGATCACTCAAACAGAGGCTTTGCACTTTCATTCTGGTACACCTTACTAATATTGTAGTACTCCCATTATAATTCACGAGACTCTCCGACATTACATTACTGTTGCTCTGTTAAGTGCATTTTAGTAGGGCCCTATTTGATTTGGATTTGGATTTGGCCTGAATTGGGGACAGTGATTCGAGTAATTGATTCAGATTTCTGTCTCTTGTTTGATTTGGCCAAATCCAATCTGAAGATTCAATGCTGATTTGGAGAATCAGCAATTGGGACATAGACACAGCAGGTCACAGTCAGGCAGCAGCCCCCACTGCCAGACTGCTGCAGCGGGTACAAGGTGCAGGGAACTCTCAGGGCTGCTTCAGCAGTCCAGCTGGCACAAGGGGTAGTGTCTCCAAGTACCAACTGGCTGGGCATCAGAAGCTCCTGAGAGGGAGTAGCCCTGAGGTACTTGCCAGGGCAGCTTTTTGTAGTGATTGGGGCCAGGACACGGCAGATTTTTACACTGCTGGGGCCAGCACAGGTGGTCTTTTTATACTGCTGGGCCCAGGCTCTAGCTCCCCATGCCTGCAGATCCAGGAGAAGCCAGGCAGGGTTATTTTGCACCAAGTGGCACAACTTGCACTACATCAAAGCACATGTCCAAAGCACACATGCGATTGTTCTGTCCTAGGCAAAAAGCCCCGGCTCAAATTTACACCGCTTCTTTTTGAGCTTCTGTAAGCACATTGTACCTGCATGTGTGGATGCACTCCTAGTGAAAAAAAATCTTCCTAATATCTAACCTAAACATCCCTTGCTGTAACTTGAGACTGTTGCTCCTTATTCTGTTATCTGCCACCACTGAGAACAGTCCAGCTCCATGCTCTTTTGAACTCCCCTTCAGGTAGTGGAAGGATACTATTAAATATCACCTCAGTCTTCTCTTCTCCTGACTAATAAGCCCAGTTTCCTCAGCTTCTCCTCATGATTCATGTGCCCCAACCCCCTCACCATTTTTGTTGCCCTCCACTGGACTCTCTCCAACTTATCCACATTCTTTCTGTAGTGGGGGACTTAAAAATGAATACAGTACTCCAGATGTGGCCTCACCAGTGCTGAATAGAGGGGAATGCTCACTGCCCTTGACCTGCTGGCAACACACTTACCAGTGCAACCCAGTATGCTGTTAGCCTTCTTGGTAACTTGCTGGCTCATATTCAGCTTACTATCTACTGTAATCCCCAGATCCTTTTAAGCAGAGCTGCTGCCCAGCCAGTCAGCTCCCAACCTGTAATGGTGCATGGGATTGTTTTGTCATAAGTGCAGGACTTCACACGTGTCCTTGTTAAACCTAATGTGATTCCTTTTGGCCCAATCCTCCAATTTGTCTAGGTCACTATGAATCCTAGCTATACCCTCCAGCGTATCTACTACTCTCCCCAGCTTGGTGTCATCTGGAAACTTGCTGACAGCACACTTTATGCCATCTTCCAGGTCACTGATGAAAGCATTGAACAAAACTAGCCCCAGGACCGACCCCTAGGGCACTCCACTTGGTAGGGGCTGCCAGCTAGACATTAAGCCATTGATTACTACCCTCAGAGCCCAATGCTCCAGCCAGTTTTCTATCCACCTTTCAGTCCATTCATCCAGCCTATACTTCCTTAGCTTACCTGTGAGGATGTTGTCAGAGACTGTATTAAAAGCCTTGCTAAAAGCAGGGTATACCATATCTACTGGTCTCCCCTTACTCACAGAGCCAGTCATCTCACCATAGAAGGCAATCAGGTTGGTCAGGCATGAGTTGCCCCTAGTGAATCCATAATGACTGTTCCTAATCACCTCTTTCTCCTCCAGGTGCTTAGAAATGGATTCCTTGAGGATCTGTTCCATGATTTTTGCAGGGACTGAGGTGAGGATGACTGGTCTGTAGTACCCTGGATGGTCATTTTCCCCTTTCTTAAATATAGGCATTATGTTTACCCTTTTCCAATCATCCAGGACATCTCCTGATTGCATGAGTTTTCAAAGATGATGGCTCATGGGTGACTGGTGCCTCCTGAGTCTGGCGGGGGAGGGGGAGGAACTTGACCCCACAGCGGCCAGTCAGTGACTCAGAAGTGCCAGCAACATGCCCAGAAGTGCCAGTGGTGCTTCTCCTGGCACCTCCATTCCACGGTTGGCATTCTCCTGGGAGTGGGGGCACCAGCACTTCCGCCTGTCCTCCCTGCCCGTTGCCTAACCAGGGAATGCTGGCTGTCAAGGGGTACACCAGCGCTCTCAGGGAGGTGTATGTGCACCCCCTACACATTGCCACTGTAATAGCCAGTTGCTCTACAATCACATCAGCCAACTCCTTTAGCACCCTTGGGTGCATGCCATCCAGCCCCATGGACTTGTATATGTCCAGTTTTTCTAAATAGTCTCTAACCTGTTCTTTCACCACTGAGAGCTGCTTACTTCTCCCCAAACTGTGCTGCCCGATGCAGTAGTCTGAGAGCTGACCTTGCCTGTGAAGATTGAGGCAAAAAAAGGCATTGAGCACTTCAGTCTTTTCTGCATCCTCTGTGACAAGGTTGCCTCCCACATTCAATAAGGGACCAACACTTCCCTTGATGCCCCTCTTGCTACATAAGAAACCCTTCTTGTTACCCTTCATATCTCTTGCTAGCTGCAAACCCAATTGTGCTTTGCCCTTCCTGAGTTCATCCTTGCATGCCTGAGCACTGCTTTTATACTTTTCCCTTGATATCTGTCCAAGTTTCTGCTTCTTATAAGGTTCCTTTTTGTGATCTAGTTTACTGAAGAGTTCCCTGCTAAGCCATGTTGGTCTTCTGCCATACTTACTACTCTTCCTGCACATGCAGATTGTTTGTTCCTGCATTCTCAGTAAGGCTTCTTTAAAGTACAGCCAACTCTCCTGGACTCCTTTCCCCCTCAGGCTGGCTTTCCAGGGGATCCTGCCCATCAGTTCCATGAGTGAGTCAAACTCTGCTTTTTGGAAGTCCAGAGTCCTTACTCTGCTGCTCTCCATCCTTCCTTTTCTCAGGATCCTGAACTCTAGCCCTGCTGCCCAAGCTGCCATCCACTGCTACATTTCCCACTAATTCATCCCCATCTGTGAGCAGGTCAAAAAGAGCATGGCCCCTAGTTGGCTGCTCCAGCACTTGCACGAGAAAGTAGTCCTTAGTATTTTCCAAAAACTTCCTGGATTGCCTGTGACCTTCCACCAAATGACAGGGTAATTGATGTCCCCCATAAGAACCAAGGCCTGTGATCAGGAAACTTCTGATATCTGTTTGAAAAACGCCTCATCCACCACTTTGTCCTGGTCTGCTGGTCTGTTACAGACCTCCACCACAACATCACCCTTGTTGCTCTCCCTTCTGACCTTAACCCAAACCCAAATACTCTCAACAGGCCTATCTTCAGTTTCATACTGGAGTTCTGAGCAATATGGATCTTTTACATAAAGTGCCATGACAGTGCTCCAGTCATGAGAGCTATCCCACCAAGTCTCTGTTATTCCAATCATGACATAGTTTCTTAACTGTGCAAGGACTTCCAATTCTTCCTACTTGTTTCCCAGACTCTGTGCATTTGTGTACAGGCACCTGAGGGTAACTAGTTGATTGTCCTGATTTCTCAGGAAGTATGACAGTACCTTCCCTGCTGCCCCCTCCCGCTTGCTCTTTCTCTAGGTCTCCTGCTTCCCCATTAAGCTGGAGTAAATGCTGAAGAGTCTGTTGTAGACAGTTAGCCTTGGCCTTCTGTGGGTCTTTAGGGAGATTCCATGATACAACTGTTATTCTGCCTTTCTGTTTTTCAGGTTATCATCTGGACTTTGTTTCTGTGGAGCTGGTAAGCAGTAGTGTACATCATAATTCTCATTCTCTGTCACCTTTATGCTACTGATATTCCATGACCATAACTAAATATGCAGCATCAAGATCCATCAGGAGCAAAAGTTGCTAGATGCAATAAGACCTCTGTATTGTATTAGCAAAAGTTCACCATTAATATTTCAAGAGCAGAGATTAATAAAACATTACACAATTAAATATGTCATATTAGTAATTGCATCTGATTAACAGATTCATGAATAATGCAAAAAAAAGCATATGTTGAAAAGTCTCCAATATTATGTGACCCATTGCTGCACAGATACAGGAAAGGCAAATCTATTACTTTACTAGATCATAATGAATTGGTGCAAATCATGCATTCCTTTAATGGATTATTATTATTTATTATTAATTCTTTTCTTATTCCTTTGACCAGACAAATCATAAAGTAACAACTTGTGAGTAGTTGTTAGCAAGGTTTATTAATTAAATTTGAACTTTAAATGATAGGCAAGAAGCTTAATTTTTAAATGGGTTTATTTCTGTACTATTCATTTAGATAACTCCATTAAATAATTCTCTAAAATGATTTGGAAATAATTTGTCATAAAAAACATTAGTATATCATCTAGGAGGAAGGTTTTACCTTTGTATTTCTCAAATAGATCTGTTTCAGCACTAAGATGAGATGAGATTCAGGGTATTTGAATTAAAGTATGCTCTAAAATGTGCTGTGTTGGTTAATCGTGGTCATATAAACAAAATGTATAAGCATTTATAGTTGTTTTGAAGAAAGCAGTTTTGCTAAGTTGAGCAGAACTCCCATAATGTTGGGTATTCATTGGAAGATTCATAGAAATGTATGGCTGGAATGATCCTTAGGAAGTCATCTATTTCAATCCTCTGTTTGAGGTAGGATCCCTGTCAAAATCACCTTAACCAAGTGTTTGTCTAATTTACTTTAAAAATTTCCACTTTTGGAGATGCCACAATCTCTTTAGGTATTATGTTCTTCTGCTTAACCAACCTTGTAGTTAGAAAGTTCTTCCTAATATACAATTCCAATTTCCCTTGCTACACTTCAAGGTTGTTAACTGATATGTCTGTCTCCTCTAGGCATATCAGTTTCCTCTATATAACCACTCTTTAAGTATTTGAAGACTGTTATCAAATGCCTCCTAAATCTTTTATTCTCTAAACTAAATAATCCCCAGTCTTCCAAGGTTTCCACAAGTCATGTTTTCTGGACCTCTAATCATTTATGTTGCTCTCCACTAGACTCTTATCAGTATGCTAAAAATGTAGTTAAACCTATTTCATCCTTATGGGTGGTGTGTGTATTCAACAAAACAAAGATAAGCAGGAGAAGGTTTCTCAAAATGGATAGATTCTGCCACAAGTAAAACCAATTGGTTTTTGAAAGTTGTTTAAGAAGTAAATGTGGTCACAAAATGGTCAAAAGATTGGACGCAAAAGATCAAAAGGAAAGTAAAAGATACAATGTATATATACATGAAGGCTAGAGAGAAATAACTGATATTATGAAGGGACACCCTAAGACAAGTCAGTCATGGACTGACTAAAACAACCTACCTGCCTGAAAGACTGATTTGATCATTGCTCAGTTCTACTCCATATGTTATTCTAGCATAGTCTCTGTTGCAGGGCACTGAAGTCCTCTGCTCCTAGGAAAAGGTACAGGTGCTAGTTGCCAGGGCAACCGCATTCAGTCAGTTGACCGGAAGAAGGCAGGGCCTGGCCTATATAAACAGCCAGGCTGAGGCCAGAGGCAGGTCCCCACTAACATCCAAGGGAGAAGGAGCTCTGTTAGAGTAGGCAGCCTAGAGAAGCTTGATGGCTTGAGCAGCTTCGGCTTGAGGATACTGGGAGGGGAAAGCCCCGGGTAGGGATTTGATTGATGATTAGCCAGAGGGCTTAGAGTTTCAGTTTTAGCCAGGAGGCTTAGCCGATTGGCTTATGTTATTGCTTTTGTTTGCTACACCGGAGGACCGGGTGAGGCTAATAGAGGTTGGAGGAGGCCTTGTAGGGGCTCCACAGTGGTGTGGGGACCCCGGTGCCAGAGAGGGCATAGCATTTTAGGGGTGCACTGACCCCAGCCTTGAGAAGGAGCACAGTGCATTGGAGGCCAGGTAAGGTTGAGGCCACCTGAGCCCCACAGGAGTGGTAGACTCGAGGAGGGGATTTAGGGGCCAGGCACGGCTATGGCCACCTGAGCCCCAAGCACAGAGAAAGGCCCTAGGGCAGGCAAGAATCCCCAGGGAGGGCACACAGGCAAGAATCCCCAGGGAGGGTGCATGATTAAGACCCAAGAGGGGAATTTGGAGGGGGCCAGGCACGGCTATGGCCACCTGAGCTCCGTTTGTGAGGCAGGGCCCCAGTGTGGGCAGGACCAAGAGAGAGAGCCCCGGTGTGGGCATGGCTGCGAGAAAGGCCAGAGAGCGTCTGCGGAGAGTGCAGAGAAAGGCCCCAGTGCAGGCAACTGAGACCAGCCCAGAGGGCATCCGTGAGGGCGCGGGCTATAGCAAGGCAAGCAAGGGGGTGCCGTGAGGGTGTGGCAAGGGATTTTGAAACAAGACAACATCCGGTACATCTGAGAGGCTTGGGGTGTGGTATCAGGGGTGGTAGGAGCCACGCATAGCCCTTAAGGCATGAGGGCACCGAGTCACCCTAGACGGGGCACAGACTGGAGTATGTCAGGGGTACCGTGTCAAGGAGGACTAAAGGCAGCCTCCCTTAATACTCTTAACATCAAAGACATGGTGGGTGAGAACAAGGGTGCATTGACACTGACTTGGCACGGTAGGGGGCGCCAGGAGAGATCACGGCCGCTCTTAGGATCCTGCCCTGTGACAGTCTCTTAATGTGTGACAATCTAGGCTAGGAACAGATTTTCAAAAAGCCCAAGGTAGAATCAATCTAAGTTATGCAGCATAATTTAGATCAGTAGCAAACAGAAAACACCTTCACTTGGGGAGCAGGAAATCTTAGACTGGGTTCCATTACTTTTAGACCAGTCTACTTGTGCTGAACTTCTGTTCTGGGCATAGACCAGTTTCTGATCAAATAGAGGTAAAATTGTAATGTCTATACCTGGCCCTAGTGTCATAAATTATATTAAATAAAGCTGCGTCAATTAGAGTAATCTTGCAAATAGGGCATGGACTGTGACCGTCACCTAACAGAACAAGCTTGTCTTTACAAAGTGTGTGTTTATTTGGTTGGTGTTTACCACCAGTGAGGAATTAGCATCTGGGTCCAAATACAAATTCACACATGACAGAGCCTGAACAGATTGAGAGTGGGTTTTGGCACATGCAACTTTCTTATGAAATCATGGGACCTCTACGCAACCAACCAATGTGTTTGTCAGGGGAAGCAAACCATGGATCATCTCCTGAGATGCCCTGTAGCACAACAATGCACCCACAAGATTTGGCAATACCAGCACCAGAAGAAGTGGCATGTGTAGATTTTTGAGAGCAGACCATATAGAAAGATTGGGCTGGATGACAATGACAAAGGTATTATTCATTTATGTCTTTATGCTGTAAATTGAAGGGTCATCTGTGAATTTCTTAATCTTGTATATTACTGGCTACTCACATGAATAGGCC
Organism: Crocodylus siamensis; assembly: GCF_052110815.1. Taxonomy (NCBI): domain Eukaryota; kingdom Metazoa; phylum Chordata; order Crocodylia; family Crocodylidae; genus Crocodylus; species Crocodylus siamensis. The sequence goes on along the minus strand of NC_143400.1, from coordinate 56,129,945 downwards.
TGTAGAAGACATCTGGTCCTGAATGGGTGTTCACAGCTAGTATCGCTTTTAGCCTTTTGGTAATAAAGAGTTTTTTCTTAACCTATCCCTCTTTGCAAAAAAAATAAAAAAATACTGCTTGCATCAGTGAAAGAAAACAGAGCAGTAGCATTATAAAAGAGATCAGTTTGTTCTTAACTTTTCATTTTCTAATTTTGTTCTGTCGTAAGCATGGAAATAAAAATTATTCTTGCTTAGTGCACAGAGTTCTTATGCTAGTGTGTGAAAAATACTTTGAGAACAGTGGATGGAAAAGAGTTTAGATATACAAAACACTATTTTATTTTTGCTACAGAGGTCAGGATTGAATTTAGGTCAGGGTAAACAACCGTATGTTTCTCCCAAGTATACCTGAACCTCTTGAGTTGCAAACTTGACTGGAAATTGCGCAAACAAGCTATTTCACTAGGTTTCCCAGACTTCTACTACTGATCCTGGTCTTGAAAGGCACATGAAATATTTATCTACACACATTTCAGAACATCTTGAAAAGAGCAATTTGAATTCCATTCTAAAAATGTGCAGAGCTGTGTAGAAGGCACTATTTTCCTCTGGTTAGTTTACCCCTCATAGTTCTCTGCAGAGGTAGAAGATAATAACTTGAATACAGCAATAATAAGTGAAATCCTGACTCCAGTGAAAGCAGTGGCAAAACTGTCTTTGGCTTAAGTGGAAATAGGATTTCAAGCCCTGTGTCTTTGATATATATTTAGGCATTTGCTGGGGAGGAGGCAGCAAAACATTGTGGGTTGGAGGTCAAGTATTTGTTTTCACTCATATCACTGTCATTTAAACCAAAAATACCAATTTGGATTTTCATTTTAATATAGTATGAAACTGGCAAAAGAATAAGGAGCAGATTCTGATCTCATTTCTATTAATGTAACTTCACAATACTCTTCTTTACTTAATTCTTAACTTGCAATTGACAATTGATGTCCATATTTCTGAGAACTCCCCTAACTGATGATTATGTATCTGAAGCCAAGCTTTCTGCTACTAAGAAACATAACTTTTGATTTCAATGAGAGAAAGTTTACACAGGGAGAGAATGTTGCTTTTGTTCTTTTAACTGTTTATTTTCCTACTGATTCCACAGTTTTCTATTGTCTTGTGAGTATTAGTAGTATGTTAATATTATTTCACCCAATGTATTCCTTAACATTTGTGCCAATTGTTTCAATTTTAGTCCCTGTTTAGCAAAATATTAGGATCAACTGAAAAATTATTAAAAAGAAAACAAATCATATGAAAATGTATTAAGATTAGTGTTGAAACATTAAAAGGACTTTGATTAGTTCTACAAACAATTTTTTTTTACTTGGTCCTTTTTTTACTTGGTCCTGTATTTTTTTTACTTGGTCCTTTTCTTTTTTTACTTGGTCCTTAAAAATGGTTTCTGAAGCTAGTATATTTCCCTGGAATGAAACTGCATATCCTTTCTGGATTATGTTATACATCAAGTCAAAATAGATAACCAGAACACCCTTCAAACATATTTTTCTTCTTATATATGCTCCATCATGGCTTTTAAAAGATGCTAGTATTTCCTTAGGATGTTTTTAATTGAAATGGCTCAACTACATCTAAGTGTAATAAGACCAAACTATACACTACAGCTATTGATAGGTGCATGGTATTTATCTGTATACACATAGATTCATACATTGTAAGGCCAGAAGGGACCTCAGAAGATCAGCAGGTCCAGCCCCCTGCACCAAGCAGAAAAGATAACTGAGGATCAGGGGACCCCAGTAAGGCGACTGTATAATCTCCTCTTGAAGATTTCCAGGGTAGGTGATGGTACCACACCTGGAGGGAGCTTATTCCACAGTCTGGACACCCAAACTGTGAAGAAGTTTTTTCTAAAGTTGAGCCTGAATCGCTCTTCTAGGAGTTTGTGGGAATTACTCCTGGCATTCTCCTCAGGTACCCTGGTGAACAGTTGCTCACCAAGCCCTTGATGTACTTCCCTACTGTTGCGGGAAGCTGCTACCAGATCCCCTCAATACCTTCTTTTCCTCTGGCTGAAGAGTCCCAGATCCCTCAGCCTTTCCTCATATGGCTTTCCTTTTAAAACTCTGATCATATGGGTGGCTCTTCTTTGGACTCTCTCAAGCTTGTCCACGTTCTTGTTAAAGTGTGGTGTCCAGAACTGGATGCAGTACTCCAGCTCTGGTCTCACCAGTGCTGAGTAGAGTGGAAGAATCACCTCTTTGGCTTTGCTGGAGATACAACAATTAATGCATGCCAGAGTATTATTTGCCCTTCTGGCTACAGCATCGTTCTACCAGCTCATATTCATACTGTTGTCTATTATTACCCCCTGGTCCATTTAATTCATGGTGCTAGTCAGTTTGGTGCCACCAAGCCTGTAGGTGTGTTGGGGGTTGCTTGTCCTGAGGTGGAGCACTTTAAATTTCTCAATGTTGAACTTCACCAGGTTCTGGTCTGCTGCTAGCCTGTCTAGGTCCACCTGTATCTGTATCTTCAAGCATGACCATGCTTCTCCATAACTTGGTGTCATCCGTGAACTTGGCTAGTGAGCTCTTCACTCCCACATCCAAATCTGTAATAAAGATGTTGAAAAGTACTGGACTAAGCACCAACCCCTGCGGGACACCACTGCCCACTTCTCACCAGGATGACACAGATCCATTCACTATGCGTCCTATCCTGCAGCCAGTTTCCCACCCACCTCAGTGTCTCAGAGTTAAGCTCATGGTCCTCTAATTTTCTCATGAGGACATCATGGGATACTAGATCAAAAGCCTTTTGGAAGTCAAGATATACAATGTCAACCTGCTGTCTCATGTCCAGGTGGCAAGTTACCTGGTCATAGAATGAAATGAGTTTGGTAAGCCAGGACTTGCCCACAATGAAGCCATGCAGCTAGTCAACTCAGGCATTTAGTTTGGTCTGGTTTGGTTTGAAATGTTTACTGATAATCTGTGTCTAATACCCATAGTATGGTCATGTGTGTACTTTGTTTGCATAGATCAGAACATGTAGTTTTCCCAAAAGTCTACATTGAGCATTCTAAACATGACACAAAAGACAGTTGTAAGCAGAACATGAGAGATGGTACAAGGCCATTTTACTTTGTTACATACAGGGAGATGGTTGTACTTTCGAGTTTTTGTATGAGATGATGAGTGTGCAAAAGAGATTACCTTTATCAGCACCTTCAGAGCTGTGCTAAAAGGGGTGGCAGTCATATATTGGTCATTAATGAAGACTTATTCTAAAATAATCATTTAGCAATTTTACGTTCTGGGTTACCTGTCTTTGTATGACTTCATAAGTTTGGTAGTAGTAGTTTACATACAGCTTTTGCTAATTCATATAGTAGTGTAACCGGTGCATGTAACCCACTTGCCTGCTTGCTGTGCACAGGTGGCCAGGCTGTACCCAAGCTAGCTGGTCCTATACTAACCAGAAACACTCCTCTGATTGTCCTGAAGCCCCAGAGCAGCAGGCCAAAAATGCACTGGAGAAAGGAGAAGGGGGAAGTTCTAGCTGGGACACTAGAAGTGCATCTGGACACTGTCCCACCAGAGTGCCTGAGGAAGAGACTGACTCTCTCACTTCTGCTAGGGGGCAGGAAGAGAAACCAAAAGTTCTCCTGACAGCTGATAGGAGGCCAGGTGCTCTTTGTGTGGCAGAGGGAGGTCTTCCTCTTGGCTGGGACAGCTGGAGGAACCTTGGGTACTCTCCCTGCCACAAGCACACCAAAGGCACCCCAGGCTGCTCTCCCTGCAGGTGGAGCTGGGCAGGAGAGCTGTGCAAAATGGCACTGTTCCATTCTGCCTTCAGTTTCAAGGTCTGGACAGAACAGTGTTTTGTACTGAATATAATTTCAAGTCAAAATAGCCTCACTGTTTTCTTCATTGAAACAGGGTCAAAACAGCCTCACTTTTTCAATAGTTTTGCAGGACCATGGGACTGGGGCAAGGAACTCATCCCAGCTGTGCTGAACTATCAAACCCAGCCAGGAATAGGAAGTCAGCCCAGCTGGGATGATTTTCCAGATCATGCTTGGGTGGTATCTCTGTTTACTAGATCATGTGGGGGATGGGGAAACAGCTCAGGTGGCCTGCTTCAGCATCCCCTGTGCTAGACCAGAGGGTCGAGGAAGCAGCCCAACTGGGCTGCTTCTCTATCCCCAGTGCTAGGTTATGGGAAAGGGTGGCAGGGAAGCAGCTGAGCTGGGCTGGCTCTCCACCCCTATGCTAGATCATAGGGGGTAGAGAAGCAGCCCAGCTCAGCTGCTTCTCCATCTCCCATGCTAGGTCACAGGGGGAAGGAAAACAGTCCAGCTGGGCTGCCTTTCCATTCCTGGTGTTAGATCATGGAGGGTGGGGAAAGCAGCCTAGCTGGGCTCCTACCCCACTGTTCTGTGATCTAGTGCGGGGGATGGAAAGGCAGCTCAGCTGGTATGTTTTCCCACCCTCTTTGGATCTTGCACTGGGGATGGGAAGTCAGCCCAGATGGACTGACTTCCCATCCCCAGCGCTATGATTGAAATGTTTTGACTTTTGAAACATTTTAGCTAGCCTCGTTTTGTTTTGAGGCTATTTTGAAGGCCTTTGTTTCATTTTGATTTTGCTGTTTTGACCTTGAAGTGAATCAAAACAGTGTTGAAATGAAACAGCAGTCAAAATTTTCCACAGCCTTACTAGGCAGTGCCCAACATGAAGCATGGCAGGGACTAAGCACTCATCCAGAAGCCCATGTTGAGGGACACAAGTCTGGTGCAGCTGGGAGCAAGTAAACCAAGGGAGCCTGCATGGGGAAACAGTGGAAGAGTCTCCCTGAAGAGGGTTTCCCATAGTGAAAACCCAACAGAGGCATCTGTGGGCCTCAGAAGTGCACCAGCAGGCAACTTATGGGAGTGCTGGCTTTGCGTGAGCACACTAGTGACCACCACAAAGCAGAGCCAGACCTTGCCTAGCACTAAAGTGAGAAGGACCCACACTAAGAGGCCATCCTGTCAGGAGGCATAAGGAGCCCAATAGTTGGGAAAAGAGAAGTATGCAAGGCCCTGGAGGAATCCACACACCAGAGAAGGGGAAGCTCAGAGCACTGAGGCATAATTGTCCTGCCTGGCTGCCAGGTCTGAGTCATTCGAGTTTACATTATCCATAAGCCAAAGGCTCACGGATTCAAACCCTGTCAGTTTCTCACTGGAGAAGATCAGGTCGCACCATACTCAATGCATCAACAAAAGTGGCTGCAACACCTGAGTGGAAAGGGGTTGGGTATAGGGGAGGAGGAGCCCCACAGAAAATACACCACTGTGATCACACCTGAACCCTCAGCGAACCACTGGTACCAGCTCTATCCAAGTACATGTTCATCTACTTGTACATCAAGTCATGGCAGTTGATTGGGTCAGCTGTGACTTGGCTCCAGGGGGCTGAAACATGCTTATGGCACAATAGCAGTGGTGCCAGGCATAAGCTTGTCACAAGTAGCATATAATTACATGTTTTTTGTAAGTTTGGAAGGCCTGGTAAATACTTGAGAACTGATTTTTTCTTAAGTGCCCATTACTTAGATTTAAAAAGTTCCTATTCTAATAGACATGATCCAGATAGACTTATGGATTTATGTTGCACAGAGGAACCTGGTAGAAGACCAGCAAAATACCTGGAATGCTAAAGAAACAGCTGAAGCTTAGACAAGATGGAAGGAGCAGTTTCTGTTGGTTGCCAAGGAACTTTTCTTACGAATAATAAAGGGTAGCACAAGAGCCAGTTTTTTTAACACACAAGCATGAGAAACTGAAATTGCTGCGTGGTGAAAGGACAGATTAGCAAATTACAGTGGAGTTAAGCAGAGGAAGGCCCAACTAGAAAAAAATCTGTTAAGGATGGAAATGAAAACATGATCACCAAATGAAAAGCTAAACTGAAGGGAGAGAAAATTTAATTTGGAAGATGTTTTAAATAGGATAGAACCTGAAGACCCTCTTTATATGCCCAGAGTTTGAGATTTGGCTACTAAAGGCCAGGTCAAGTGAAAACAATGAAATATATTAGGGTAGAATCTCATCTGAGGGGTTAAAAGAAGGAAATACCATTCTGTTGAAGTAATCCATGATTTCTTTGGCATAATCTAGGAAAATGTCCCCTGAGATTAGAAGGCAGCTATCTCAAGCTCTTGTAGAAAGGAAATCTTTGATAATTTAAGTTGGGAGAGACATACTGGGTACCTATACATGAGCAGCTTGGCTGCTCTGATGTGTTGTAATTAAAGCATGTCAGAGCAGGCGCAATTGATGAAGTCTTCTGGAGTGTGGTAATTACTGTACTCCAGCAGACTCCAGCATCTTGCACATCAACATACCCATGCTGAAAAATGGCAGTGGGGGTGCTTTAACTAAAGCTCATTCAATGAGCTTTAATTAAAGTGCCCCTGCCACCATTTTTCAGTGCATGGACACTGATACATGAGATGCTCCAGGTGCTTTAATTACAGTGGCTCTTCGAGCTGCTTTAATCAGAGTGCCCCCCCCACCCCACGTCCTGGAACACATGTGTAAACTCCTAATGTTTTTCTGTATAACAAGAAAACTCTTCTTAGAAAGGATAGCACAAACAATCAACACCTATCTTAGCAATGAACAGATAAAGGTAAAATTGTGCGTGAATCATATGACAAGGATTCCTTTTGTGCACCTTACTATTTCTTTTAGTTATTAACTATGAAGCTCAGATTTGCAGGCTTGCAAGGATCCATAAATAGTAAATATGCATGTTCTGGGCAATTCTGTAAACAGTTGCTGGATGGAGTTTGGTTGCTTGTCAACCAGATGGTTTACTGGACAGTGTTTGGCTAGTGGCTGATCAGATGCAAATTGCTAGGCTGTAAAGGAGGTTACTGGAATATAAAGAACCTGTCAGGACATGAGAAGGAAAGAGATAAAGGATTGTGGGTAAGAGCATCCACACTCCTCTTATAAATTCATCAGAGCCTGCCAATAGGGCTGTACAAAGCTTCGGTCCCTGAATCAATTCGGTGGAGATTCGGCCCGATTTGGTGGCTGAATCTCTGAATCCAGACTGAATCAGGAGACCCTTTAATCTCTCTGAATCAAATCGGAACCCTCTGGATCAATTCAGATAGATTCAGAAAGATTTGGTGATTTGGATGTAGGCACGGCTTTAAATGTTTTTTCTACATACCTCAAGGAACCAGGCAGCTTGTGAATGCTGTGATGATGCAGCAGAAGCAGGAGCATTGGGGGCTCCCCAGTGTGCTCAGCAGCAGACCCAGAAGTGGACCAGAAGCACTTCTGATCCACTTCTGGGTCCGCTGGGGACTACGCTGGGTCCCCCCCCGCACCTCTCCAGCTTGGCAACTGGTGCCTCCTGGATCTGGGGGTAGCACCTGGGTCCCCTCATGGCTGATTGCTGGGCTGGAGGTGTATGGGGTGGGGAGCCTGCATGCTCAGGGGTGGGTCCAGAAGTGGATTGGAAGTACTTCTGGTCCACTTCTGGGTTCACTGCCAAGCATGCATCCCCCCACTCTCCCCCTGCTCTTCTGTGGGATGCTTGATCTGCCCCACCATTGCAGCATTCATGAGCCATGCCTGGTACCTCAAGGTATGTAGAAAAAACATTTAAAGCTATGTCTATGACCAAATCACTGATTCTTCGAATCAGCATCAAATCTTCAGATTCGGATTTGGCCAAATTGAATTGGGAACAGAGATCTGAATCAATTAATTGAATCACTGTCTCTCATTTAGGCCAAATTTGAATGCAAATTGAATCCATTTTGCACACTTTTACCTGCCAGGTCCCCAAACCGTTTGAGATGAGTTCCCTCCAATCACAAGGTAACTAATGTGCTCTAAGAAAATAATGTAACTGTCTCATCTTTCTTTTCTCTTGTCCTGCTATCTCCCTAATCAAGTGGGGTTTGAAAAATACCTTCCTGTGTGAGTACTCTGGCAAGAATCTATAGGGTTCTAGGACATCTGACAACAGGTTTGATGATAAGAAATGTGCTTGAAAATGAAAGGTGAGAGTTCTAGTACAAATCAAACCATTGCTTGGAAGACCTAGACTTTGTGGCTGATATCTGCCTTATGGCCTAGAGACAGCATATGCTGTACTACTCTGTTCACACTACCTCCTGAACTAGAAATAGCATAGTCAGTCACCTTAGTACAGTTCTATGGGCATGCTAATACTTTACGTATTATGAAACCCAAGGATGATACTTACGCCAACACTTGGGAGACACAAGTAGCCTTCACTATACAGGAACCAGTTTGGAAATAAAGACAAATTTGATTGAGGACCAACCTTTGGATCTTTAACACACGGAGAAATTTGGGTCTTCATAAGTCAGTGTCAGATTTTGGATATTGCATTACTGGAATGGATAACTAATGAGTAACACATGACAAAGGAGAGATACATTTTATCACTAAGAAGGAAAATAAAAAAGGATTGGCTATCCTCTGAGAAAATTGGATGCTAATGTTAAAAGATGAGCCCTAAAGTGGACACTCAAGGAACACAAAAGAGGGCATGACAAAAATGGTCCTGTAGGAAAGAAATCCAACATGAACTAAATGAACCTGAACTTGAGTGAAGTTAAGTGAACTAAGTTGATGTTGCCATGGAGGCTGAGCTCCTCCTAGAATGAAAGGGATTTTAGGAGATAGGAGATTGATCCTGAGAAATCTTTAGGCAGAGAACAGACTTTCAATAACTTTAAAGCAGAGCAACAAGCTAAGAATTCAGTCTGAAAGACTTATGTAGCATCAGATACCTGAAGGGAGATTATAGACAGGATGGACTCCAGCATAGAGCAACAAAAATGATTATGGGCCTGAAGCAAGACTTATAAGGAAAGGATGAAAGGACTAATGTGCAGAAAAGAAGACTAAGGAAGGATTTGATCACAGTCTTCAAATACCTGAAGGGAATTACAGAGAAAATGGAGATGGCTTTTCTCTTTGACTGTAGAGGACAGGACTAGGAGCAACAGACTCCAGCTGCAACAGAAGAAATTTAAGTTCGGGATTAGGAAAAACTTTCTAACTATGAGGGTGGTCAGGCATTGGAACAGAATACCAGAAAAACTGTGGAATCTCCATCCTTGGAAACTTTCAAAATCAGGTTAGATGGACACTTGACTGAAACGGTTTAGTCAGGGATGATCCTACCTTGAGGAGGTGGCTGGACTAGATGAATTTAACGCCCTCTCCTCCAGCCCTACTCTCCTATGATCCTCAACATTAATTTCAGGAAATTCAGTTCAATTCTGTCATTCCTGTTCCCTCTGTCTACTGCAATTTCCTAGTAAATATCATAACTAATATCCTTGGTACTAGCCATATGCTTCAAAGTTTGTAAGCAAACAAGGTAAAACACACCTCCGTTGACATTAACCTGCTCTTGTTGTCAACAAGGGGAGCCAGATTGTTTTGATTGAGGTGCTTAACTTGAAACTAAATTCATGAAGTTATTTTTCCCTCTACAGCACTTCTGAGTAGAACTGATATGTTACCAAACTATCTTCACAGTTATAATCAAATGAGAACTGCAGTACAGATCCAAATCCATTCAACTTCCTGAAACTGTAAAGACTGTAGTACTTTGCAGTACTTTAACAAAGAAACACCTGAAGATAGTTCTTTCTTTCTTTGTTTCTTTTTTTTTTCTGTTTTGTCTTTAAAAGAGCTCACTAGGGAAGATTTAAAGTGAAAGATGTGTTTGAAAAAAAGGCCTGAGTAAACATTTACATACGAAATAGCCACGGTTCCTGAAAGCACAGCAAAAGGTGTCCTCTGTATTGTATTTAGAAGATTAGACCAGTTGAAAAGTCAAGAGATCTTTTCACACAGATATAATGCAAAAAGTGCAAACAAGGATAGAATTCATTCAATGACATGAGTACAGAGAGAGCTACAAGTAAATTATTGCAAATGAACATGTTTGTCTGGTGCATACGTTCAGTTTTAAGCATCACAATAAAGACCTTGAGTTTCATAGTACAAAAGGGGTGAGCAACAGGTTAAGTGATCAGCAAACTATCTTGGTGCCCCATCATAGCATAGTCACCAGGCTGTTTTGAATAGTTACCAGGACCATTTCAAAAGCACAGAATAAGGTTTAAAACATTAAGGATGAAATTTTGGCCCCACGAAAATGAATGGCAAATTAGCCATAAACTTAATGGGTTTAGAATTTCATATTTTGCAATTTAGTAAATCAAGTGGTAGACTAGGGCTAGGGAAAGAAGTTGCACATAAACCAGTATAAGTAATCTGAAACCATTTCAAATCTTTAACACAACAGAAGTTCAGTGCACATAAACTTCTTTCAAAATGGCTGAAGCCAGTTTAAGATAAACCTGAATATAGCACTAGACTTAAGTGATTTTGGTTAAACCAATCTATCACACTTCTGTTCCTGATCTCCTCGAGATTCAAGTTAACTCATAACCCCCTGGCTCCTAGGATGTTTTGCACCTCCCTGCAAACCCTCCACCCCCTCCTGGGATGGGTGGGCTAACTTTGGCCTAAGCTGTTTTCTCCAGCTGAGCAGAGCCAGCTGCCTACCTTGCATCCTTCCTGTACTTTCAGGCTGGTGAAGGCAGAGAAAGAGCCCCATCACCAGCCCTGGCTCCCAGTCATCTGGGAGGGTTACTCCCTCCTGCAGCTGGGCCAGGATGAATCACTGAGGTGCTGAGGGGAAGCACTCCCCCATCCTGGGTCCAACACTCTGAGTTGGGGTCTGCCCACATGGGGGGAGCCCTATGCCCAGCAGGGGTTCTCCCACCCCGGCCCAGATCCCACCCTGACTCTCATGAGGATCTGGCCAGCTGCAGGAGCATTGGTTTCACTGATGAACACTACCCCCTGCCAGTCTCTGACTTGTAAGGGGAAGGAGAAGAAGCCCCCAACTCAGGGCTGAGCTGATATCTGCCCCCTTCTCTTGCTGTCCCAGACTTGGCCCACTGATCCCGCCCTACCTTCCCCAGTGGCCCAGATCCCCACTCACCTTTTCCCTTCACCCTGACTACCTGTGGCTGCCTGTGCTGCCTTGTCCTAGGGAGCAGGCAAGGAAGGGTTAAACTGCTGGGTTCATCTCTTCTGACCAGATAGCAGCCAGAAGTAGCAGGGGCAGGCAGGCAGTTTAACTTAACCCTTCCCTGTCTGTTCCCTGGGACAAGACAACATGGGCAGTCACAGGTAATCAGTTGGCAGGGGTAAAGTGAGTGGGGATTAGGGGTGCTGGGGAGGGTGGATGAGGGGTCAATGTGGGGATTTGGGCCAGCAAGAGATGGGAGAAGATCCCAGCTTGGCGCCCAGATGGGGCTACTTCTCCCTGCAGCAGGGGGTGTTGGGGGAGAAAGCAGGGGGTTAGGGACATGTGCTCAGCTAGCCTCATCTTGGCGTGCAATCTGGGAAGTATGGTTCAGTGTCCTCTGCCTTCTGGCCTGGTTCAGTTCAGACTTCTGCCTGCTTTTGCAAACTGAAAACTGGATATCAGTTCAGTTCTTTGTCAGTTCAATCTATGCTGCTTAGAGAAACCTGCAAAGATTAAATCAGTTCTGCCTCTGGCATTTTGATGGTCTGTACTTAGCCTAGGAGACAGAGACCTCTCAATTTCAAACTTGGCTCTGATGCTGACTCTGTGTGTTGCCTTGAGCAAGCTACTTAGACCAGATACAGCCATTACACATAAACCAATCTAAGAAATGATCTAAACCCAGATTGGAAATTGATCTAAACCCATGACAGTACAAAAATTTGGCACACATAGACTGGTCTAAAACTGGCGGAACCTGCTCTAAAATAGTTCTGGATTGATGTTAACTTAAATCTGATCAATTTAGATTAGACTGGTAAATCAAATTTCTGTACCAGATCTCCTATCAATTCAAGTTGAATTGCTATCCTCCGCCATCCCAGGCTTCTTTGTGCACCTCCAGTATCCCCAGATCACAGTGAGGCACAGAAGCACTTGTCCCACTCTTAGCTGCATGTGGCAGCTGAGTGCCCAGTGGGCCCCATCCCTGAGCTCCCCAAGATTTGAGTCACCTCAGCCCCTCTCCCCAGCCCTGCCTCTTTTCTCCAGCCATCTGTCAACTGCAGAGAGAAGTGAGGCATCTGTTCCTCATCATGAGCCCCAGGACCTCATGAGCCAAGTCCCTGGGCCATGCCCCACACCCTGTCATGAACTGCTCCAGGAGACACAGACAGACCTGACACTGAGCTCAGGAGAAACCCTACACATGGGAACAGCGCCATGAAGTAGGGTTGGAAGGGACCTTATAGATCTTCAAGTCTGACCCCCTGCCAGGGGTCAGGAGAAAAATAAAGCTGGGCTCAAATGATCCCAGCTAGGTAGGCATCAAGCCTCCTCTTAAAGACCCCCAGGGTAGGAGCCAGCACCACTTCCCTTGGAAGTTGGTTCCAAGTCCTAGCCGCCCTAACTGTGAAGTAGTTCTTACGGATGTCTAATCTAAACCTACTCTCCAACAACTTGAGGCCATTATTCCTTGTTATGCCAGAGGGCGCTAGGGGAAACAGTGTCTCTCCCAAACCCTTCTGGTCCCCCCAGTGAGTTTATAGACTGTCACCAGGTCCCCCCTCAGCCTTCTCTTGTGAAGGCTGAACAGGTTCAGGTTCCACAGTCTCTCATTGTAGGGTCTGCCCTGTAGTCCCCGGATCATTCGGGTGGCCCTCCTCTGGACCCTCTCAATGTTGTCCACATCCCTCCTGAAGTGGGGCGCACAGAACTGGACACAGTACTTTAGCTGTGGCCTGACCAGCATCGCATAGAGCGGGAGGATCACCTCCTTGGCTCTGCTAGAGATGCACCTGTGGATGCACGACAAGATCTGGTTAGCCCTGCCAACTGTGGCCTCACATTGTCGGCCCATGTTCATCTTGGAGTCAATAATGACTCCAAGATCCCTTTCTGCCTCCGTGCTCTCAAGAAGGGAGTTTCCCCATCTTATAAGTGTGCTGCTGGTTTACTACTGCCAAAGTGCAGCACCCTGCACTTGTCAGTGTTGAAGCACATCCTTTTTTGCTAGCCCACCTGTGTAACCTATCCAAGTCTTACTGCAGTCTTTCCCTCCCTACTAGTGTGCTCACCTCGCCCCAAATTTTGGTATCATCAGCAAATTTAAACAAGGTGCTTTTCACCCCATTGTCCAAATTGCTGATAAAGAGATTGAACAGCGCGGGCCCAAGGATTGAGCTCCGGGGGACTCTGCTGCCCACTTCTTCCCAGGTCGAATATAACCCATCCACCACCACCCTCTGAGTGTGAGCCTTCAGCCAATCTGCAATCCATCTGACTGTGTGGGCATCAATGCCACAGTCACCCAATTTCTTAATGAGGATGGAGTGGGAGATGGTGTCAAAGGCCTTGCTGAAGTCCAGAAAGACTACATCCACAGCAACATGTGCATCCAAGGCTTTTGCGACCTGATCATAAAGGCAGTCAGGTTGGTCTGACGTGACCTGCCCCGAATGAGACCGTGCTGGTTGCCCTTGAGTATCATCTCTGAGGCTGGCCCATCACAGATGTGCTCCATGATGATCTTCTCAAAGAGTTTCCCTAGGATTGAGGTAAGACTGACAGGCCTATAGTTGCCTAGGTCCTCCCTCCTCCCTTTTTTAAAGATGGGGACCACGTTGGTTATCTTCCAATCATCTGGCACCTGGCCCAAGCACCATGAGTGCTCATAAAGCTGTGCCAAGGGCCCTCCAATAACCCCTGCTAGCTTCCTCAATACCCTGGGGTGGAGAGCATCTGAACCCGCTGATTTGAACATGTCCAGCCCCTCCAGAAGCTCTCTAACCCAGTCCTTCCCAACCTGAGGTCTGGAGGCATTCCCCTTGAGTCCATCTTGCATCACGGTGGGGAAGTCCCAGTCCCTGTCCAAGAAAACAGAGGTGAAGAATTGGTTAAAGAGGTCTGCTTTCTCTTCTGCTGCAACCACCAGATTGTCCAGAGGATCTTGCAGGGGCCCCACATTTCCTGGTGCTTTCTTCATCCTCCCTATATATTTGAAAAAGGACTTTTTGTTATCTTTGATTTTGGACGCAAGTCCTAGCTCTATGTCCGCCTTAGCTTTCCTAACAAGCCCCCCTATAGGCCTGAGCAGAGGAGGTATACTCCTCTTTGGAGATTAGCACCCCCCTTCCACCGGGTGTACGCTGCCTTTTTGGCAATCAGACATTCCCGGATGCCCTTGGTGAGCCAGGGAAGTCTTTCAGGCACTCCTGCTCCCCTTGCTTTTTGTTGGGATGGTCACCCCTCGGGCCCTGAGTATCGTCTCCTTAAGGAAGGACCACTCATCTTGGGCACTGAGTTCCCCTGCCCTTGAGAACCCCTGTGCCTCTCCTGCTAATCTCAACTCATTGGATCCTGGAAATTTCCAGGCTGGGGCATAGAGCATTGCCAGAACCATGGGGTGTCTGCTGGAAACCCCTAGAACATTTCAAGGTTATGGGGGTGGCCTAACCAGAGGAGCTCTCACCACAGCAGCACTGAGAGGGAGAGTCATGTGCCAGGACCCACACCTTCACACATCATCCACTCTTTCCATACACCCTTCCAGCCTTCTTGCCATCCTTTCAGCTTTCCTTCCTTCCCTCCACCCTTTCACAGCCAGATCTTCAGTCACCCACAGATGCTGAGACCCCATGGGCATCACTTTCGATCATGGATGACCCTGTCCCATACTCCTCCACTACCCAACCCAGATCACATAACCAGGGAGATGAGGGATTTCATTGCCATCTGGGGCAAAAAGGTGACACAGCATCAGCTCCAGAAAGGGCACTGGAACAGGGATGTCTTCAAATGCATCACCCAGCAGATGCAGATTTGGACCACAAAAGAGACTGGGAGTGGTACCTCACCAAGATTAAATGGATGAAGATTCAGTATAGGTGTGTGCATGATGCCAACAAAAGGTCGGAAGCCTGGAGGCAGGCCATGCCCTTCTATGAGGAGCTGCCCTACTTCCTTGCCAAGGACAAGATTATCAAAACCCTACACACCTACAGCACCAGCAGAGGGGTGAAAGGAGTCATTGGTAGGGAACCTGGAAGAGGAGGAGGCATAGGGAGGCCCCAGGACAACGGGACAACCAGGTGCACAAAAGTAGGATGTAGGAATGGAAATGCACTTGCAGCTGGACCTAAGTAAATCTTTCTGGGTATGGCCAAGAGTGGGAAGCATGGCATACAGGAGTGAGGAAGAAAAGCTCTGATGCCATGAACTTGGGACCCAGGACCTGGAGTCTGAACGTATGCCCTCCACCTCACAGGAGGCTCCCATCAACCTTAGTCTTTGACCACATGGACCACGGCTTAGCATGTGGGCCCTGGGACACTATTCCCTAGGTGATGCCATAGGTGTTCCAGACCTGTTCTCTGACACCTTGTTTGTGCCTCCCAGATGCATAGAGTGCCCCCCAGCCTTCCCACTACCAGCACAGGGGATGTTGCTGCAGCACAAGCTGCAGAATCCATGGCCAACCCTTCCCCCAATTCTGCTTGCACCAAGTAAGAAAGCTGTGCAGGCCTACAAGGTAAAATTCACTCCCGCTTCACACATTCAGGAGGCTTGTTGGTGAGGTCCTAAGGAACTACGACCCCAGGGAGAGTGGTTGCTCCCCAAAGGAGCAATCCTCAATGCACAAGCTAATTCAATTCCCTCTCAGAGGAAAAGCAGCAAGAGGGCACAGCAGCTCTCCTGGCTCTCCAGGGATTTAGCAGACCTCCTGAGGCTAAAAAGAAAGGCCTACAAAGGATGGAGAATGGGATTCACCTCCAAGGAGGATTATTCTGCACTGGTCTGGTCCTGCAGGGAGCAAGCCAAGGGAAAAACAAGGGCAACATTGGACCCCTGCTGAACCAGATGGGGCAACGGAAAACTGACACCCAGGAAAAAGCCAACCTATTAAATGGGTACTTTGCATCAGTCTTTCATTAGTCCCATGGGATGCCCATGCCCACCACGGGACTAGGCAGTCCAAGTGAGGGAGATCCCCTGCCCTCCATTAATGCTGACCTCATGAAGGAACAACTTCAGAGGCTGGATACCTTGAAGTCAGCCGGCCTTGACAATCTACATCCCAGGGTACTCAAGGAGCTGGCAAGCATCATAGCCCAGCCCCTGGCACAGATCTTTGAAAACTCCTGGTCCTCTGGTGTAGAGCCTGAAGACTGGAAGAAGGCCAATGTGGTGCCGATCTTCAAGAAAGGGAGGAAAGTGGATTCGGTAAACTATAGGCCCATCAGCCTGACTTCTATCTTGGGGAAGATCTTAGAAAAGTTTATTAAAAAGGCCATCCTTAATGGTCTGGCCAACACCAACATCCTAAAGGATAGCCAGCATGGGTTTGTTGTGGGTAGGTCTTGCTTGACCAATCTCATTTCCTTCTATGACCAGGGGACCTATCACCTGGACAGGGGAGAAGAGATTGATGTCATATATCTTGACTTCAAAAAAGCCTTCTGTCTGGTATCCCATGATCACCTCTTGGTGAAACTGGCCAATTGTGGCCTTAGGTCCATCACAATCCACTGGCTGGAAAATTGGCTCTGTGATCGGACCCAGAGGGTAGTAATTAATGGAAGTCACTCATTATGGTGTCCTGTGACCAGTGGGGTCCGCCAAGGCTCTATCCTTGGACCCATATTGTTCAACATCTTCATTAATGATGTGGACATTGGAGTCAGGAGTGGACTGGCCAAATTCACTGATGACACCAAACTCTGGGGTAAAGCATCCACATCAGAAGACAGGTGGATGATCCAGGCTGACCTGGACAGGCTCAGCAAATAGGCAGATGAGAACCTGATGGTGTTTAACACCCAAAAATGCAGGGTTCTCCATTTTAGGAAGAAAAACCTGCAGCACCATTATAGGCTTGGTAGTGCTCTGCTGGCTAGCACTATGGGAGAAAGAAACTGGGGGGTCATCATTGACCACAAGATAAACATAAGCCTTCAATGCAATGCTGCGGCTAGTAAAGCGACCAAAACACTGGTTTGCATTCATAGATGCTTCTCAAGCAAATCCCGGGATGTCCTTCTCCCCTTGTACTCAGCCTTGGTGAGGCCACAGCTGGAGTACTGCATCCAGTTTTGGGCTCCACAATTAAAAAAGGATGTGGAGAAGCTTGAGAAAGTCCAGAGAAGAGCCACACACATGATCAGAGGTCAGGAAAACAGACCTTAAGATAACAGCTTAGAGCCATGGGGCTCTTTAGCCTGGAAAAGCACAGGCTCAGGGGTGATCTGATGGCCGCCTATAAGTTTATCAGGATGACCACCAGTATCTGGGGGAACGTTTGTTCACCAGAGTGCCCCAAAAGATGATGAGGTCAAATGGTCATAAATTACTACAAGGTCATTTCAGGCTGGACATAAAGAAGAATTTCTTTACTGTCCAAGTCCCCAAGGTCTGGAACAGCCTGCCATCCAGAGGTGGTTCAAGCACCTACCTTGAACACCTTCAAGAGTAAATTGGATGCTTGTCTTGCTGTGGTCCTATGACCCCAGCTGACTTCCTGCCCTTCAGGCGGGGGGCTGGACTCAATGATTTTCCGAGGTCCCCTTCAGCCCTAATGTCTATGAAATCTATGAAATTCATGACAGGGACCCAGGTTCTGGGAATAATGTGGAGTCCCTACAGGGAAGTGGGAGACAAAGGGAGAATGGGGGGTGGGACACTACAGGCCTTCCCAGGAAATCAGGTGTTGCTTAGGTGCTCAGCTACACTCAGAAATCTCTGTGAGCCCACAGGGCATGCTGGGAGGCATGCGGGAATATCCCTAGCCTGCTATTCTCAGCCAGTGCAGGTAGCTTGCATGCCCCTGCCTGCAAAGGGTGAATTTGTGTACTGTTTGGTACTGATCTACCTACCATAGGCTACTTATAGAGAATTGTACAAGTTAGATTGATTCCTTGTTGGGCTTTTTGAACATCTGTACTTAGCCTTAGTTATAACTTTTACTTTTGGCTGTTGGAAAACATTGGCCTTGCCCTTTCCGGTTGTTCATTCCCCCAGTCTGTAAAAACATTGCTGGGGAGTGAGGGGTGATTAGTTGCAGAGTTGTGAAACATTTGAAACTGTAAAGTGCTGTGCACATTGCAAATACAATGAGGTTGATCCTTGGTGCATCCACGTTCAGTTTGAAATTCCTCTCACTGGACAAGAGGGGCAGAGAAGGATATATATCACTTGTGAGTCTTTCCTCCTCTGTGCTAGAGTTTGCATATGCAGGGGGAAGGGAAAACTGTAGCCCCAAGTGCTGGGTTGGACACATTTAAGATTGCTTCAATTGCTGCCTATGGCCGCAAAGGACTGCTTCATTATTCTAACAGAATAAGGGGCTTAGTCTATCTGTCTATGTGTCTGTCTGTCTGTCTGTTCATCTGTTTGTAATGATTTTAGCCAACTGCACATGTGCTGCCAACAGGGTGGGTAGTGACTGGCTGCATGGCCTGTGCCTCCTCAGGCAGGGACAGAGCCGTTGCTGCCTCAGGCAAGGAGATGATTGGGAGCACTACTGCTTCAAGGGAGGAGGTGGGGGGGAAGAAAGGTGCCACTGCTGCTGCCTCCACTGCTGCCGCCCCAAAAAGGGAGGTGGGGGAGGAGGTGGAGGTCGGTGGCTGCCACCACCATCACCACTACCACTGGTGCCTCAGGCAGGGAGGTGGGAGAAGAGGGAGGGAGCCACTGCCTCCACTTCAGGCAAGGATGCGGGGGAGGAGACCGAGGCAGGTGGTGGAGAGGGAACCACTACCGTCACTGCTTCTGCTTCCACCTCCACCTCTGCCTGTACCTCTGCCTCCACCTCTGCCTCTGTCTCCACCTCAGGCAGGGAGGTGGTGGCAGAGGCAGAGGTGAGCAGTGGGGAGGGAGTCACTGCTGCTACTGCAGCCACCTCCACTTCAGGCAGGGAGGTGGAGGAGAAAGTGGAGGTGGGCAAGGGGGAGGGATCCACTGCTGCTGCCACCATCACCTCCACCTCAAGCAGGTAGGCTGGGGAGGAGGTAGAGACGGGTGAGGGGAGAAGGAAGCTGCTGCTGCCTCCACCTCTACCTCAGGCAGGGAGATGGAGATGGGGGGGTGGGAGCTGGTGTCTCCACTTCAGCCAGGGAGGCAGGGAGGGAGGCAGAGAAGGAAGTGGAAGTGGGTGGGGGGGAGGGAGCCACCACTGCCACCAGCACTGCTGCCACCGCCTCCACCTCTGCCTTCATTTCCACCTCAGGCAGGGAGGTGGGGGAGGAGGCAGATGTGGGTCGGGGGAGGGAGTTGCCATGCCACAGGCTGGAGGAGTAGGCGGTGGTGGCAGAGGGACTGTTTACATGGCCAACCCTGAAGGGTGAGGAGGGGGACTGTAAACACTCCCTGAAACACTCTGCCATTCATAATGGGAAATTGGCTAGTCCATGAATATTTTGAGTGAAGCATCAGTTTCACAGCTATCCCTTTTCCTTTGTCATGTCCTATATATGACCTTACTCTGTTTGTCTCTTCTCAGTGACTGGGCATTCAGCGTAAGGGTCATATATAGTGAGAAGAAAACTCATATGTCCATGTTAATATCATGAAATCTGGTGGTGTTTTCCAGGGAAAGCCCATTCAGGCTAGACAGACAGATTCTGTACATATCAATCAATTTAGATAATTCCTTACCTGGAAAGATTAAGTTCTGTTGCTTAACTGTTTTATAGTGGGTAATAGGTACACATTTTGGCACTGTCCAAGGAGGGACAAAAGAATGCTCCATTTTCTCTAAATTCTGATTTCTTTACTCCTTCCTCTAGACTTCAGTGGAAGTTATGCCTCGGTGCAAGATGCATGCCTAGACTCATTATGCAAATGCAATTATTTTGCTTGCATAACCATATGATTAAATAGTAGCTAGTCAGGAAAAATTATATATCCACTTTAATGTAATAAAATAAAGGAAATGGCTATCTGACCATCAGTGTTATAGCCAGTTCTATTCTGTCACATTGAGTTAATGCTGCATTGATATCACTGTTATAATGATAGACCAGAATAAACTGCTCTTATTTTCTGATTGAAAAATGATCATAAAGTTTCTTTTTCCCCTGGAAAGCTTTCAGTTCAGATTACAAATATGAAAACAGTTATAAAGAAAACTGCAGGATGTTGATGTATTATAAGGACACAGTCTGGTTATGATTACCTGGGAAACTCCTAGGTTCCCTACTATTTATACAACAGTTGTAGGTGGAATATTCCATAGCTGTTTTAGAAAACTGGTACCACTCTTCCAATGGGAAAAGAGAGATAGTTAAGTGCTAACTTTCATAGTTTCATAGTTGGTAGAGTTGGAAGGGACCTGAGCAGATCATCAAGTCAGACCCCCTGCCATGAGCAGGAAAGAATGCTGGGGTCAGACAACCCCAGCAAGGTGTCTATATAGCCTCCTTTTGAAGATCCCCACGGTAGGAGCAAGCACCACTTCCCTTTGAAGTTGGTTCCAGATTCTAGCTGCCCTGACTGTGAAGTAGTGTCTCCTGATATCTAGCCTGAATCTACTCTCTGTCAACTTATGGCCGTTATTCCTTGTTACTCCCAGTAGTGCTTAGGGGAACAGGAACTCTCCCATTCCTTGCTGGTCTCCCTTGGCCAGTTTATAGATGGCCACCAGATCCCCTCTCAGCCTTCTCTTGTGGAGGTTATGAACAGGTTCATAACCTCTCCTTGTAGGGCCTGCCCTGCTGCCCCCGATCATGCGAGTGGCCCTCCTCTGAACCCTCTCGATGTTGTCCACATCCCTCCTGAAGTGCGGCACCCACAACTGGATGCAGTATTCCAATAGAGGGGGAGGATCACCTCCTTGGACCTGCTCGTGATGCATCTGTGGACAAGATGTGATTAGCCTTCCTGACTGCATCCCCACATTGGCGGCCCATGTTCATCTTGGAGTCTATAATGACTCCAAGATCCTTTTCTGCCTCTGTACTGATTAGAAGGGAGTTCCCCAGACTGTAGGTATGCTGCTGGTTCTTTCTCCCAAGGTGCAGTACCCTGCACTTGTCAGTATTGAATCCCATCTTATTCTCATCTGCCCACCCCTGTAAACTGTCCAGATCCAATTGCAACCTGTCCCTCCGTTCTAGTTTGCCCACTTATCCCCACATCTTAGTGTCATTTGCGAATTTGAACAAGGTGCTTTTCACCCCCTTATCCAAGTAGTTGATGCAGATGTTGAACAGTGTGGGCCCGAGGATCAAGTCCTGGGGGACCCCGCTGCCCACATCCCTCCAGGTCAAAAATGACCCATCCACCACCACTCTCTGGGTGTGGCTCTCCAGCCAATTTGTGACCCACCTGACTGTGTAGGCACTGACACCAAAATCTCCTAATTTTTTAACAAGAATGGGGTGAGAGACAGTGTCGAAGGCCTTCCTAAAGTCCAGAAAGACTACGTCCATGGCGACACCTGTGTCCAGGTATTTTGTGATCTGGTCATAGAAGGCCACCAGGTTGGTCTGACAGGATCTGCCTGTAATGAACCCATGTTGGTTGCTCTTAAGCATATGCTCCCCTGCTTGCCCCTCACAGATGTGCACCTGGATAATTTTCTCAAAGAGCTTCCCTAGGACTGAAGTACGACTAACAGGCCTACAGTCCTGAGTCCTCCTTCCTCCCTTTTTTGAAAATGGGAACCACATTGGCCCTTCTCCAGTCCTCTGGCACCTCGCCAGAGCACCACAAGTGCTCATAAAGCTGTGCAGGGGTCCCACAATTACCTCTGCTAATTCCCTCAGCCCTCTGGGGTGGAGATCATCAGGACCTGCTGATTTGAACACATCCACTCCCACCAGAAGTTCCCTGACTAGGTCCTCTCTGACCCTGGGGCTGGCTGTGCCTCCCCTGAGACCATTGGTGATCCTGATGGGGGGGATGACCTGGTCCCTGCTAAGAAAAATGGAGGCAAAGAAATTGTTAAATGGGTTAGCTTTGTCATCTGGTGAGATCACTAGATTTCCAAGAATGTCCTGCAGAGGCCCCACATTACCCAGAACCTTCTTTTTACCCCCTGTGTATTTAAAAAAGGATTTCTTGTTATCCTTGATCTGGGTTTCTAGGCCCAGTTCCAGCTCTGCCTTGGCCTTCCTAACAGAATCCCTACAATCCCAAGCAATGGAGGTATAAGTCCTTCCTGGTGATGGCTCCTCCTTCCATTGGGTGTACACCTCCTTCTTAGCTTTGAGACATTCCTGGATGCTTTTGGTGAGCCATGGTGGCTTTTGAACATGTTAGGATTTCCACCCTTTGGGCTTAGAGGATTGTCTCCTTCATGTGGAATAGCTGGTAAAAATATTGCTCAAGATATGGCGAGTCACATTTCTGGGGCTGTTGCAAATAAATAAGCAAGGCTATACAGTAGGGATTTGGTTTGGTGATTAAAAGAAGAGGAAGTAAAAGAAGAAAAAGAAAACAATATCTGCTCATGGTACTTTCAAGTGGAGCTAGCTCTGAAATGTGATTATAAAAGTGGCTTTGTGTAGGGTTCCATGTTTATTTTTCCAAATAATTTGCATATTAAGTGGCTCAGTTTATATGTATAAGATGTTTATCTAACCATCTTTGCAAACTCAATCTAAAGGTCAAGCTGAGTTCTTCCTTATTTCATGCATTATAACCTTCCATAAAGGCTGTGAGGGCCAAATACACCCTTGTTCCCATGGAGCTCAATGCCTCCATATTATTTTATTAGTATTACTGTCTCTGTAATCCCATGCATTTTTAGAGGTATAAATGATTGGCATTAAGGGCTCAATTCCCCAAAGGACTTGGATCTTGGGACTTTCAATATTGTGTTGCCTAACTTTTAAGCACCTTATGTATCGGAAGTCCCATACAGAGTGATATATTTTAAATTCTACCTTTTTCTGGGCTTCAGGGACAGTTCTGTCTCTGCTAGCAACCCTCAGCCAGAAATCCTTTTCTGGACCTGGTGGCTAACTTCTGTCTTCCAGAACTCAGAGGCCTGGGTTTGCATCCTCTTCAACATCTCAGTGGGCACATCTACATGAGATGCTTTTTTTTGAGATTAGTGCAAATTACTGCACAGAAAGCATCACTGTCTACAGGTGAGGATGCTCATTGTGCAATAATTTGCTCTAATAGTTTTAAAATTTCCTATCTGTATAGAAAAGTAGCTAATTTACTCATGATTAGTTACTGTGCAGTAGCACACATGTAGACACTGACTGGGAGAAAATTTGCTCTTTGCCTGGACTAGGTGGTGGTCCCTGTGGTGGGCCAGTGGAGTGAGCACATTGGTGAAGAGGAGCTTGGGGCAGTGGATATCAGTCCTAGGGGCAGGGGCTGGAGCAACCATGGCATGGCAGCAACAGAGACACCATGTGCTGCCACTGCACACTTCTCCAGACCAGGAAACCTGGTGGTTCAGGAGCAGCATGCAGAGCTGACTTTTAAAAATGGCTGCTGGCCACAGGCATGGCTGTAGCCTCCAGCTCCCCCTGGTGGTGGTAGGGGGCCAGTGCATGGCCAGCCAGGGTGGGAGAAGACTGCTGCCATGAGCACCAAATCTCATGTCCCTGTGTGCATAGATGACTTCTTGGTGTGGGTTTATTTTCAAGTTATTTACTCTAGAGTAAACCCACCCCATAGCAAATGCATGTGTAGATTTGCCAGTAATTAGCCACAGGAGTGAGCAAAATGCGGCTGCCCCAGCCACTGCCCCAACTACTGCTGCCTCTTAGGGTACAAAAACTGCTCTTATGCTTCGGTACTACCACATACCATTCATTACCTTAGCTAATCATCTTCTCGGCCAGTTGGATCCAACCATGTTCCATTTTGAAAGGAAAATATGATGATCCTCTAATCTTTCCTTTCCTTCATCATGAAGTGGTAAGTGATAACAACACAGCTTTACAATCTTTCAAACCATTCTAAAACACAATCCAGCTTCACCAATGGGGCTGTGGTTTGCTGCTTCAGTATGCCATCACTAAAACTTGGTATTGTTAAAAAAGAAAACTGAACCATAGCACTACTGATGTTGAATATCAGGACCAAAAATCTGAATTTAAGATACTGTACAATATATTCCTTAAAGAAACAGCTGCCTTTGAGGGTCAACAAATCATAGATGTAAAGTGAGAACATATAACATGAAAATGTTGGAATCAAGTTCTTTCCTTCCAATACAAGGAAATGACTATCATGGCTGCATCCAGATGAGTGAGCACATGCCTGCTGTGGCAGCTCAAAGCAGTTTGATATGCCACAAGATGCATGCTAAAAATGAAAAACATGTTCTAAATTTGAACTCTAAATTTGATACTGGGAAATCCCAGTATAAAAATAAACACACACAGAGGAAAAAAGTGGTGCAGGGCATGTCCTGGAGTGTGCCTAGAGGCAACCAGAGGCTGGGTCCACCAAGAAGACACTCTGGTATGTACCCAGAGCATCTCTATGGCTGCCCCATGCCCTTACTACTCCAGCATGCTGCCTCAGTGTATTGGAGCAAATAGGAGTGGGACAAGGCTGCAGCAGTAGATTGGACCCCGGTTCTGTCCCAGGTAACTAGGAACATGGGTGTGAGGGTAATGTAGGGATGGGCAGGGCTGTGGTTGGGAGGAATGTGTGGGTGTGGGGGTAAATATGTGAGGGTCCCCCACCTGTCTCCCCACAAGGTGCACAGCAGCCGCAGGACGCTTATGCCCACTCCTGGCAGAGACCCCCAGCAGCTGCACATGGCACAGGGTATGGACCCAGCCTGCTCACATGCACCCTTGGGCAGGACGGGACCACTATTGCTGTTGCCCAGGGTTCCGGCACCGCACGCAGAAGCCACATGCCCTTGGGCCAGGCTGGGTCCTGCCTCTGTGGAGCTGGCATGTGAGGTACATGGAGGCAGAAATTGGCCCAGTGCAAGAGTAGCCAGTGCAGGGGGAGGCTGGCCTGGAAAGGAAGGGGCTTGCCCTTTATCATGCTTGTTGCCCACCTCTGAACCCTCTCTAACTTCACCACATCCTTTTTAAAATGTGGAATCCAGAACTATACACAATACTCCAGCTGAGGCCTAACTAGTGCTGAGTAGTGAGGCACTATCACCTCCTGTGCCTTGCACCTAATTCTTCTATTGATGCAACCCAAAACTGCATTCACCTTTTGTATGACTGCATCACACTGCGCACTTAGTGAGTTTGTGATCTACCAAGACTCCAGAGTCCCTTTCCTTTGCATTTGTGTTTTTGATTATTCCTTCTAAGGTGTAGCACCTTGCATTTGTCTGCATTAAACTTCATCCTGGTATGCTGTAGCTTATGCCAGCAAGAGGAAATGTCCAAGGGATTTTCTTCCAGCCAGAATACATCTTGCTACCCACTAAGAAGAAAAAATGGAGTAGTAGAATGAGAGGGGACTGGAGGTTTGGTATCTATTTTGTAATAGAGGGACCACATTAGGATCTATACTCACATACTCATTAACTATGAATTGTTGAGGTCTTTATGCACTGAATTAAGTGTAACTTGTTTTGTTCATTTTTGTCAACTTTTTGCATTTAACATTATTTAAAGTTGATATTTATTGTTGAATAAAGAGCAAATTGTAAACTGACAATTAGGAAAAGTGATTTTCCAGAATTTGGGAATTTCATTTTTTTTATGTGCAAATACATCATAGCCAATGCTTCTTTTAGCCTAGCTTATTGGCCCTTGTAGTCTGTTTCTGAGTATTAATTTTAATTTTTAGCATGTGTCTAATCTAAAACGTCTCCTCTAAATTCATAATAAAATTTGTAATACTCTCACTTTATGACTGAAACATCAACATTTTAATAACTGATGAAATAGGATTAATCTGTGCTCTATGCTTTTATGGTATATTGACATTTATATCTTTATTATTTCTAAGCCTGAATAATAGAGTTTTCTTTTAAATGATCTGCCAGACACCTCAGTGAAAAGATTTCAATTAATACAAAATGTCACTGCTACAGTCATTACTTGCTTGAAGAGCTCAGCTTGCATTATGGCTGTTTTGAAGTCTTTTATATTGACTTTGGTTCATGCTTTTATTGATTTTAAGATTTTTTACTTGACATACAAAAAGGTCCTGTGGGACCTTGGGTCTCATATTTGTATGATTTGCCATACTTTCATGTTCTTCAGTCACATTTTATTGTTTCCTTTGCTTACCAATTTGTCATTGATATACATTTCAGCCTGGATACAAAGAGGACAGTAGGAGGGCTCCTTTAAAGCGTATCTTCCCAAATTTTGGAAGTGTCTTTAAAGTAGTGCAGGGCCATATTTTAATCTCAATTATAGCAAGGTGAATACAGTGTAATTCCATTGATGCCTGTGTCATTTGTAAATGTTCTTCACTAGTTAAATGTCAAATAAACTATTTGGAATAGATTTATCACTTTTATTTCTATTTCATGCGTATATTGATTTGTTCCTGTAAAGTGAAGTACTTGTCATGAAAAGTGCAATGTACCACATGCTTTGACAGGTCATAAATATCTGTAAAGTGCTCAGATCCAGTATGGCTAATCTTGTGTGTGTCAGTTCTTTATCTCCCTTCCTTCTAGAAAACAAAGTAATTTAGGGTTTCTTCTTCACAAGTGAGCTTTGTACAGTCTATGAATCTTTGCAGTACATGCTGTGCTCACTGATGAGCTGCACATAGGTTGTTTATTACCCCAGTGATGACTCCCTTCTTGTCTGCAACAGCAAATTTGTAAGGAGATGGATCAAAATATATTACATATTCTGCTTGTGCCACTTTTCCATGTGAATAATTGCTGCTCTTCTTTTCACAGGTGGAAGAAAGTCTGTTGATAAGACATTCTTGCTGTCCAGGTATGGCCCCACCCGATAGAAGAATTTGGTAACTTACATGGGGAGGAGAAGAGAGAGTTTGGGTAATGGGATAATGCATGTGTTTCACTGCTGTAAAAATGATTTTCTTACTATGGACCAAAGTCTCTCTCAAAGTTCAGCCCAAATAACTTGTCATATTCCTGAAGAGGGAAGCCAGGGAGGTGACAGTCACAGGGTACAAGCTGACCTATACAATCACTGTTATTCCTAGGGAGGGCTTTTTAGTCTTATTGCTGTCTTCAGTAGCTCTTCATCCTGTCACCAGTGTCCTTGCCTAACCAATTCTATTCAGCTGTCATTCCCACCTACTGCTTCTTATCTACTTCATAATTGCTCTCATCTATGAACCCTACTGTCTTGCCCCTTTACCCAGCTTGTTGCCCCAATCTGTGCTGTTTGCCTTTCCAGTCTAGAACGTTTCCCCTTTGCATTTCAGTTATACATAGGGGCCTACCAAACTGCCGGTTCCCCTGTGTGTCCCTCCACCACTGATTGGTGATGGGGCCACACTTGCAGTTCACTTTTCATGGGCAGGGAGGCAAAAACTGCAGTTTAAATATGGCACTGTTTTTGCCTCCTGCCACTGACTGGCTGAGGGGCCCTGGCAGCCCCTATGCTTGTACCAGACATGAGTCTCAATAATAAAAGTTTCTTGGTGGTCACAAGACTAGTCAGGCTGTTCAGGCTTCTGTGATCAAATTATAAATAGAATGTTTCTTTTTGATTGTTTCTTGATTTTAATCTTGATGACTTCATAATGGGCTTTCATATTGTCTATATTCAGAATAAGACAAAATATGATACATATTTTTTGGCTGCAAAAGATTAACACTGAAGAAGAGGTTGGGAAAATGTTCTGTAGAATTGCTTAGCCACCTCCACCTTTCCTTTCCTGAATTTTTATTAAACTTTCTGCAAGATTCCTGTTGGCTTTCCTCATAATTGAACAGCTTGCTGCCTTTAGTCATTTCTCCTGTGAGTCTTCTCTCTGTTCTTCTTGCCATTTATCATTAGTGCTTTCTTCATTTGCACAGTTTCTTCTACAGGTTCTTTTTCTTTTTCATTTGCTCTCCTTCTTCTCTTTGGCTTAAAGTATTTCTTTTCATTTTCAGTCTATTGTCACTGTGAGTTGCAGTCTGTACTTCTAATTATCCTTGCCAGGAGTGTCCATGTTTATGATGATAATTCTTTCTTCTTGAATGATACTCATGTTAATCTTCACCAGTAATATCTCAAATGACGAACACATCTTCTGATCACTTATTTTTATCATAAGTTTTTCTAATGTCTCCCTTCACCCTGTTCTGTTGCTATACACACAAACTGTTTTTCTCTGCCATTTTGTCAAAAATTACTCTGTAAAGTTCACTGACCTGTGGTTTTTTTATTTGTACTTGAGATGATTGTCAATTAGAAATTGTGAAGTTGGTAGCATTAACATGATCAGAGTGTCTTATGTTGCTTGACACCAAACTGCCTGTCTGCAGTATGACACCATTAAGCTGATATTGATTTGATAGACAGGTCAGTCATTTATTTATGCAGGCTACCGTATCCTGATAGAATATATTGTTTAAATAATAATAATAATAATAATAAAACAAATGCACAAAGAAAATAATTTTCCATATATGTGCTGGGCATTCAGTCCTTTCAAATTTAATTAAAGTCGAGGGGAAAGGGACTTAATGGTGGGAGTCTACTACAGACCTCCCAACCAGGGAGAAGAGCTTGACCAGGAATTCTTGGGTCAGCTCACAGAGGTAGTGAAGGCTAAGGATGTGGTTGTCATGGGGGACCTGAATTTCCCGGACATCTCCTGGGAAGAGCAGTCAGCCAGGTCTGAATGCTCACGAAGGTTCTTGGCCGGAGTGCAGGACCTCCATCTAACCAAGAGGTGCACAGCCCCACCAGGGGGGACGCCTTGTTGGACCTAGTGCTGGCCACGGGTGATGACCTGGTGAGGGGGCTGCGAGTGCTCGACCACCTGGGCGACAGCGATCATCGCCTGCTGGAATTCACCATCCAGCGCAA
Source organism: Crocodylus siamensis (assembly GCF_052110815.1). Taxonomy (NCBI): domain Eukaryota; kingdom Metazoa; phylum Chordata; order Crocodylia; family Crocodylidae; genus Crocodylus; species Crocodylus siamensis. Next base: position 56,100,949 of record NC_143400.1, on the reverse strand, counting down.
GGTGGCAAAGGCATGCAGTAAGGCAGCGGCCCTAGATTTTAGGAAGGCAGACTTCAACGAGCTAAGGAGGATAGTTGGAGAAGCGCTGAGGTCCCGGGGAGGAGGGGAGCCAGGTGTCCAAGGAGAGTGGTCTCTCCTTAAGGAGACAATCCTCCAAGCCCAAAGGAAGGTAATCCCAAAGAGGATCAAAGGGAGCAGGAGAGCACACAAGCCTCTGTGGCTCACCAAAAGAATCCAGGAATGTCTCCTTGCTAAAAAGGAGGTGCACACCCAATGGAAGGGAGGGGCCATCACCAGGGAGGACTATTCTGTAGTTGCTCGGGGATGTAGGGGGGCAGTTAGGAAGGCCAAGGCAGAGATGGAACTGGGACTAGCTTCCCAGATTAAGGACAATAAGTCTTTTTTTAAATATGTAGGGGGTAAAAAGAAGGTCCCGGGTAATGTGGGGTTGCAGGACGACATGGGTAACTTGGTTGTCACACCAGACGGCAAAGCTAACATGTTTAATGATTTCTTTGCCTCCGTCTTCCTAAGTAGGGACCAGAACAGCCACTTCCCTGCTGGGCCCCCCTCGGGCCCTGGGGGAGGCACACCTGGGCCATGGGTTAGCGAGGATTTAGTTAGGGAGCTTCTGGAGGGATTGGACGTATTCAAGTCAGCCGGCCCGGATGATCTCCACCCTAGAGTTCTAAAGGAACTGGCCGAGGTCATTGCAAGTCCCCTGGCACAACTTTATGAGCACTCGTGGTGCTCTGGTGAGGTACCAGAGGACTGGCAGAGGGCCAACGTGGTCCCCATCTTCAAAAAAGGCAGGAAGGAGGACCCGGGAAACTATAGGCCGGTTAGTCTCACCTCGATCCTAGGCAAGCTGTTTGAGAAAATTATTCTGGCACACATCCAGGAGGGGCCAGCAGGAGACTGCATGCTTAGGGGCAACCAACATGGGTTCATCAGTGGAAGGTCCTGTCAGACCAACCTGGTGGCCTTTTATGATCAAATCACTAGATCATTAGAAGCAGGGCTAGCAGTGGATATAATCTTCCTGGACTTTCGGAAGGCTTTTGACACTGTCTCTCACCCCGTTCTCATTAAGAAACTGGGGGGCTGTGGTGTAGACACCCACACAGTCAAATGGGTCGCCAACTGACTGGAGGGCCGCACCCAGAGGGTGGTAGTAGATGGGTCCTTCTCAACCTGGAAGGACGTGGGCAGTGGGGTTCCACAGGGCTCGGTCCTCAGGCCCGCACTGTTCAACATCTTCATCAGCGATTTGAATGAGGGGATAAAAAGCACCCTGTTCAAATTTGCTGATGACACTAAGATGTGGGAGGATGTGGGTACATTGGAAGGATGAAACAGGCTACAATCAGACCTAGACAGGTTACAAGGGTGGGTGGATGAGAATAGGATGGGTTTCAACACAGACAAGTGCAAGGTGATGCACCTCGGGAGGAACAACTGGCACCATACCTACAGATTGGGGAACTCCCCTCTTATCAGCATGGAGGTGGAAAGGGATCTGGGGGTGATCATTGACTCCAAGATGAACATGGGCCGGCAGTGTGGAGAGGCAGTAAGGAAGGCCAACCGCACCTTGGCATGCATCCACAGATGCATCTTGAGCAGTTCCAAAGAGGTGATCCTCCCCCTCTATGCGGCACTGGTCAGGCCACAGCTAGAGTATTGTGTCCAATTCTGGGCGCCGCACTTCAAGAGGGGTGTCGACAGCATGGAGAGGGTCCAGAGGAGGGCCACTCATATGATCAGGGGACAACAGGGCAGGCCCTATGAGGAGAGGCTATGGGACCTGTACCTGTTCAGCCTCCAAAAGAGAAGGCTGAGGGGGGGTCTTGTGGCCTGTTACAAACTAGTCAGGGGGGATCAGCAGGCATTGGGGAAGTCACTGTTCCCCCGAGCACTGCCAGGAGTGACCAGGAATAACGGTCACAAGCTGGCAGAGGGTAGGTTTAGGTTAGATATCAGGAGGCGCTACTTCACAGTCAGGGCGGCTAGGGTCTGGAACCAGCTTCCAAGAGAAGTGGTGCAGGCTCCTACCCTGGGGGTGTTTAAGAGGAGGTTAGATGCACATCTTGGTGGGGTCATTTGACCCCAGTATTCTTTCCTGCCATGGCAGGGGGTCGGACTAGATGATCTGCTCAGGTCCCTTCCGACCCTACAAACTATGAAACTATAAGTTTTTGTAACTTTCTATAATAAAATAATTGTTTGTATAATGAATTATTGACATAGTACTCCCCCCCAAAATAGGTGTTTTTCTCTACTGTTCCATGAAACACAGATTTTTCTTGAAGTGTTATGATTAGGAAGACCCTCTGACACTGTCTTGCACATATGTGGCTTTATTGATGAGATGAGCAAACTGTTAGCCTGGGTCTGAACATTTCTGGAAAGCTCTGGTCTCAGTTCATATCCATATGCCTGTCTCACTATATAATCTGTATGATGGCCAGATGAAAAATTTTCATCTAAATGCCCCTGAATTTGGGTAAGCATGAATCAGATTTCAGCTCAAACCAATTTATTTGGCTTTTTTATTCCTGTTTCTCATTTTTCAGTAGACACTAAATGATGTAAACTCATCCTCCTGCTTAACACAAATAATTATGATGTCATACGGATAACGGAGACCTGGTGGGACTCCACCCATGACTGGACCACAAGTATAGATGGCTATACCTTGTACAGGAGAGATCGAGTTGATAAATGGGGCAGGGGTGTAGCTCTCTATGTTAAGGAAAGCTACCTGTCCCTGCAAGCTGATACTGGTGACCAGGGTGGATGACTGGAGACCCTCTGGGTTAAAATCCATGGGGAACATGGCACAGGGGACACAACAGTGGGAGGCTACTATAGACCTCCCACCCAAAGTCAAGAGCTTGCCCAGGAGATTGCCTGGAAACTGGCTGAGGCCACATGCTCTAGGACCATGGTTGTCATGGGTGACTTCAATTACACAGACATCTCGTGGGAAGATCACTCAGAAAAATCCGAGTGGTCGCAAAGCTTCCTATCATGTGTGGATGACTTCTACCTGACTCAAGAAGTTTACAGGCCAATGAGAGGTAAAGCACTGCTCAACCTGGTACTGGCTACTGGGGATGACCTAACTGGTGACCTAGTGATCGATGGGAAGCTGGGTGACAGCGACCATGAGCTGATCACCTTCACCATCTGCCATAAAGCTGGCAAGTCAGTCAGCAACACGGAAGTCCTTGACTTCAGGAAAGCTGACTTTGACAAGCTCAGGAGGCTTGTCAGTGAGGCCCTAGGGGACCATGACCACAGGGGGAGGGGAGTCCAGGAAGAGTGGTTGCTCCTCAAGGGAGCGATCCTCAATGGACAAGGTAATTCGGTTCCATCTGGGAGGAAAGGCAGCAGGAGGGCACAGGAGCCCCCCTGGCTCTCCAGGGATCTAGCAGACCTCCTGAGGCTAAAAAGAATGGCTTACAAAGGATGGAGAATAGGATTCACCTCCAAGGAGGAATATTCTGCACTGGTCCGGTCCTGCAGGGAGCAAACCAGGAAATCCAAGGCTGCAACTGAACTCCAAATAGCTTCGAGCATCAAGAACAATAAAAACTCCTTTTTCAGATATGTGGGGAGCCAAAGAAAAAGAAAGGGCAACATTGGATCCCTGCTAAACCAGATGGGGCAACTGACAACTGATGCCCAGGAAAAACCCAACCCATGAAATGAGTACTTTGTGTTGGTCCTTCATTAGTCCAATGGGATGCACATGCCCGCTATGGGACAGGGAGGTCTGGGTGAGGGAGATCACTTGCCCTCCATCAGTGCTAACCTCATAAAGGAACACCTTGAGAGGTTGAATACCTTCAAGTCAGCCTGCCCTGACAATCTACACCCCAGGGTACTCAAGGAGCTGGAGAGCATCATAGTCCAACCTCTGGCATGGATATTTGAGAACTCCTGGTGCTCTGGTGTAGTGCCCAAAGACTGGAAGAGGGCCAATGTGGTGCCTATCTTCAAGAACAGGAGGAAAGTGTATCTGGCAAACTAAAGGCCCATCAGCCTGACTTCTATCCCAGGGAAGATCTTAGAAAAGTTTATTAAAGAGGCCATCCTTAATGGACTGGCTGACGCCAACATCCTGAAGGATAGCCAGCATGGGTTTGTTGCAGGTAGGTCTTGCTTGACCAATCTCACTTCCTGTTATGACCAGGTGACCTATCACCTGGACAAGGTAGAAGAGATTGATGTCATATATCTTGACTTCAAAAAAGGCTTTCAATTGGTATCCCATGATCACCAGGTGAAACTGGCCAATTGTGGCCTTGAGTCCACCACGATCTGCTGGCTGGGAAATTGGCTCTGTGGCCAGACCCAGAGGGTGGTAATAGACAGAAGTCAATCGTCATGGTGCCCTGTGACCAGTGGGGTCCCCCAAGGCTCTGTCCTTGGACCCATATTGTTCAACATCTTCATTAATGATGTGGACATTGGAGTCAGAAGCAGACTGGCTAAGTTCGCCGATGACACCAAACTTTGGGGCAAAGCATCCACACCTGAAGACAGGAGGGCTATCCAAGCTGACCTAGACAAACTTACCAGATGGGCAGATGAGAACCAGATGGTGTTTAACACTGAAAAATGCCAGGTTCTCCACCTTGGGAGGAAATAGCTGCAGCATCCATATAAGCTCAGCAGCGCTAGTACTATGGAAGCAAGAGACTTGACCACAAGATGAACATGAGCCTGCAATGCAATGCAGTGGCTAGTAAAGTGATCAAAATGCTGGATTGCATCCATAGATGCCTCTCAAGCAAATCCCGGGGCGTTATTCTCCCTTTGTACTCAGCATTGGTGAGGCTGCAGCTAGAGTACTGCATCCAGTTTTGGCCCCCACAATTCAAAAAGGGTGTGGAGAAGCTTCAGAGTTCAGAGAAGAGCCACACGCATGATCAGAGGTCAGGAAAACAGACCTTAAGATAACAGGCTGAGAGCCATGGGGCTCTTTAGCCTGGAAAAACACAGGCTCAGGGGTGATCTGATGGCCACCTATAAGTTTATCAGGGGTGACCACCAGGATCTGGGGGAACATTTGTTCACCAGCGTGCCCCAAGGGATGATGAGGTTGAATCGTTATAAACTCCTGCAAGACCGTTTCAGACTGGACATAAGTAAGAATTTCTTTACTGTCCGAGCCCCCAAGGTCTGGAACAGCCTGCCATTGGAGGTGGTTCAAGCACCTACATTGAACACCTTCAAGAGCAAATTGGATGCTTATCTTGCTGGGATCCTATGACGCCAGCTGACTTCATGCCCTTTGGGCAGGGGGCTAGACTCGATGATCTTCTGAGGTCCCTTCCAACCCTAACGTCTATGAAATCTATGAAACTTTGTTCACCTAAGAGGCACATTAAAGATGGATTGGGAATGGGTTACACCAAACATGTAAATATTCATTGTGCAGCCCTGGGAATGGGAAATTTCAGCCAATCACCCCAGCCCCATGGTTGCAGTTCTCTACCTTGCCCCTCAACTGAGCTATTTTTAGCCTCCCAACCTTCCCCACCCCTAGATAGACAAACCCCAATGTGGACAAACCAAGCATTCAGCATATCCACTAGCTGCTCTGATTCTCCAACTCATCTGCTGTGGACCACTAGACTCTCTGATCCTGTCAACCTCCTTCCCACACTGCCACACTCCACCAATCCCCCTGCAAATGCACTAGTCTCTTTGATCCTGCCAAATGCCTCCTGAACCCCACTAACCACTGCATGGACCTGCTACCTTCTCCAATCATACCAGACCAATCCCAATCCTACCAGGTTGCTCTCTCCACCCTCCCAATAGCCCCATGAGCATCTCCAGTCCTATTAAACTATGCTCCTGTTCACCTGCTAGCCTCTCCAATTCTGCCATCCCTACCCCCAAAACTCACCCTCTGTGAAACCACTAGCCTCTCCAGTCCTAACAACCCCTCCCCTGACTCCACTAACTCCCCACAGATCTGCTAGCCCCTTGATCCTCCCAACCCATCTGTGGACCCACTAGGCCCACCCCACCTGCCCCCCGACTGCCTCCAACTTAGTTAAATGGGCTGCCACTGCTGGCAAACATCTATAAAACTGGCACACTTTCTACAATCATGATGCTTTAAAAAATCCATGTGATTATTGATTGGATCCTGGGAACATCTGTACTTGGCCTAAATTTGTTCTGCAATTAATTTGCAAAGAGCAGGATGCAAATGGGGAGCATTGAGTTGGATAAGGAGGCCATTTTTTAACTTGATCTAACCTCCCAAGTTTCTAAGTGTAATGTACATACCCTGTGAGTGTGCATATTGGGAAGGTGAATCATCCAAACATGGACTTTTTGAAAATTCAACAGGTGGCCTAGACAAGGGGTCAGCAGCCCTGTAGCAGCACCAGGCCAATTGGGAGCTCGGTCTAAAGCAAGCCTTCCACCTAACTGCTGCTGTGTGCTGCCAATTGCCATTGAATGTGGCTGATCCTGCTGCTGCTGAGTGCTGTCACCATTATGGCTCTACAGGCTGGATCCAGCCCCTGGCTTAGACTGATTTTCAGATTGTAGTTTCATTTACACCAGAGTTACTTTGATTCTATTGCCACCATTTATCCAGGGTCCATTTATTCAGACTCCTAGAAAAATGCTCAGAATCTGTAGAGGCTCTAGGATTTTCTCCATGTCTTCATTCTGGGTCCATTATTTCCTCAGGTTTTCCACTTCTCAAATAATAAAATATAGTAACCTTTATTAATTTTCCTCTAATCAAAAGGGCCATGCTTCTTTCCTGCTTTTCTCTTTTCTGTCATCAGCTGAATGCATTGACCTTGCATATATAGATGTGCTGTAGTGCTTTTCATTGACTGATGCTGCTTTTACCAAATGAATTCTGCTAGACAGAATTATAAGTAGATGGAATAAAGACTCTTATTTGTTGATGGTGCAAAGGTAGCAGAATTTGCAAAGAAGATAACTGAAAAAAAATAATGCCACAGTAAGGTAGTTTCTTAACTTGTATGAATATATACTTTGCATACTCTTAGTGGCTGTTTTTTAAAATTATAATTAATCAGTAACAAGAAACACCAATACTATGTTACAATGGGTGTGGGATTAAACAATAATGAGTGAAAATACTGTTCCAAATAAAAAGTAAAAGCTTTCATGGAAAAAAGTAATACTACTAGCTCTATGGTCACTTAAAACCTAAAGCAGACATAGGCAAATATGGCCCGCTGGTCAGAGGCGACCTGCCAACTGATTGGATCCATTCCACAGGCAGGTGCCTGCCAAGTGAATGGACCTGGCCCACAGGTGGCTGGCAGCTGTGGCAGCCATGTGTTGTTGGGTGGCTGGGATTGCTTCCACAGCTGCCAAAATGTGCCTGGCAGCTTCCGGGTTGGGGCTCTGTGCTTGAGGGGTGGGGTGGGGGTGGGATGTGCTACAGCTGCAGGTGGATTCTGGCTTCTGTGGTTAAAACACCAACTATGGTTCTGTGCCATAGTTAAAACACCATTTTGAAGCTTGGGTACACTGAATACATGAGACTCAGAGGCTTCTGGAGCATGCTAATTAGCATACTCCAGCAGGTTTGATTAATTGAATCTGCTCCAACTCACTGTAATTAAAGTGCAGCATTCCCACATATCTGCAGGCACCCACATTTTCTCTAGTTAAAAAATAAACTAGAAGCTTTACTAATATGCTAAGCCTGTATTATTCAATATAAGATTGAAACAAAAACAAATTTAACTTCATTGGAATGAGTTACAAGCAATTCTGCAGGGCTGTGAAATAGGAGTTTCACTACCAGGAACAGTTAACAGACAGCAGAATTGAAGAACTGGTGGAACATCAAGACCATTAGAGAGGGTGGAATGAAGAGTTTAGAAGGGATCAGATAGATTATAATGACTATGAAGTCAATTGGCTCCCTCAACACTGCCTGACTGGATATGCTGCTGCCACTGCCAGGCAATTGGTTTGAGACTTTGTGTGGAGCAGGAATCAAAGGCGGGTATAAGGTCACAAGTGTACCCTTCTTCCCCCCCACCCCCAGGATCTGCCTCTGGGCTGGCATCATTTCAGAGCTGTGACTTGCATAGTGAGACTTTGTTTTTTAAGGAAGTTTTAAGGTAGTAGACTGAATTTCAGTGGGAATTGGAAGGCAATTTTGGTATAAAGTTGAATCCTTGGTATAATTCCATGGATATGAATGTGATTAATTTGTGTTAATGTTCTTTCAATATCATTATTATTTTTAAGAATGTAAAATTAAGCACTCAAAAATTTAGTGTCATAATTAATGCAACCTTAATTGTTCCCCTTTGTGCTCATGGATAATGAAAATCTTTGATTACACAAGCACATAGTATTTTTTCAATACATTTAATGCCTTGTTCTCAGCATACTTATTCAATATTTCTTTATCACCTCCAGATTCATTGCTTTAAGCTTTATTTAGCATATACTCTTGAACCCCTGCTTGGAGTAAACATAATTAATGTTCAAAGTTTCTATAAGTAATGATTAGCAATTATTCAATGAATGCATTTATATAACCTGAAACTTTTTGCAGAAACTTATTTGTTGTAACAAAATCTCTTGAGGCCCACATCCCATGAATGTATCAAAGCAACTGGCTTACTGAGATACTCCCAATCCATTATACACCTTCAGATATCCATTGTGAGAATATTATTTCTCAGTTTTACAGTTAAGGAGATCAAGCACATGGAGATTAAAGTTGAAGTTATCAAAGGTGTCCAGTAATGTTGGGTGCCAAATTGAAAAAAAATGAAGGCCTGATTATAGCCTGATTAGCCTCCCACCACATTCAGTGGCTTTAATTCTCTGCCTCTTGTCCCCTCTGTATTTGAATTAAGCAGATTCTTCCCCCCATGACATTTGTCCCCAGAAGTGCAATCACTGAGATACCAAGATAAACAGCAGCCACCTTGCCCTCAATTCTGGGATAACATGTCAAAGCATCAATGAATTAGAAAGTCTTTCCAACCCAGATCTGAAGCATTCCCAGAGCAGATTTAGTCCACATAAATGTTACTGTATTACTTTCACTATCTGCTGAGAATTTTGCTACAGTATCCCCCTCCATGCTTTATAATCTACTCAAATATGCATGGGTTTTCACAGAGCTAGCTAAAGTGACATCCCAGAGACAAAGATCACCTCCAGTAAAGAAGCCTCCAGAAATTTCCAGGCTTTAGTCAAAGTCTGCCCAAAAAAAGATAAAAAGGTCAACCGGCAACTTCAGAGTTGGTGCTACCAGGCAGGTCTCGGGTTCCTAGACTACCCGCATTTTTGCACAGGGGGCATGCTCAGGTGGAATGGGCTTCACCTCTCCCCTAAAGGCAAGCATGTCTTTTCTTCCAAGTTGGCTGATCTCATATGGCATGGTTTAAACTAGCTTCATGGGGGGATGGGGCCACAGGAGGACACAAGGACACCTCCCAGCCAAGATAGATGATGAGCACAAGAAGTACCCAGGTAAGTGACAAGGGTCCAGATAGTCCTAGGAGTTGGGGAGGGGGGGGGCATGCACTCAAAGAAGGCCTTAAATGTCTTTACACTAATGCTCAAAGTATGAGGAATAAGCAGGAGGAACTCGCCCTCTAGATAGCTAGTACAAACTCAGACATAGTAGGGCTCACTGAAACCTGGTGGGATTCAACCCATGATTGGGCAGGAAACATTAGGGGCTACAGACTATAGAGGCAGGACAGAATGGGGAGGAAAAGTGGGGGTGTGGCACTCTATGTCAAAGAGCAATACATGTAAACAACTAAGAATGGGATCAGAGGAGGGGTAGACTGAAGTGCTCTGGGTCAGAATACAGTGGGGTCATGGGGAAAGGGACTTAATGGTGGGGGTCTATTACAGACCACCCAAGCAGGGGGAAGAGCTGGACTGGGAATTCTCAGGTCAGCTCATGGAGGCAGTTAAATCAAGGGATGTGGTCACCATGGGTGATCTAAACTACCTGGACATTTGCTGGGAAGAGCAGTCAGCCAGGTCTGCCTGCTCATGCAGGTTCCTTGCTGAGATACAAGACCTCCACCTAACCTAGGAGGTGCATGGTCCTAACCAGGGGGAATGCCCTGCTGGACCTGGTCCTGGCCACAGGCGACGACCTGGTGAGGGGACTCCAGGTTCTCGACCACTGTGCAATAGTGATCATTGACTACTGGAATTCACCATCCAGTACAGGGTGTCAAGGGCCTTGAGCAAGGCAGTAGC